>NC_064634.1:358200727-358802446 GCF_023864275.1 Schistocerca cancellata
TTGCTACACCGATTAGAAAAGCTTGTAACATTTCCCAAGCAGTCTTTCACGTAAACTGGATACCTCCCCACAGTGTTATTGGACATTCAAATTTAAGAGAGCTTTGTTTTTCAATATTTTAACTGACTTGGGCTCGATAAGTCTGACCAACTTATCGTTCAACATTACGAGATTTTATGTTCATTTTGTAGTTACATTACTTATTCTCTCTCATTTTCATATGATACGTGTCGAGATATTAGAGTAAATAAGTGACTTACTAAATTCACAATTGAAATTCTGAATTTCGGAACCAATCCATTGTCATACAACTTATTCTGGTTAGGCAACCCTCTAAAAGGAAAAGTAACCGATGTATTCCTAATTAGTTTTCCTCACTGTGACGGTTTCCCATTGCAAAACAGGGGCCGACCCTTTTGTTCAAACATTAAATATGAGGGTATTTTGATCTGCGGTTATGATTTGTAATTAACGAGCATTGAACTGAGCTCGTCTTCGAAAGCTGAGTGAACAGATCAACGAAGAACCTGAACATGTGTCATAGGACGTCCGCCTCGAACAAACATAACGAACAATGCAGAACAAACGGTGAAGTGGTCAGCCCGGCCGAATGCTGTGCAAAGGGGTCCGTATTCGATTCCCGGCTGCGTCGGAGATTTTCTCCGCTCAGTGACTGGGTGTTGTGTTGTCTTCATTATCATTTCATCCTCATCGAATCGCAAGTCGCCGAAGTTGCGTCAACTAAAAAGACTTGCACCAGGCGACCAGTCTACCCGACGGGAGGCCCTAGCCACACGGCATTTCATTTCAGTGTACTGTGTCCTGGGAGTGACTCAGTTTTTGTTCAGTGTATTTAGGTATCTTGATTTCTCTAGAAATCGCCGTGTACTTTTTAGGAGTTTTATACAGGTGTTTTCATTCAGATGCAAGTAATTTTGGAAGCCATCTCTGAAATTTACTCATAGTTCACGTAATGTGTTTAAGCGGCTGTGGAACTTTCGTTACAAATTCCAACTGCTTGGCCAATATCCGTGTTTCCTGTTCTTTTGTTGACACATTGCCAGAATGGAAAGGAAACTAGCAATCGTACACTGAGCAGCGATGGGAACTATGCATGGGTTGTCAGGAGCCACAGTGTAGCATTCTGTCAAGCTACTGCTAGTCGGTAGTACAGTGACATAAGGGTCAGAATAACAGGTACACAAGAGGATTGTGAGACACACTAGCCATACTCAGCAGGAAACTGAACCACTCAGGAGTAATAGCTGTAGATGGCAGGATGGCGACACCACACCAGGGCAAGACTCTTGTTGTGAGCTGTGTGTCTGGGTGCGGGGTTTTAGTGGAACAACTCTACATCGGAGCCATATAAACAGTAGGGGTTTGAGTCAGAGGCATTTGGAGTACAGCAGAAGAGCCACAATGGCAGGTCCACACTGGATGATTAGAAGACTAGGCACCGCCAGGTGCAGCCGCGGGTTCGAGTCTGGGTCGGGCCAGCTGCCGTCAGCATTGAGTCTCCTTGCAGTACTTGGTTCCACAGCGCTGCTGACTGGTCATTGGCGCTTCATCGCCAGACTCCACCAGAGGGCAACGGGTTGTGTCCAGTGGGTGGAAGTCTCCACTCGCCTCCACAGTGGATGTGTGCAGACTTGACGCTGAGAGCAGCCATTCTCCAGAGGAATTGCTTCGCAGCAAAAGTAGGGGGATTCTGTTGTTGCTGACGCCGTGGCTTACAGTCAGGGTAATGCTGACTCGTCCCAACGTCAGCATTACGGGGCACTTGCACCAGCATCTCCTCAACTACACTCCTGGAAATGGAAAAAAGAACACATTGACACCGGTGTGTCAGACCCACCATACTTGCTCCGGACACTGCGAGAGGGCTGTACAAGCAATGACCACACGCACGGCACAGCGGACACACCAGGAACCGCGGTGTTGGCCGTCGAATGGCGCTAGCTGCGCAGCATTTGTGCACCGCCGCCGTCAGTGTCAGCCAGTTTGCCGTGGCATACGGAGCTCCATCGCAGTCTTTAACACTGGTAGCATGCCGCGACAGCGTGGACGTGAACCGTATGTGCAGTTGACGGACTTTGAGCGAGGGCGTATAGTGGGCATGCGGGAGGCCGGGTGGACGTACCGCCGAATTGCTCAACACGTGGGGCGTGAGGTCTCCACAGTACATCGATGTTGTCGCCAGTGGTCGGCGGAAGGTGCACGTGCCCGTCGACCTGGGACCGGACCGCAGCGACGCACGGATGCACGCCAAGACCGTAGGATCCTACGCAGTGCTGTAGGGGACCGCACCGCCACTTCCCAGCAAATTAGGGACACTGTTGCTCCTGGGGTATCGGCGAGGACCATTCGCAACCGTCTCCATGAAGCTGGGCTACGGTCCCGCACACCGTTAGGCCGTCTTCCGCTCACGCCCCAACATCGTGCAGCCCGCCTCCAGTGCTGTCGCGACAGGCGTGAATGGAGGGACGAATGGAGACGTGTCGTCTTCAGCGATGAGAGTCGCTTCTGCCTCGGTGCCAATGATGGTCGTATGCGTGTTTGGCGCCGTGCAGGTGAGCGCCACAATCAGGACTGCATACGACCGAGGCACACAGGGCCAACACCCGGCATCATGGTGTGGGGAGCGATCTCCTACACTGGCCGTACACCACTGGTGATCGTCGAGGGGACACTGAATAGTGCACGGTACATCCAAACCGTCATCGAACCCATCGTTCTACCATTCCTAGACCGGCAAGGGAACTTGCTGTTCCAACAGGACAATGCACGTCCGCATGTATCCCGTGCCACCCAACGTGCTCTAGAAGGTGTAAGTCAACTACCCTGGCCAGCAAGATCTCCGGATCTGTCCCCCATTGAGCATGTTTGGGACTGGATGAAGCGTCGTCTCACGCGGTCTGCACGTCCAGCACGAACGCTGGTCCAACTGAGGCGCCAGGTGGAAATGGCACTGCAAGCCGTTCCACAGGACTACATCCAGCATCTCTACGATCGTCTCCATGGGAGAATAGCAGCCTGCATTGCTGCGAAAGGTGGATATACACTGTACTAGTGCCGACATTGTGCATGCTCTGTTGCCTGTGTCTATGTGCCTGTGGTTCTGTCAGTGTGATCATGTGATGTATCTGACCCCAGGAATGTGTCAATAAAGTTTCCCCTTCCTGGGACAATGAATTCACGGTGTTCTTATTTCAATTTCCAGGAGTGTAGATGAAAACAGAGACATACGGGATGCTCAACGGTCTACTGTGATATATGTATGTAGACTGAAGCGACAAATGGAAATTTGTACCAAGGCCATAATTCGAACGTGGGTCTCCTGCTCATTAGGCAGATGCGCTAACCACTATGCCACCCCAGCACAATGGCTTTGCAAAACTGCGTGGGCTATCCTAGCACAGCACCCTTCTCAATCCAAATTCCCATTGACACCGCAACCCACTTTGGTATTCCCCAAGCAATGCTGTTCGAATTAAGGGGGAGTACCAAAGTGGGCTGAAGTGTGAATGGGAATTTGGGTTGAGGAAGGAGGCATGTTAGAGTAGTCCTTGTAGTCGTGAAAATCTACAGTGCCAGGTAGCACGTACATGTATGCCTAGTGAACAGGAGACCTGGGTTCGTATCCCGGCCTTGGTACAAATTTTCATTTATCACTTCAGTCTCCACACGTATATCACAGAAGACCGTCGAGCTTCCCATTTGGCTCTGCAGAGGTGATGTGACGTCTGGTCGTAGAACACTTGAGATCGTCCTAGAAGGTGGTTAATGGGTATGGAAACCTTTTTTCTGCGACACTTGGAGATCCACACTTGTCGCTACTGACCTCGGAAACGCAAATTCTCGCATAGTTTTGTATATACTATGAGTAATGTCTTACATCGTTTATAACCCTACGTTCAAAGTCTGTTAACTTGCGAGGAGCTATTATAACAGTCTGGTCACAGATCATGTCTACACTCGTCCCATAATCCTCATCTCACTTGAACATTTGGGCATCGAACGAGGGTACTTATTTTATTAAATGTTGCATTACCCTTCAGAGTGGCACACATATATGCACTAATTTCCAATACAGTCACCAAGTCTGGGTAAACTACTGTTGCAACTTTCAACAAATCGTTCAATTCTTGGACGATAGAAATCCGCTGCTTGGTCGTGAAGCCATTAGAGAAGTGCTATGTGAACATCCTTATCGTCGGAAAATCTACAATTGCTGTGAATCAGTTTCTTTATTCCTTGGACAACGTCGTCTGTGGTCGTTGTTGATGGCCTGCCTACCTGTGTGGCTGTGATCAGATTGTGCACCATTTCACTATGGCTGGACGTGGCATTGCATTTGTTCTATTTACCACCAGAAATTCGTTGGGAATCTGTGTGCAGTTTAGAAGCAGTGCCTATAAGAATCATACCATTCCATGTACTTCAACTTTGGAGTACGTCTCCAGTTGCCTCGCCATATCATATCACTCCCATTCTGTGATGCACCTGTGATTCGTAACGTAGTAGAACTGTCTGTAAGAAATTCAGACAAGTACCCCCTTCTAACAACAAACCACTCTAGCCGCACAATCATGTTAGTGTGGGATGTCATGTGTAGTGTACTTTTCCAGGTCCCCACGTACGGGACACATCTTCACCCTGTTGGTGAATAGAATGCACCACCTCATGTAATTTTCGACGTGTTTGTGCAGTGACATGGGCGTGAATCAATGTGTACCGCAACTTGTCAATGCTGGAGACTGTTCTCCTTGCTTCGAGCACCTAATGGCAGTATTACCACACCTATGCTAATCTCTATCCTGTGACGTGTCATGAGGAAAAGCACACGTCTGAGGCGGTGGCTTCTACGCCTCATAGCGATGAGGTAGCTCTGGATGGTACACATGTTGACTTGTTGTGGGACTGGCGAATAACATACAGCTCTATTATCTATCTGTTACAGTCCCCGGTTGTAGATGAGTACTCCAGCCATCAACACGTTATGCCCACGGCACTTAAATGGCTGCGGTTTTAATAGGATAGGAGTACTCATGGTATGACCTTGAAATGGTGGCATGGAAAAAGCCAATATCTGCCTGATGTCTGAGATGAAGTGCCCCACGATCTGGCTATGATTAAATACGCTGGTATTGGGCATTTTGACCATCTTGCTCTTCGTTGCCATGCTGGCATTTAGTTCTAGGTCTGATTAGATCCTAATAGTGTGACTCGCCAAAATATTACATTTGTTGTGGTGACAGTATGCTGTTTTGAGTGTTTTCTAGTTAAAAAGTGAATTGTTGGTAATGTCTCACTACGTTCTTCTGGTCTGATTGCATAAAAACGGAAGTGAGGTATGTAGTTTTGAAAACTACGAGAATAACAGTGCTGTTGTTTCCAGGCAGCATCTCCTAGGTAAGGGATTTGGAACCAGATGGGATTGGAGACGAAGGGATGTGGTGTGAGTATTGGCATAGGTCAAGAGACGGGATGTAGCTGGGTGGAGGTGGATAGGTTTGCACTTTTCCAATCTTAATTTGGGAAATGGAGAGGTTGTGTAGGATACAGATGAAAGGAATTAGTTCATGTTGTTGGAGGAGAAGGCGGTAGAAGTCACTCTAGAAAATGACATGAAGTGTGTGGAGATATAAAGAATGTGAGGCATGTTGCTAGAGTCATTGCAGCAAGGCAGTGTTGTCAAGAACTGGCGATACAATTGGGTAACCATTCTGATTTTACAGGAGACGTAAGAGTTCTAGATAATTCGAGACACGAATGAATTGCGAAGGTATTCCAGGTGTTTGAGGAGGTATGGCAACTATATAAAATGATGTGAGTGACAGAGTGTAAATGGATTCAGAAAGCGGAGTGCGTGGCAAGTAAGGAATTGGAGGGATTGCTAAAACATAGGAGGGTTGAACACTCCTGCGACATTCCCTGGGTGAGAAGGGCTTAGGTGAGGAAGGGGCTTATAGGTAGGTATGACAGTCGAGGGATTTAGTGCCCATGGCTGGCTGGTTAGTAGTTTTAGTCTACTGTGAGCTTTTTTTTTTTCTTTTCGTTAGTCGGCGTGGGAGGTTGTATCTGATCGAGTTTGTAGTCCAGTGTGTTTTGGTGTTTCAGTTAGCAGAGTTGGGCGGTTGTGGATTCTATGAAGAAAATTTCGAGGACAGAACGCTCTGGTAATTTAGCCTATAATTATTGCTTGGGTTTTTGAAGGCTTGACAAACAGGAACCACTAATTAGACCAGGAGGTGTTATTATTGAGGTAGAACTGGAGGTGGAAACTGGTCGAATGGAAGGCAGGTAGGACAGCAAAGAAAGTGATCTCGTTGGATTACTGAAGTAGGTACGCGTGAGAGGATCGTTTAGGAATATCGGTTGTGTATAGGATATGAAGGATATGTAGGTTGTGTATAGGATATGAAGGAACTCCGCCAAAGCCGGTCCCAAGCCCAGTTGAAAAAGGAGGAGGGGGAGGAGTAACACCTCGTTAAAAAACCTTGGTTCACCTGGCCCAGGTGATAGTACCTCATGAGGGTCCCTTGCCAGGGAAACGGTGAAGACCTCAACGGCAGTGAAGGCGGCGATGAAGATCATCAGAACGGCGGAACTGGCGGAAGAGGCAGGCTTTTGTATAAAAGCACCAGACTGTAGCGCCTGTTCCCACAGTGGGTGGCTACAAAAGGCGTCTGTCCAACATGTTAGTGCCGGCCTCATTTATAATTCTAAGCTAAATGCTTGAATTTTTATCATTGAAAGGTTCAACTACCTTTCCCCAAACCAAACTTTAACCTAAGACATGATGGTAAATTTCAAAAGGAAAACTACTCCAGGAAGTAAACAATCTTCCATCGCTATTCATGGCGGTGCAACTAGACCTTTGGATTCTGGAGAGCCTAGAACATCATGTAAGGAAGAGTCGGAGCTTCCTAGTACTTCTTCAAAGATAAGACCCAAGAAAAAACATCTACTTGGGACTCTGAATATCAACACACTTATGAAAACTGGAAAACCTAACGGACACTCTCAATCAACGCAACTTATATTAGCTCTTCAAGAAACAAGGTATCTGGATGAAAATGCATTTGAATCAGGTGGATACAGGATCTACAAAGGAAAACCAGCCATTAAAAATTCCAATAATACGGCTATATTGGGGACCGCATTTATGGTCAAACAGCAACTTACAGAATCAATAACTAATTTTAGCTCCCCATCAGAACGAATTTCATTTCTGACGTTCAAGTCAATCAATAAACGTTACACTATTATAAATGCACATGCACCTATTAAGCAACATAACAGAACAAATGTTGAGAAAGTGGAAGATTTTTGGGAAATGCTAGAACACGAAACATCCATATTACCAAAAGAACATATAAAAATTTTAGTGGGAGACTTTAATGCACAAGTTGGCAAAGAAATAAAATTTAAATCAGTAGTTGGAGATTATTCAGCACATGCAAGAACCAACAGAAATGAGGAAAGACTCATAGATTTTTGTAGACAGTTTAATCTAAAACTATTGTCGACATGTTTCAGGAAACTTGCAAGAAAGAAAATAAAACGTGGGTATCACCTAATCCAAATCAAGGTGAATATCAGTTGGACCATGTGGCAATAACGACTCGCAACTACAAGGAAATCTTGGATGTCAGAGTGAGGAAGGGCCTAAACATAGACTCAGATCATTATCTGATAGAAATAAAGACCATGTTCCAACCGAACAAACCTAAACCAAAACCAAGAAGATTTCCAAGAGTAAACACTAAATTTCTCATGCAAAATCAGGACAAATTCTGTCATATACTAAACACAAGAAAAATGGATGATTGGGAAGAAATTAAAGAAACAATGCTAGAGTTAGTTAAAGAAATGGGACAGCCACGAAGAATACCAAAACACAGATGGTGGAACGAGCTGTGTGATGAAGCAATTGACAATCGACTAAAGGCATGGAAAAAATGGAACAGTAATAAAAACACGAATACTGGGAAGTGTTCAAAGAAGAAAGGAAAAAGACAGCAAAAGTCATCAGATCAGTGAAAAGAAAATATGATAAAGACAGATTAGAAGAAATGGATTCAGACTTTAAAAGGAACAACACTAGAGACTTCTATAAGACTTTCAGAGAAGTTTTAACAGGATTCCAGTCACCAAGTTTACATTTGAAAGATAAAAATGGAAAAATGGTTTTAAGCAATAAAGAGAACTGCCAAATTTTAGCTGAATACTTTGAAAATCTATTAAATTGTGAGGAGCCTAATGACAGGTTACAATTTCAAAAACCACTACATGAAAATCCACCATTGGAATCACCTACAGTAGAAGAAATAGAAAAGATTATCAAAACATTGAAGAATAACGAAGCACCAGGTGAGGATGGAATAGTAGCAGAAATGTGGAAACTAGGGGGCTTACCCGCATGGCAGAAAATTCACAAAGTAATTAAAGACATTTGGACAAAAGGAATCATACCCAGTGACTGGAAACAAGCATTGATCCACTCTCTCCATAAAAAAGGAGATAAAACAGACACCAACAACTACAGGGGCACATCCTTGTTACCAGTAGCATACAAAATACTTTCTAAAGCACTTTTAAATAGACTAGAGGAACAAGCAGGACCTAATACAGGAGATTATCAAGCAGGATTTAGAAAAGGTCGATCATGTGCAGAACAGATTCATAATTTAAAAGCAATTTTGAAAGTGAGAGCTATACAAAATAAAAATAAAAATTACTTTCGTAGACCAAGAAGGCCTACGACTCAGTTGACAGACGAACACTATTCCAGATACTCTATGAATCAGGGATAGATGAAAACACCAGAAGACTTGTTGAACAAACGCTCACAGATACAACATCAAGAATTAAGTTTCAAGGCGAAATTTCTGAACCATTTAAAATCAAAACAGGAGTTCGACAACGAGACGGACTGTCCCCAATTCGCTTTAACTTGGTGTTAGATAAAATAGTAAAAATATGGGAAAGCACATTAAAAAACAGAGCATAAAGGGTATAAGCATGGGCCAAGGAAAGAACAAATTTGAAGTGAAATGTTTAGCCTTTGGGGATGATATGGCATTGATAACTGAAAACCGAACAGACGCAACAGTTATGCTTCATCTGTTACACGAGATTGCTGAAAAGACTGGGCTAAAAATATCCTATGAAAAAACCGAGTACATAGAATACAAACATAATACAGAAAAGTTTATGAAAACAAAGTATGGATAAATTACAGGAGTTGATAGATTCAAATACCTGGGGGAGTGGATCCAAGCCAATGCACTGGATAACACAACAAATAAAGGAAGAATAAAAAAGTTAGAATTTGCATATAAATTAACACAAAACTACTACAATAAGAAATCAATATCCATACAAGCGAAGACTACACATTATAATTAAGTTATTAGGACACAAGCAACGTACGGATCAGAGTGCCTAACATTGAATAAGAGAGGCGAATTAAGAGAACTAGAAAAAAAGAGAGAAAAATATTAGGAAAAATTCTAGGTCCTGAGAAAAACAAGGAAAATAGGTGGATTAAAAGGAGAAATGAAGACCTATACAAAAATACAGAAAAGATCACAGATACAATGAGGAAGAGACGGCTAAAATTTTATGGACATTTAAAAAGAATGGAAGAAACACGGATTACAAAGAAAATTTTTAATTACGTTAGTAAGCTGAAAAAAACTGTAGGATGGATAGAAGCAGTAAAGAAAGACGCCAACAAAATAGGTGTTACAGAAGAAATAACACGTGACAGGAATTACTTTAGGCTACTTATAGAAATCGCAAACTATGAAGAAGATGAGCCAAAACCTCGACCCAAGAGAGTGTGGACAGATGAGCAGAGACGAGCAGTTGGCGAGAAAATGAAGAAGTACTGGGAAGAACGGAAGAAGAAGAAACACCATAAGTATTAAGTTGTATGCGGTCCATAGCTGGACAAATTCATAAAAAAAAGGATGTGAAGGAGCGATGACAGGATGAATTGTAAGGGACCCCTGCTGATAGATGGGATTTGCCGGACTTTTAGTTTGAAAAGATGCAGTTAGGCCTTGGGTAGAAGTACTAAATAACAAAATTTTAACAGGAGACCACAGTGGTGTACACAGTCGTAGGAGTCGTAGGCTTTTTCCATATCTGGAGATAGAAAGCGCGAGGATCGGCATTTGTTCTGTTGGAGGTATGGGGCCTAGGGTAGCTGCAGAAGTTGACCACACTTGATGACGGAGAGACGATGTTGTTGTTCGTGTGCCCGTGGACGAGTCTGGATGAGA
Organism: Schistocerca cancellata; assembly: GCF_023864275.1. Taxonomy (NCBI): domain Eukaryota; kingdom Metazoa; phylum Arthropoda; class Insecta; order Orthoptera; family Acrididae; genus Schistocerca; species Schistocerca cancellata. The sequence goes on from NC_064634.1 coordinate 358,211,026, forward strand.
TGGGTTGAAGGATCTTGCCGTGGGCACATGGTTTGAAAGAAAGAAGGTTTTCCGGGAGCCTGGTTTCGCAAAGAGGAGACTTTTTAGGTCTTCGGTAGTTGGAGTTGGAAGGCAATGTAAAGGATGATTTTATACAGAAATGTGTTTCTAGGAAGATGAAAAAAAAGTTCAAATGTGTGTGAATTTCTAAGGGACCAAACTGCTGAGGTCGTCGGTCCCTAGACTTACAGACTACTTAAACTGAGTTAAAGTAACTTATGCTAAGAACACACACACCCATGCCCGAGGGAGGACTCGAACCTCCGACGGGAGTGGACGCGCAGTCCGTGATATGGCGCCTCTAACCGCGCGGCTGCTCCTTTGCAACTGATGCTTTTATGTTAGGTGTTGTGACTGACGTATTTAATTCTGTGCTTGGCGTGGAATGGAGACAAGGAGCAAAGGCAACAGCAGATACGAATTAACGTTTGTTACTGAACCTTATCCTTGTGTTTGAATATAGCAACAAAAATGGATGACTTTCTTGAACAATCATCGTGAAAGAAGGCAAACATTGATGAGGTGATCCTGTATAAACAAGCTTCTCCTTCCACTCAGCACGTGCTCGTAGCTTCCCCAGCCCTTTCACACGTCGGTAATTGCCTGCTAACGGAACGCCGCGAGTGCAACACCGCGTTGTACGTACTCTTATATTAGCGGACCGTTTCGCGCCTACCAGCTGATCAGCGCCAGTCACAAGTGTGCATCCTCGCCGTAGCCATGCCTTCGCTCGCTCCTACAGTGAAGCTCAACGACGGCAGGAGCATGCCGGCTTTCGGGCTCGGCACCTGGCAGGTAAACATTTAAAAAGGAGCACTCTCTGAACATGAACTCACAAAGTATTTTGTATTTTGGGTATCTGCAACTTACTTGGTAAAGAGTAATATAGAGTGTCTCAAATTCGTGGATTTTAAAATTAATAAACGCCGTCTCCGAAATACATACACAGTGTTAAAAGGTCATAGATGTACCCATCGCTCCTAGCCAAGATATGTTATTCAGTAAATACTGTCTACATCACATTGGCGAACCAAGGGTGACAAAGGCGTGGGTCCAGCCTAATTTAGGTTTTCCGTGATTTCCCTAAATCGCTTCAGGCTAATGCCGGGATGATTCTTTTGAAAGGACACGGACGACCTCCTCCCCTACACTTCCCTAACCAGATGGGACCGATGACCTCGCTGTTTGGTCTCCTTCCCCAAATCAACCAACCAAGCTACCATTAATTTCGTAAAAATTGGTGGTGGGTGGATCACGTCATTATAGACCCTTGTTTCAAATTTGCCTGCATCTAAAAGGAGGAAAAAAGTTTAAAATAAGAGGGCACTAAAAAATTTTTAGAACTCGAAATTTGCAATAAAAAATAGTTTCTACCAACGTGATTACTTGGGGCACAATGCAAGCTACTGTGTGGAATGGTAGAAGGTGGCACTTTCTTACTGGTGTGACAGCAGGGTGACCCGCTGTTGGGAAGACTAGAAGCGACCCGTACGAGAGACTAAGATGGAATAACAGCGGAACGGAAACTATCATAAGGATGCTGTTTCGTCACGTCCTCATGGCTAGGAGCGCTTGGTCGCTCCCTTTACAAATCAAATACTAGTGAATTTTATTACGTACTCATCACTTAAACGTATAAACAATCCAAGTTAGCTAGAACGCCATTGTAAGGTAATCGCTCGCAACAAGCGGAAGATCAGCATGCATGTTCGAAGGAATATTGTACCGTACTTTCGGACAACACAGGCACTGCAATATCGTATTGATTGACAGAGTTGTTGATATCCTCCTCAGGGATATCGTACAGAATTCTGTCCAATTGGCGCGTTAGATCGTCGAAATCCCGACTTTCCCAATTGTGGATAGATCCGGCGACTTTACTGCCAAGGTAGGGTTTGGCAAGAACGAACACAAGCAGCAGAAACTGTCCCCATGTGCGGGCGGGTGTTATCTTGCTGAAATGTAAGCCCAGGCTGGCTTGCCATGAAGGGGGGAGGGAAACCCAATCGTAGAATATCGTCGACGTACCGTTCTAAGGGTGCCGCTGATGACAACCAAAGCGGTCCTGCTATGAAATGAAACTGAAATGAAGTGGCACCCAAGACTATCGTGGTTGTTGGACCATATGGAGGGCGACAGTCACGTTGGTGTCCCACCGCCTTCTGGGTCTTCTCCTGACACGTCCTTGCTGTTCATCGGGGGTGAGTTAGAAGCGGAGCTCATCACTGAAGACAATTCTACTCCAATCAATGAGAGTCCAGGCTGAAAATGTGATGGTGGGATACCAACCTGACAGTCAGCCGCCATACGGCCCAACCAGGAGCGATGGTCTGCTGTAACCGCTTCATAGCAGGACCCCTTTGTTGTCGTCTGTGGCACCTTGCATCTCAGCGGTACGATGGCGACATTCTACGTCCCATTTTGTTGTCCTTCATGGCAAGCTACCCTGAGCTTACATTTCAACAAGATAATGGCCGCCGCACACGACGGAGAGTTTCTACTGCTCGTCTTCGTGCTTGCCAAACCCTAACTTTGCCAGGAAGGTCGCCCGATCTGTCCCTGTTTGAGAACGTTCGGAGCATTATGGGCTGGGCCCTCCAACCAGTCCGGGATTTTTGACGATCTAACGCGTCAATTGGGCAAAATTTGGCACGATATCCCTCAGGAGAACATCCAACAACTGTATTAATCAATCACAAACAGAATAACTATTTGCATAAGGGTCAGAGGTGGACCAACGAATTATTGAGATGCTCAGTCCGTGAAGCTCTTTCACTTGAATAAACCATCCAATTTCTTTCTGAAATTGTAATCGTTTATTTGTCTGTACATGTAGATCATATCCACTGATTTCCATCCCATTCGGATAATTCCTTCGCGGGATGTCTTTTTTTATATTAAAAGCGTACTTTCACATTATAAGACGTTGTGTAAAATTTTTATAAGTTGGCAAAAAATCTTCGAGTATGCAACCTTGTCTGAATCTGACATATCATTCAGTAAAATCAATTCAGCATGGAATATTGTGAAATGAGAGACAGGGGAAGAAGCCATAGAAGATAACATTATATCTGTTAGTGGGTGAAAGCACTGTACAGCACAGTTCACGTGTAGCAGATACAGTGAAGCGCCAAAGAAACTGGTGTAGGCATACTTATTCAAATACAAAGACATGCAAACAGGCAGAATACGGCGCTGCGGTCGGCAACGCCTATGTAAGACAAGTGTCTGGCGCAGTTGTTAGATAGGTTACTGCTGCTACAATGGTGGGTTATCAAGATTTCAGTGAGTTTGAACGTGGTGTTATAGTCGGCGTACGAGCGATGGAACACAGCATCTCCAAGGTAGCGATGAAGTGGGGACTTTCCCCTATGATGATTTCGCGAGCGTACTGTGAATATCAGTAATCCGGTAACCTCCGACATTGCTGAGACCAGAAAAAGATCCTGTAAGAACGGGACCAACGACGACTGAAGAGAATAATTCAAAGTGACAGAAATGCAACCCTTCCGGAAATTGCTGCAGATTTCAGTGCCGGGACATCATTAACTGTCAGCGTGCGAACCATTCAAGGAACCTTAATCAATATGGGTTTTCCAAGCTCGTGTTCCCTGCACGACACAAAACTTTACGCCTCACCTAGGCCCGTCAACACTGACATTGGACTCTTGATGACTGGAAACATGTTGCCTTGTCGAACGAGTCTCGTTTCACATTGTATCGCCGGCTGGACGTGTACGGGTGTGGAGACAACCCTCATGAATCCAAGGACCCTGCATGTCAGCAAGGGACTATTCAAGCTGGTGGAGGATCTGTAATGGTGTGGAGCGTGTGCAGTTGGAGTGATATGGGACCCCTGATACAGCTAGATACGAGTCTGACAGGTGGCACATAGGTAAGCATCCTGTCTGATCACCTGCATCCATTCCTGTCAAATATGCATTCCGGCGGACTTGAGTGACACCTCATACATCCAGAATTGCTAGAGTGGCTCCAGGAACACTTTTCTGAGTTTAAACTCTTCCGCTGGCTACAAACATCCCCAGACATGAACATTATTGAGTATATCTGGGATGCCTTGCAACGTGCTACTCAGAAGACATCTGCACTCAATTGTACTCATACGTATTTATGGACAGGCCTGCAGCATTCATGGTGTCAGTTCCCTCCAGCACTACTTCAGACATTAGTCGAGTCCATACCACATTGTGTTGAGGCACTTCTGCATGCTGGCGGGGGCCCTAAACGATGATACGCAGCTGTACCAGTTTCTCTGGCTCTTCGGTAAATTTTTAATAATGAATTTCTAAAACGTAGGTGAAAATATTGTTGCAAATGTCTGGCTACCTATCCGAGTGGTAAGTGAGGCTGATGGCATGCGGGTTCGATTCCCAGTACTGCCTGGGATTTTTCCTTCGTGAGAGGACTAGTACGAGTTGCACTCAGCCTCATGATGCAAACTGAGGAGCTACTCGACCGATCTGTAGCGCTTCCAGGGTCAAGAAACCCAACAACGACCGGGAGAGAGGTGTGCCGACCACTTGCCCCTCCATAGTGCTCACAGTGACGCCACTGATGAAGGATGCCACGGCGGCGGGCGAGCCCGATTGACCCGTCTAGGGTCAGAGCGTTGAAAGTCGAATTTTTGCAAATATTTCATAAGAGAAAGCAAAACAAGTCACTGAAGAAGCAGTGCAGAGGACAATAAATATTGATGGCTCAACCCCATCTGAACTAAGGACTATGACTCTAATAACTGAAAGTTCGTATGGGCTGGGTAACACCTCCAACAAGACAAGTTCATAAGGGGTGGGTAATATCTCCAACAAGACACTAACAGTTGTGGCCCAATATATACACTCCTGGAAATTGAAATAAGAACACCGTGAATTCATTGTCCCAGGAAGGGGAAACTTTATTGACACATTCCTGGGGTCAGATACATCACATGATCACACTGACAGAACCACAGGCACATAGACACAAGCAACAGAGCATGCACAATGTCGGCACTAGTACAGTGTATATCCACCTTTCGCAGCAATGCAGGCTGCTATTCTCCCATGGAGACGATCTTAGAGATGCTGGGTGTAGTCCTGTGGAACGGCTTGCCATGCCATTTCCACCTGGCGCCTCAGTTGGACCAGCGTTCGTGCCGGACGTGCAGACCGCGTGAGACGACGCTTCATCCAGTCCCAAACATGCTCAATGGGGGACAGATCCGGAGATCTTGCTGGCCAGGGTAGTTGACTTACACCTTCTAGAGCACGTTGGGTGGCACGGGATGCATGCTGACGTGCATTGTCCTGTTGGAACAGCAAGTTCCCTTGCCGGTCTAGGAATGGTAGAACGATGGGTTCGATGACGGTTTGGATGTACCGTGCACTATTCAGTGTCCCCTCGACGATCACCAGTGGTGTACGGCCAGTGTAGGAGATCGCTCCCCACACCATGATGCCGGGTGTTGGCCCTGTGTGCCTCGGTCGTATGCAGTCCTGATTGTGGCGCTCACCTGCACGGCGCCAAACAAGCATACGACCATCATTGGCACCAAGGCAGAAGCGACTCTCATCGCTGAAGACGACACGTCTCCATTCGTCCCTCCATTCACGCCTGTCGCGACACCACTGGAGGCGGGCTGCACGATGTTGGGGCGTGAGCGGAAGACGGCCTAACGGTGTGCGGGACCGTAGCCCAGCTTCATGGAGACGGTTGCGAATGGTCCTCGCCGATACCCCAGGAGCAACAGTGTCCCTAATATGCTGAGAAGTGGCGGTGCGGTCCCCTACGGCACTGCGTAGGATCCTAAAATCTTGGCGTGCATCCGTGCGTCGCTGCGGTCCGGTCCCAGGTCGACGGGCACGTGCACCTTCCGCCGACCACTGGCGACAACATCGATGTACTGTGGAGACCTCACGCCCCACGTGTTGAGCAATTCGGCGGTACGTCCACCCGGCCTCCCGCATGCCCACTACGCCCTCGCTCAAAGTCCGTCAACTGCACATACGGTTCACGTCCACGCTGTCGCGGCATGTTACCAGTGTTAAAGACTGCGATGGAGCTCCGTATGCCACGGCAAACTGGCTGACACTGACGGCGGCGGTGCACAAATGCTGCGCAGCTAGCGCCATTCGACGGCCAACACCGCGGTTCCTGGTGTGTCCGCTGTGCCGTGCGTGTGATCATTGCTTGTACAGCCCTCTCGCAGTGTCCGGAGCAAGTATGGTGGGTCTGACACACCGGTGTCAATGTGTTCTTTTTTCCATTTCCAGGAGTGTACATAATCACTTATGTAATGCATCATTAATTCAGGTTGGTTTCCCAGACTGATTAAAATTTGCCACTGTTAGGCCCCTCCATAAAAGGGTGACTCCACAGATGTCAATAACTACTGCCATTGTCGCTCGTTACATCATTTTCTAAAGTTTTTGAAAAGAATATGCACTCCAGAGTTGTCATTCACCTGTGTAGTGGCGGGATACTTGTCCAGTCACAATTTGCATTTCAAAAGGCACTCTGCGGAGAAGTAGAACCGTCCATTTGTCGCTCTGATACAGTCGACACTTGGCAGCATGACAGAAGGACGAAAATATAGACATCTGTTATGGCTTAGGTGCCAACACGCAATAGCTTCTGAGAGAAAAAAAGGTTGAAGTTTCGACGCGAATTCATCAAGCAACTCGAGCATTGGTGGCGCAGTGGCTAGGACAACAGTCCGAAATTTTGCGCCCTGTGATGATGTTTGGTTTGTGGGGCGCTCAACTGCGTGGTTATCAGCGCCCGTACAATTTCCCAACCTTTGCTCAGTCCAATTTCGCCACTTTCCTGGATGATGATGAAATGATGAGGACAACACAAACACCCAGTTTGCGCCCTGTGATAGAACCCCATCTTAAGTCTTTTTTTGTTTCCTTGTCACGAAAGTGTGTGACATCAATACAGCTTATGACATCGTGAAGTACAATGGAACTGATAGCTAAAGAAATAAGAATTTTACTAAAAATAGATTTAACGTCACAATTGACACAGATTAACACCTTCCAGAAAACCGCCACCAACAGTTTTCGTTTGTCTGCAAAAAGTTAGTGACAAATTTGGTCCTTGAGTAAACCAGTTAATGGAACGACATCAGAAGACGCACGCAACAGCCGAAAAATCTGGAAAGCTGACAAAAGGAACCTGTCACCAGTTTCTGGACAAAGTGCGACGACCTTACGTAAAAATAAAGCCGTTTCTATGTATTATTTATACGAGGATGGGCAAGACGATCCCTTCTTATACGATGGGCTGTTTGTCGATGGACTCGGAATACCGACATGTTCTAGTCTTGAACATGGCTGACGTTCAACATAAGTATTTAAGATCGCGAGGTTGTTTTCCTAAAGATATTTTTATGCTTTGAATGTTTTTGTGAATGCGCTGATTCTCTTCAAATACAAAATACAAAGCAAACATCGAAATACTAGAATCCTTATGTTTTTGTTTTTCAACTACTATTAATTTTACCGGGTGTCCCAGATGGAATGGTCAGTATTCAGTGTAACGAACATTCGAATCAAAAACGTCTAGTAAACATGGACTCTACACAGCTTAAAAGGTATGAGCACTTCCTCATCTTCGATACTGTGAAACAAACCTCTTCTACTTTGCTTTCTATAGTTAAAGAGGTGGCAGTGTGGACCAAAAAACGAGAAAAATGTCCAGTAAACATGAGTTCTAAAGCGCATACCTTATGAGATGTGAGGACTTGTACATATTCACTACTGTGCAACACATCTCTTGCACTGAACGAGTGCTCATAGCTCTTGAGATACGCGTTTTAGAGCCTATTTTTACTAGATAATTTTTTCTTGTTATGATTCGTACTACTTCCTCCCAAAAAGTGGAAAGCAAAGAACTCGCAGTAGATTAGCTACTTTTCACATCATCGAAGATGAGGAGCAGTTCATAACTCTGAACGTACGCATTTTAGAACCGAGGTTTCTATACTTTTTTGCTTCGAATGATCGTTCCTGTCATGTCCCTGAGTATTGGTTGTTCGTCCTGGGACACCTGTATAATATCTGTGACAAAACAATGTTTTAAGCAATATTTGATATGCATATTTGTTTTGTCAACAGTTCCATTTTATTTTACAATGTCACAAAAAATATTGATGTGACATAGTCGTACTTCCGTGACAACAAAAACTGGATTCGAACTCGGGGCACAAAATTTCGAAACTGCACTCTTGCCCATTGCACTACCAACCCACTTGATATACTGATATACTTGGTATATTGCGCGGGTACACCGATGAAATAGCGTCGAAAGTTTAACCTCTATTTCCCAAAAAATTATTGAACGTTGGCACCCAAGCCGAAATAGATACACCTTTGTTTCCATCCTTCTTTCACCATTCCAAGTTTCGACTGTATCAGAGAGAGACATGCAGTGGGTTCCCCTTGTGAGTCAACTACTTGCTCATTTAATCAGCCATAATAAAATCTTTAAATAATAAAGTATCATCAGTTGGGATCTTCTGGACTTCCGAAGGCACTTGACTGTGTCAGTCATAACAGCCTACCTCGGAAGTTTTTATGGAGTATGTGGTTCTGCACAATCCTGTTTTAATTCGTATAAGAATGTTGCTCTATGCTGCTCAGTTAATATAAAGAGGGACGTCAAATGGGGAGAAACTACCATAGGAATCCTACAGCGTTTGATGATTGATTCACTGCTGTTTTTGCGTTGTGTTAACGAGCAATCATTTTACTTGACTCAGGATGCAGAATTATCCTTGTTTGCAGATGACAGAAGTACTGTTGTGAAGCCGAGCAAAGCATCATCGGTGAAAGTTTTTGAGTGAAAGTTTCTGAGTGGTTTCACACAAATGGGCTACCTTTAAAGTTTGAAATACACACCTCAACCAGTTCTGTGCAGACGAAAGTATCCCACCTCTTATTAACCTAGTGTACCAACAAGAAACAATGAACAGGGTAGAAAATTCTGAGTTCTTAGGTGTACATACTGCTGAAAAATGAAAGTGGAAAACCCATATAGTAGACCTACTATGTATCACGTTTAGGTCAGGCTACTTTTGCCAAAGGAATAACTGCAGCCTTGAGGACACAGAAGTCAGTAAGTTAACGCATTTTCATTCATTTGTGTCTTATGGGAACATACACTGGGGTAAATCCCCACCTTGGCAAAAAGTATTCATACCGCAAAATAAAGGAATTAGAATTATGTGTTGGGTTCCACGCGCACATGTCGCACGCATCTCTTTAAGTAATTGGGAATAATAACAGCAGCATTACAGTGTACTTATTCACTTATGAAATTTGTTATGAACGTTCCATTTAAGTTTGAGAGTAACCGAGATATTCACGTACATACAGTACCAGAAGGATAAATTATCTACGTTACCATTTAATGAATTTCACTTTGACGTAGAAAGGAGTGAAATAAGTAGGTACAACACTGTACGACACTCAACCGACGGAAATGGAGGTAAAGTGTCTGACAGACAGCAGGAGCGTTTTCAGTCGTTCGTTAAGGATATTTTTCTTAACAAAGTCTTCAAAAATGGCTCTGAGCACTATGGGACTTAACATCTGAGGTCATCAGTCCCCTAGAACGTAGAACTACTTAAACCTAACTAACCTAATGACATCAGACACATCCATGCCCGAGGCAGTATTCGAACCTGCGACTGTAGCGGTCGCGGGGTTCCAGACTGAAGCGCCTAGAGCCGCTCGGCCACACCGGCTGGTAACAAATTCTTCCATATTCCTTAGAGGAATTATTCAATGGAAATAATTTGAACTTTTTACCGAAAAAAGTAGCTGACCAACATAAGGCCATCAAAATATTTGTGTCATTTTTTAGATGTATGCTCTAACATAAAAAAAACCACACACCATGAAGGAGTAATCCGAATGGGATGGAAATTGGTAGAGATGATGTACATGTACAGACAAATACATGACTGCAATTCCAGAAAAGTTAGATGTTTTATTCAAGAGAAAGAGCGTCACAAATCGAGCGAGTCAACAACGTGTTGGTCCAAAATGGTTCAAAGTCTCTAGGCACTATGAGACTTAACGTTTGAGGTCATCAGTCCCCTAGAGTTAGAACTACTTAAATCTAACTAACCTAAGGACATTACACACATCCATGCCCGAGGTAGGATTCGAACCTGCGACCGTAGCAGCCACGTAGTTCCGGACTGAAGCGCCTAGAACCGCTCTGCCACAGCAGCAGGCCAGTGTTGGCCCTAGTACAAGCAATTATTTGGATTGGCATTTATTGGTAGAGTTGTTGGATGTCCTCCTGAGGGATTTAGTGCCAAATTCTGTCCAACTGGCGCGTCAGAGTGTCAAAATCCCGAGTTGGTTGGAGGGGCTTGCCCACAGTGTCTCAGACTTTCTCATTTGGGGAGAGATCGCGTGAGCTTGCAGGGCAAGTTAGTGCTTGGCAATCCCGAACACAAGCAGTAGAAACTCTCGCCGTGTGTCGGCGGCCGTTATCTTGCTGAAATGTAAGCTCGGAATGGCTTGCCACTAAGGGCAATAAAATGGGGCGTAGAATAGCGTCAGCATACCGCTATGCTGTAAGGGTGCCGCGGATGACAACCAAAAGGGGCCCACTATAAAAAGAAATGACGGCCCAGACTGTCATTGGGCTGTATGGCAGCAACAGTCAGATTGACATCGCACCAATGTCTGGGACGTGTCCAGACATGTCTTCTCTAGTCATCGAGGCTCAGTTCGAAGCGCGACGCATCAGTGAAGACAACTATACTTCAGTTAATGAGATTTTAGGCCAAAGACGTGCCTGAAGACGACCCAGTCAGTGGTGGGATACCAGCCCGACTATCGCCCGCCACATGACCCAACCATGAGTGATGGGCTGGTGTGCCATTTCAGTCCATAACAACACCCGTTTGGTTGTCATCCGCTTCACCCTTACAGCACAGTGGTGCGTCTACGACATTCTATGCCCCATTCTGTTGCCATTCATGGCAAGCCACCCTGGACTTGCATTTCATTAAGATAATGCCCGCTTGCACATTGCGAGAGTTTCTACTGTTGTCTTCATACGTGTCAAACCCTACTGGGCTAGCAAGGTCGCCAGATCTCTCCCAATTGAGAATTTTTGTAGCATTACGGACAGGGCCATCCAACCAGTCCGGGATTTTGACAATCTAACATGCCATTTGCACAGAATTTGGCACAACAACTTTACCAGCCAATGCCAAGCCGAATATCTGTTTGCATAGGGGCCAGAGATGGATCAAAGTTTTATTGACACACTCAATTAGTGAAGCTCTTTCTCTTGAATAAATCATCCAATTTTTCTGATATTTTAATCATTTGTTTGCCTCTTACAAGTACGTCACATCTACATAATGTTATTTGTTTCACCCTATTTTTGTTCATTTTGTTTCAATGACACGTTTCACATCATAACGTTTATCGTGAATATGATCCATGGAACAAGCAACTAACTAACTAACTAACTAACTAACTAACTGACTCAACTTCCTTACATCTAAACACACTATGTCCGAAGGGGACGAGGGAGAGTGTGGTGGGAGGAGGAGGAGTGTTGGCTGTCCCCCCCTCCCGGAAGATGGGGTCATCTATTTTCCATTTATTACTAAATTCTCACGTATTTGTAGCAATAATTCGCAGATTTAAGATTGTGGTGTGTTACAGAACATGTCATTTGGTATGACTGCTCAGTAATATGTCACTTTGTAGACACAAGGATGTTTAGTTCAATCCTAGTCTGCTAAAAGCCTATTCTAACAGCCAACCTAAGTGTAGTTTTGGAGGTTTCTCCTATTCATCTGGTCATCCGTTACACTTTATCCCAGCAACTCAAAAAACGGAGGTATCAAAAAAATATGTTGTCAAAACTAAATAACAGAAGACGTGAAAACAACACAATAAACTCACCAGCAGTGGCAAATGCGAAGTTTCGTACACAAACAGAGTGCTATAGAATAAACTTTTTAAAGTGCATTTCCTGTTTTTCCACACTGTGGGAAATTAATATATCGGCTTTTGCCGATTATTTTCGTTGCTGTACATCAAGATTTTGCCAGTCATTTTAATTTTGTCCGATTTCAGATTTTTAATTTTTATTACCAACCTAACATTATTGGTATAGCTTTTTGTGAATAACTCGTTGTAAGCCCAGAATTTAATCATAAGAGGAATGAAACAAAAAACCAGCATTCATATTCGGATTAATAATACAAAAACTGTGCTTCGCATACACCAATGAAGTAGGGAAATAAATTTATCACTTAAGTATGAAAGAAAACTACTTTAAATTAATGAGTGGATACCTACACTGAACTGGTACACCTGCCTAATATCGTGTAGGTCCCCTGTGAGCATGCAGAAGTGCCGCACCACGACGTGGCATGGACTCGAATAATGTCTGAAGTAGCGCTGGAGGAAAGTGATACCATGAATCCTGCAGGGCTGTCCATAAATCAGAAAGAGTACTATGTGGTGGAGATCTTTTCTGAACAGCATGTTGAAAGGCATCCCTGATATGCTCAATAATGTTAATTTCGGGGGAGTTTGGTGGCCAGCAGTAGTGTTTAAACTCAGAAGAGTATTCCTGGAGCAATTATGGAATTAAGGGGTGTCGCATTGTCCTGCTGGAATTCCCCAAGTCACTCGAAATGCACAATGGACATGAATGGATGCATCTGATGAGACAAGATACTTATGTATGTGTCACCTGTCAAAGTCTTTTCTAGATGTATCAGGGGTCCCATATCACTCCAACTGCTCACGTTCCATTCCATTGCAGAGTCTCCACCAGTTTGAACAGTCCCCTGCTGACATGCAGCATCCATGGATTCATGAGGCTGTGTCCATACCCGTACATCTCTATCCACTCGATACAATTTGAAATGAGACTCGTCCAATCAGGCAACATATTTCCAATCAGCAACAGTCCAATATCGGTGCAGGCGGGCCCAGGCGACTGTGTCATGCAGTCATCAAGGGTACAACAGTGGGCCTTTGGCTCCAAAAGCCCATATCAATGGCGTTTCGTTAAACGGTTCGCACGCTGACACTTGTTGATCGCTCAGCATTGTAATCTGCAGCAGTTTGCAGAATGGTTGCACTTCTATCACGTTGAACGATTCTTTTAAGTCGTCGTAGGTCCCGTTCTTGCAGGATCATTTTCCGGCCGCAGCGATGTCGGAGATTTGATGTTTTACCGGATTCCTGATATTTACGGTACACTCGTGAAACGGTCGTACGGAAAAATCCCCCCATCATCGCTACCTCGGAGATGCTGTGTTCCATCGCTCGTGTGCCGACTATAACACCACGTTCAAACACAATGAAATCCTGATAACCTGACATTGTAGCAGCAGTAACCGATCTAACAACTGCGCCAGACACTTGTCTTATATAGGCGTTGCCGACCGCAGCGCCGTATTCTGCTTGTTTACATATCTCTGTATTTGAATATGAATGCCTATACCAGTTTCTTTGGCGCTTCAGTGCATAATGCTTCCAAAACCAGGAAAGCCACCAGACAACTCCAGATCATACCACCCAATCACGGTACTCCCAGTAAAAGGGAAAGTATTCGAAGCAATACTCAGTAACAGACTGTCAGACAACGCTGAGGAAAAAACCATCATCCTGAAAAGACAATCAGGATTTAGGAAAGGAAACGCCACTATAGACCTCAGACTAAGCGTCTGTTCCAGTATAATACAAGAAATGAGCTTAACGAAGCAGACCTAAGCTCTGGGCCTGGAGATAGGCAGTGTGTTCGACAAAGTGTGACTCAAGGGATTGTAATGGAGATTTCAACTCAACTAGCCACATTTCTTTCGAACGTCCTAGACAACAGGTCATCAAAAATATATCAAGATGAAGCCCAGTTTGTAGCATTCTTCCCAGAAGTATGTGTGCCACAGGGTGCGATTCTCTCGCCCCGTTATACAATTTATGTACCTTTTGACATTCCACACACAACAAAATGGAATGATGGGCTGGTGCTCTATGTAGATGATACAGCTTGCTGGTGGTATGGACAGTCTGTGAAGGAAATCAACAGAGAAATCAGTAAATGCATCAACCATCTAGCTAAAAAAGTGGAGGATAAAGTCAAACTTCAAAAAACAACTTCTGGTATTTTATCACAGACAGTTCTCAAGGAACAGAAACTTGAATCTACAAAATGCTTAAGTCCAGCTGTGAGGGAAAAAATGCAACTCAAGGAGACCGCCGTCTATTTAGGAATAACTCTGAACAAAACCATGACATAGACACCACACGTCTGAAGTATGAGAGAAAGAGGTTACAGGCGCATCCTAATCTGACTCACAATGGGTGCCAACAACGATACACTGATTCGCATTTGTATGTTAAGCAGAATGCTAGATACGCCACCACTGTTTGGGTAGAAAGCAGACACATTAAACAGAAATTACTGTCACTTGAAAGGCAAATTCTCCGTATAACAGGAAGACTCGACAGAAGAACGAACAATAACATGGTCTACCGCAGCACAGAAGTTTCACCAATGAAAGAGCGATGGATTTTAGTAGCAGCAAATATGAACAAACTGTACTATAAACATAAGCCTTACGACAGACCTACTAGGCACCACGCCAATGGACGTCAAATTCCGGCAATAAAGTAGGAAAATCTACCCAAAATAATCAGGGAATGTATCTCAATCATAGAAAAAAAATTGTGCCGCCAACATAACATGAATAATTAGCCACTTAACACAAGGGGGCATCACATCAGTTGGAACTCGTCACTATGTTCCTCAAACCAGTGCATCCAGTTCCTGGTCTTGTGAAATGGCGCATTATCTTGTTGACAAATGCCACTGATGGCAGGAAACAAGATCGTCATGAAGGGATATATGTGGTCTGTAACAAGTCCTTGGCAATCATTGTGTGTTGCATGATCTCCACTGGTGCCATGGATGTCCACGTGAATGTTCACCACCGTCAGCTTGTCTCCATCCCACAGTACAGGTGCCAAGGAGCTGCTCTCCTGGAAGATGACGGACTTGCACCCTTCCATCGGCATGATGAAGAAGGTATTGGGATTCATCAGACCATGCAGTGCTCTGCGACAGTGCCAATGTCCAGTGCAGATGGCCACATGCCCATTTCACTCATAGTTGCCAATGTCATGATGTTAAAATTGGCACATGCATGTGACGTCGGCTGCAGAAGCCCATCGTCAGGAGTGTTCAGTGCACTTTTTGCCCAGACACACTGGTACTCTGTCCAGCATTAAAGTCTGATGCTAGCTGTGCCACAGTTTGCCATCTGTCCTGTTTTACAAGTCTGTCCTGCAGCAAGGGGTGGCCAACCACAGGACATCTACGCATGGTTTCACCTTGGTTTCTCTCCATGTTGAAAACACTCATAACAGGACTCCTCGTACATCTGACAAGTCGTGCAGTTTCCAAAATGCTCATGCTGAGCCTCCAGGCCATCACAACCTTCCCTCCGTCAAACTCAGATAGATTGCGCGTCTTCTCATTGCACACATGGGCAGAACGTCACTGATACATCACGCACCATGCATGTGTCTGACTAGAAGTTATTCCTTGCCAGGTGATGCTGCTATCGTCTGGACAGGTGTATATCGATAACAAGTCAATGGTCATAATGTTCTGGCTGATCAGTTATATGAAATTTCCTGGCAGATTAAAACCGTGTGCCCGACTGAGACTCGAACTCGGGACCTTTGCCTTTCGCGGGCAAGTGCTCTACCAACTGAGCTACCGAAGCACGACTCACGCCCGATACTCACAGCTTTACTTCTGCCAGTACCTCGTCTCCTACCTTCCTAACTTTACAGAAGCTCTCCTGCAAACCTTGCAGGACTAGCACTCCTGAAAGAAAGGATATTGCGGAGACATGGCTTAGCCACAGCCTGTTAGTTAGGAAGGTAGGAGACGAGGTACTGGCAGAAGTAAAGCTGTGAGTACCGGGCGTGAGTCGTGCTTCGGTAGCTCAGTTGGTAGAGCACTTGCCCGCGAAAGGCAAAGGTCCTGAGCTCGAGTCTCGGTCGGGCACACAGTTTAAATCTGCCTGGAAGTTTCATATCAGCGCACACTCCGCTGCAGAGTGAAAATCTCATTCTGGAAACATCCCCCAGGCTGTGGCTAAGCCATGTCTCCGCAAGATCCTTTCTTTCAGGAGTGCTAGTTCTGCAAGGTTCGCAGGAGAGCTTCTGTAAAGTTAGGAAGGTAGGAGATGAGGTACTGGCAGAAGTAAAGCTGTGAGTACCGGGCGTGAGTCGTGCTTCGGTAGCTCAGTTGGTAGAGCACTTGCCCGCGAAAGGCAAAGGTCCCGAGTTCGAGTCTCGGTCGGGCACACAGTTTTAATCTGCCTGGAAGTTTCATATCAGCACACACTCCGCTGCAGAGTGAAAATCTCATTCTGGAAACATCCCCCAGGCTGTGGCTAAGCCATGTCTCTGCAAGATCCTTTCTTTCAGGAGTGCTAGTTCTGCAAGGTTCGCAGGAGAGCTTCTGTAAAGTTAGGAAGGTAGGAGACAAGGTACTGGCAGAAGTAAAGCTGTGAGTACCGGGCGTGAGTTGTGCTTCGGTAGCTCAGTTGGTAGAGCACTTGCCCGCGAAAGGCAAAGGTCCCGAGTTCGAGTCTCGGTCGGGCACACAGTTTTAATCTGCCAGGAAGTCTCATATCAGCGCACACTCCGCTGCAGAGTGAAAATCTCATTCTGATCAGTTATATGTTTTGTGATGTTGCAGGCAACTCCAGAACAAGTCGGGGAGGCAGTTAAACACGCAATTGATGTCGGTTATTGCCATATCGACACTGCAGCTGCATACCACAATGAATCAGGTGTGGGTGACGCACTGCAGGAGAAATTTAAGGAAGGGACAGTCAAGCGAGAAGATGTGTTCGTTACTAGCAAGGTAAGGGCATAAGCAGAAATAATAAGATACAGGGTGGCTTTTGGATGTGTACAGAAAGTCAAGTAAAATGCAGATAATGCAGAAAGATAATGAAAAATGATGTGCCATTTTTCACACAAACCAGTATTATGGAAGTATCACTCCTTTTTAGCAGTTAATTAATGACATGTAGGTAAAAATAACTAATCCATACATGAAATGATAACATTATTTATATTTCACGTGTTTTCTTCCTCTAAAAGAACCACGTTGTTTGAAAAATGCACGAAAATCACTGGCCAAGTGCCAAACAAAAGAGACTGACAGCTGTGGAAACACCACACTTCCTGTGGGCTTCATCTGCAGTGCTATACTTTTCCATGTACATGGTTGGTAAAACACACTGCTGTGCAAAACATAAGGACAAGACAGATAAAATAACATAACATATGAAATACTTTGTGGAAATGAATGAAAGTACAGGAGCATGTTGCTAGAGATCTCCAAGCTGTGTACAAAAAGTTGGATATCATATAGGGTCAGCATGATTATAGTGCCAAATCGAGCAAACTCCATAACAACAGGCTGTTGAAGAAATGGGAAAGGGCAGTGCGTGTGACTCAGTGAGCAGTTACAGTGCACGGTGTTCGTGTTCTTCATTACAGTGTGGTCTGGAGACAATATTTGGATGATTTCAGACAGGGTAGAGTGTTCAAGAAACTGGAAGAAGGACAAAGTGTAGCCCGGGAGTTTGGTATTGCTTACAGCATTTTTTCACGTGCATGGGGAGCATTATGAACCAAGGGCACTGTCGCCATAAGGAGATGACGTGGTCAACTACGGTGAATGACCGCTACATTGTGAAACAGGCAAGGAAGGGCCCACTTCAAAAGCCAGGTGCAATAGTGACTACATTTAACAGGCCTGCAAAGCATGCAGTCTGATTCCCCACAGTGGCACAGTGATTGCATGTGGATGGTATTTCTGCCCAATGACCAGTACACTGCATTCTATTGATATCTGCACATTCACAGAGCAATTTGCCTGATGTCAAGAGCATTGGGATTGAACCAAGGGGGTCTGGGGTCACCCAACTCCTTTCAGATGAGAGCAGATTCAGTCTGAGAAGTGATTATGGACATACCATAATATGGTGTGAGGTGGAGATATGTAATGCACCCAAGAGCATTGAAAACTTGTTTGTTTTGGTGGTCCAGGCATTATGGTGTGGAAAATAATGATGCACATGGCATAATTGACCTCTAAATCTTTGAACATGGTACACTCTGCAGTTAACATCACTGTGACACTGTACTCCATCTCAAAGTACGTCTTTTCAGGGGTACATTCAGCTCTGATTTCATTTTTATGGAAGACAATGCACAACCACATCAAACAATGCAGGTGTTTATTATAGTACTGTTAGAGAGCAGGTGTATCCTTTTATTCTGCATCTTCATGATGCGTATGCTATGGACAATTCGTTTTTCCAACATGACGAGAACCAAGTTAATACATATGTTCCTGCTATGAAGAACACTGAGGCAACCTATTGCATGTTGACTGGGCCCTAAATGAACTTATCTTAATCCCATAGGAAATGCCTAGGACTATTTGGAACAGCATGCAAAATGTTGCAGTCAACACCTTCTCAATCTCAACTGGACCCAATAACTGAATGGCTTCAACTGGATATGGAATACCTTAAGAAACTTGCAGACTCTCCTTTCCATTTGTGTAGTGGAATCCAAGACTTAGTAATAGTGAATACACTAATAGACTTAGGAGGAAAAACATGGTTTATGTTAGACTTAGCAGGAGAAACACAGTTTACTTTTGTGTGTGAAGAGTAGAATAAGAATCATTATTTACAAGAAGGTAGCTGTCGAGTGCCAGTCATGGTAGAAATGTGCATGAGAAGAATTGAGAGAGGGAGAACAAGAGCAACCTGAAAAATGAAAGGAGAAAGAACAGTAACCGTGAGTGATGAGTGAATCTACTTCACTGTTCGATGGAGAAAAATGTCCAAACATATTAATCTCTCAGGGAAAATGTATGAGGAAGATGGAAGTGTTTCAGCTTTTGTTAAATGCAACAGGGTACTGTATTGTGTGTGGAGTACAAGTTGCTTTTTCCAGAGGCAAACAGCGGTATGTGAGTATTCACGTGACTCATCTGGCCACAAGCATAGTAAATGGGCATGTGAGGCAGTAATGTGCTCAACAGGCAGCTGGGGCATATATGAAGCAAACATAAATTCACAAAAAGTTTTAATGGAGTAGAATTTTCACTACTCATATAGTGTTAAATTTCATAGCAATCGGGGATGTTTGTCCGAAACTATGACTACGCAAACTTACCAGAAGTCTTCTTGCTAACTGAAAAAGAACACTGCCTGACAAAAAGGTTATAGCATCCAGAAGGCCTGGCCAGATGTTACATAACTTTGCACATTTAAACCATGGCGGGTATGTAGATGAATAGAGTTGCGATTTTCTGTAACAGGGAGAATGGCAACCACAGTGCATTAGTGTTGTTCATGTTTGATATTGTTACCAGACCAGGTAGGATATACAAGTGACATGAACAACGTCAAATGTTGAGTGATTATTGGTAAGAATATGGAGGTGCAGGGTACCTGTGTGATACAGCGTTATCAGCACCTGACGGTTTGAAAGGCTCCTCCATTTAGCAGGCTGATTGAACTATGCAGTATCCATACTTGTGGCACATTCAGAGGTAACAGTGGTCCATTATTGGACTGAATGGGAAAATGAGGGCAGACATACTCATCGTCAAGATTCCAGTCAACTGTGTCTTACCACCATGAGGGAGGATCACCCTATTGAGCATCAAGCACATCGTAACACCTTCTCATGTTTGCCTGCCATCTGAGAACAGGTAATGGACTCCCTGCTACATTCTGTGTCATCCCACACCCAACTGGTTGGAGACTAAGAGTAGCCAGACTAGTCAGTTACTGTCTCACATATGAGCTTTCATTAGCTCCACAACACAAATGACTGCATTTGCAGTGGTGCCATTATTTGGAAGCATGGACTACTGATGAATGGTGTTGTACTGTGTTCAGCAGTGAATCACAGTTCTTCACTATCCTGGATGACCACTGTTGCTGACTATGGTGGTCATCTGGAGAGAGCTTCCATTCTTCCAATGTTTTGAAGAGGCACAACAGAATTACTCCTGGAGTCATGATGTGGAAAACAATCAATATCATTTCAGGTCACAGAAGATAATGGTTGAGGAAATTTTGACAGTGCCATGTGCTAATTTACAACAGAAAAATGCTCATCCATGCGAGGGACATGTTCCTGCAAACTGTTTGCATGATGTTGAGGTACTCCCAGCAAGGTCCCCAGATCTGTCCTCCAACAGAACACCTATTGGACCAGCCTGAGCATCAACTCTGTCCAAGTGTCAGTGTCCCGTATATCAAGGAGCAGTTACAACAGCTGTGGGCCAGCTCGTCTCAGGAGAAGATGCAACAGCTTTATACCACACTTCCCAACTGAATCACTGCATGCATCCCAGTCAGAGGGGGTGCTCCATTAAGCTGAGAAGTGGATGCCTACTGCCAAGATATTTATAAATTTGACTTGACTTGTGTATTGTGTGTATTGAACCAGGGACCTAGAAATGATGGAGAGGCTTCATCCCACCATAGCCCTCAGTGGTACTCAACCCCACAACAGGCCACAGTAGTCCATCCACCTCACCGCTGCCCCACACCGAACCCAGGGTTATTGTGCAGTTCAGCTCCCAGAGAAACCCCCACTCCCAGGAATGTGTCATACCAGATAAGTGTAACCCCAATGTTTGTGTGGTAGAATAATTATGGTGTACATGTACATGGAGACAGTGTTTGCGCAGCAATTGCCGACATAGTGTAACTGAGGCGGAATAAGGGGAACCAGCCTCCATTCACAGAGGCAGATGGAAAATTACCTTAAAAACTATCCACAGGCTGGCCGGCACACCAGACCTAGCCACTGATCCACCAGGCAGATTCCTACTGGGGATGGGCACACCTTCCTTCTTGGGAAGCAGTGCATTAGACCACGTTGCTGGCTGGGCGGGCTGACTTGACTTGCTAGTCACTGAAACATCACATGTGATCTTTCATTTTGTTTCCTCTGCCCCTTCTGGATGCTTCACTTTTTTTTGACAGGTAGTGTATGTCCTGCTCAGGTGAAGTGCTCATCCTGAGTTATGTACAACTTCTTCATAAGTTTCTGGTACTGTATTGCATTATCATCAAGGAGGTTACAAAAAGCAAATAGTGTGGTGCAGTTACAATTTCCAGTAAATGTGAAGTAGGATCCCCATACACATGGAACAAACACTACACCAAACACATAGTCTGTGGTGTCAGTAGTTCCAGTAATCCTGCATTATGGCCCTGCTACTGGAGAGACACACACTGTGAAGAAAGCAGACAGTGTGGTGGTAATAGCAGTCTAACTGAAAATTCAATAAAACACTGATGAAGGTGGTACAAACAACAAGACAAAGTGAAAAGAGTAGTGCTGTGGGTAGTACCACAAAACATGCAGTAAGACCCTCCTACAAGGAGGACAGGCACTGTAAAGGAAATACACGGCATGGTTCTCTTAGTAGTTCAAGTGATTGCATTGTTGTTGTTGTTTTTGGGGGAGGAGACCAAACAGAAAGGTTGTTGGTCTCACCGGATTAGGGAAGGATGGAGAAGGAAATCGGCCATACTCTTTCAAAGGAACCATCCCAGCATTTGCCTGGAGCAATTTAGGGAAATCATGGAAAACCTAAATCAGGATGGCCAGATGTGGGATTGAACTGTGATCATGTATTATGGCTGCTACAGATGGGACACACGCTGTAAAGTTATCACATAGTGTGGTGCTGTTAGTTGTTGCAGTGAATGTGCAGTAAGACCCTCCAAAAGGTGGGAAAAACACTAGAGAAAGTACACAGCACTGAGCTGTCACTTGTCCTGGTGGATATGCAGTAGGATACTGTTATATGGTAGGACAAACAATGTAGAGTAGCACACAGCATGGTTCTATTGATAGTCCCAGTGAATGTGCTGTATGATCATGCTACATGTGAGACAAACACTGTAGAGATAGAGCACAGGGTGATGCTGGGGGTAGTTCCAGGGAACATGCAGTACAACACCTCTGCAGATGGGACAAATGCTGTAAAGAAATTTGACAGCACAGTGCTGTTAATAGTCTCAATTTATCTGCAGTAATATTGTGCGACAGGTGGGACAAATACTGAAGAAAAATACAGTGGTCGGTGCAGCTAGTAGTCCCAGTGAACATGCAGTAAGACCCTCTTACAAGTAGGACAAACACTGTATAATAGTACACAGTGTGGTTCTGTTGACAGTTCTGGGGAACATTCTATATGACTTTGCATGTGGGACAAACACCACAGAGAAAGCATACGGCACGGTTAGATTCCTGGTCCCAGTGAACATGTAGTACGATCATGTTACATGTGGGGGAAAGAAAAGGCACACAGCATGGTGCTGTTGGTAGTCCTAGTGATAGTCCCAATGAATGTGCAGTGATATGCTCCTACAGAAGGAATGAACAGTGTGAAGAAAGTGCAATGTGATGTGTTTTTAGTGATCCTAATGTTGCTGCAGTAAGAAAGTTCTGTACATAATACAAAGACTCTGGATAGCACACAGCATGGTGCTGTTAGTAATGACTATCACTTGTTGCAGATACTGTTCTGGTGGTAAATATAGCAGCTTTCAGTGTTTGAATAAGATCCTGAAAATGAGCTTCCCATGACAGCTTACCTCACATCTGAACAACTAGGAACTTTAATTGTTCAAACTCAGTAATTACATGTCCATTCTGTGTTATCAGAATGTCAGTTTTAATTGAATTGTGTATCATAAACTGTGAAAACTGAGTCTTACTGTAATTTGGCATCAGTTTACTTTCTAAAAGTCATGAACTTAGGTGTTCACCTGCACTATTTTATACATTGCCCATGTTGCACTTAATATACTTCACTACTAAGCTAGTGTCATCCACAAACAAAAATATTTTTGAATTACTTGTCATATTAGAAGACATATCACTTACATGTATAAGAAATGGTTGTGGTTCCAGCACCAACTCCTAAGGCAACCCCCTATTAACAATGTACCAATCAGATGCCACCTCATACCCATTCCCATTAATATGGAGAATGAAATTTTGCTGTCTGCTTTTAAAGTAGAAGAGGAAATAATTGTGAGCTACCTCTCTTATTCCATAATGGTCCAACTTTTGCCTTAGTTAAATCAAAGAAGATGCCTAGTATTCATAACTTTTTGTTTAATCCACCCAGTACCTCACAGAGAAAAGATAATATAACATTTTCACATGTTAGACCATTTCTAAAACCAAACTGTATATTTGATAGCAAATTATCCTTATTTCTACAGCTTTTTCAATGACTTTTGCAAACAATGATGGCACAGCAACAAATCTAAAAGTGTCTATGTTACTCCTTCTTCCTGTTTATGTGGCAGTTTCACTACTGAGTACTTCAATCATTCAGGAAAATAAATATTTCTATGGGAAAGGAAGTTATTACAAATATGGCTAAGTACTGGTCTAACATACGCAGCACATTCCTTTAGTCTCCTGGTATACACCCTGTCACATTCATGACAGTCCTTAGTCTTCAGTGATTTAATTATTGACTTAATCTCACCCTTATCAGTATCATGAAGGGGTGTATCAGGTGGCAGTCTTGGAAAGTCGTCTTCTAACATTCCCTGTAGAAACTAAATTTTTATTCAGTTCACCTGCTATATTCAGAAAGTGATTGTTAAACACTGTACATATATCTGACTTACCAGTAACAAATACAATTTTACTATGAACTGATGTTATCCATACGACCTTGTGCTGTTTACCAGATGCTTCCTTCATGACTGACCACATGGTTTTAATTTTTTCCTGAGACTTAACTGTTCTATTTGCATACTTTATGCTTTTTACCTTCCTAATGACATTTTTTAACACTTTACATTATGATACCATTTTAATGGACCACTGTAGCTTGACTGTGATTATAATGTTTTGATGGACACTATCCAGTTACAATAATGTGACCACCTATCAAAAGCCTGAGTAACCACCTATTGCAGTGTGGACCGCTGCAAGATGTGCAGGAAGAGAGTCAGTGAGGTTCTGGAAGGTACTAACAGGAAAGTGGAGCCATACCGATTCTAGAGCCATGGATAGCTGTGCTCAGTTTCTCGATTGTGAATCCATGGCATGAACAATCTGATCATTGTGCCCATAGATTCTTGAGGAAAGTTTTTGATACTCGGGTAGCTGCTTTTACTTCAGCCTTTAAATCGTAGGACATTGCAAGGTTCAAAATGGTCTCCCTATTTCGACTATTCATGAACTGAAGCCTTTGTTAACATTTTTTTGTAAATATTAGGCAGAGCCACTCCATGCCCATACTTTCATGGTGACCAATCAAAACAATCTGTCACCTCTGCTCTGGCTAGCATCTAAAAAGATTTCCAATGAAAATGTATCAATTTATTTTTGCCTGGCTTGTTAACCATTTGTAACTTGTGAATTGATAGTCTATGGTGACTTCAATATTGACAATTTCGAGAGAATTCTGAAGCAGCCATTGATTAAGTTTATTAAGTGAGGAACTGAGGAAAAGTAAGGTAAGTAACTTATGAAAAAGCACATCCTTCATACAAAACAAACATGGAATCTCTTCTCTTATGTTGTTCCAAAACCTGTAGCATTTCTCATTTCACCAGCTATCAACGGCCCCTAAAATTTACATTCTTTCATTGAAAGGTTTGTACTATGTGGAATAACAAGGCAGATAATGGAGATTTGAATAATAACCATATGGCAAAATGCTCTCCTCTTTGTGTGCTATCATTTTGATATCTTGAACCTGTATGAAACACAAGGAATGTTGTGGATATTTCACTCTTGCTTTATCACTGGCAGGATGCAATCGCAAATGAGTGTGCTATGTAAGAGAAATTTTCTTGAGATTGATGTCAGATTGGGACCTCCACCCAACACTAAAGAAAAATTTGGTATGTTAGCTAAATTTCACACGAATTAACATTTTACATAATATTCATCAAATGCTAAATCATAGTATCTCCTGTTTTTAACTGTAAACTTTTTCAAATTTCATGCAGTGTCTTACTTCCATGTAAATATCACAAAAGCTGATGCCATTCGTGAAATCATGATCATATTACTATGGACCTGACATATAAAGCTATAAGCAATGCAAAAACCAATTTCTTTTTTTACTATATAGTTTCTGTAAAATTGTTTGAAAAAGATTTTAGGGTGTGCACCTTGATTATGTCACCATCAACCAGCCAAAAGGTGGAAAACATTGTTGGCCTCTCCTTCTGAACAAACAAATGAACTCACCCAGTGCTTTGGATGAAAACTGTTAACAATGCATTGGCCACCATATCCTGTGTGGACTATAACTTCACTACTACAATGATTTATAAACTGATTGTTGTTTGGATATTACACAAAACAATGTATTTCATTACTAAAAAATAGTAAAGAATTTTGAAAAAATAAAATACACGAGTAAACAACAAATTTCAGCTTTAGAACAGGGTCTAACTGTTTACTTTTATCCTTTATTTATTTACTTAGCATCTTTATTATGCAATTATCAAACTGGTCCCTTAGCACCCATCGTACTTACACTTGCTGCTTAAAATTAATTGTAAGTAAATATTCTACTAAGACTTTTTCTCATAAAGAATTTTAATGTTATTATGAATTATTTTCCTTAACCTTTTGCAACATCAATGAAAATGGCCTTACTGTGCTGGTACTGCAGTGGCTAGAATAGCATACCTGAAGAAGAGAATTTTTTTTACACTGAATATAGACTTAAGAGTTGGGAAGTCTTTTCTGAAGGTATTTGGCTGGATTGTAGCCATGTATGGAAGTGAAACATGGATGATAAACAGTTTAGACAAGAAGAGAACAGAAATATTTAAATGCAGTACTACAGAAGAATGCTAAAGATCAGATAGATAGATCACATAACTAATGAGGATATACTGAACAGAATTGGAGAGAAAGGAAATTTGTGGCACATCTAGAATAAAAGAACAGATCAGTTGATAAGACACCTTCTGAGACACCAGTTTGGTATTGGAGAGAATTGGAGGGGGGAGGGAGCTAAAAATTGTTGAGGGAGACCAAGAGATGGATACAGTAAGCAAATTAAGGAGAATGTAGGTTGCAGTAGAGATAAAGGGGCTATTGACTAGCACAGAGAGCTGCATCAAACCACTCTTTCGACTGAAGACCACAACAACAATGACAACAACAACCTGTTCTGATAGTGAACAGTAGCTTTTTAAACCAAATTTGATCACTGATATGTGGTTATGGTTTGTTATTCTTTATTTAGTTGTATATCTTTTTTCCCTCTAACCAAGTTTTGGCCTAAAGTGTAACATTAACACAGGAACAATACTGCCAGATTCAACATATGGTAACATTATTATTACTGTGAACTTCATTGCTGATGAGAGAAAACAATAAGTATAATAAAGTATGAAAAACCTAGGATGGAAAAATAACAGTATTATAAAAGGACAGTTGCTACTCACAATATTGCAGAGATACTGAGTTGCAGATAGACACAGCAAAAAGACTGTCAAACAAAGCTTTCAGCCAAACAGTCCTTCATCAGAGTAGACAAAACACACACACACACACACACACACACACACACACACACACACACATGCAAGCACAACTCACAGACACATGGCAATAATCTCTGGTTGCCAAGGCTAATCACTGTGATCATGTGTAGCAAGTTGCATTTGCACGTGTGTGTGTGTGTGTGTGTGTGTGTGTGTGTGTGTGTCTGTATGTTGTCTAATCTGATGATGGCCTGTTTGGCTGAAAGCTTTGTTCACAGTCTTTTTATTGTGCCTATCTGTGACTCAGCATCTCTCCCATATTGTGAGTAGCAACTATCCTTTTATAATATTGTTAAAAGAATAAGTATGTCATTTTAGCCTAATACGGTGTCTTAGGTGTTTTCCTCTATTATATCTTCCTCTAACTTTCACAACTGAATGACAAGTTTCATCTTTTCCAAGATTAATTTATTTTTTGTGCTTCATATGCTATATTTATTTTTATTGTTCTTATGTAGTAGAAAAAATAATGTTGATACTCCTTATTAATTTGATGGAACTGAATGCTACATCTAAAACTTCAGGACACTGAACGGTTTTTGAGACATAATTATTTTTTCCATGCTGTAAATATGTCCTGTTATATATTCACACTATAGTATTTTTAAAACAGAAATGTGTCAAAATTACTTGAAGCTCTTTTTCTACATAGTGAAATAATACAGTTTAAGTGAATTGCAACTGTGTCTGAAATTTATGGGAAATAAATTATTGTTTCAGTTGTTGAACACCTGTCATAGCCCAGAATTGGTTGTGCCAGCCTGCAAGAAGACATTAAGAGATCTTAAGCTAGATTATATTGACCTCTATCTTGTGCACCGGCCATTTTCATACAGGGTGAGTTGATCAAATATGTCAACTGATAAAGGAGTCATGGTAGAACACTCTGATTCTCACTGCAGGAAAATGACACTGTTTTAATCATTAAACAGGTACAAAAATGTGATACTTAATGCACACAAACATTACATGAAGAAGGCAGTCTCTCTGCCACTGAGTTCAGTCTGCAAGTCTCAGATGGCAGCATAGTATCAGCAGCTGGAAAGTGTGCCAAATACAAGTGTGAAAATATAACAATATTTATGAATATCAGAGAAACAAACAAAACATTATTAATTGATTACCATAACAATCTCATTTCAATTAGTAAGTGTCTTTTGTCTTTAAGATCTTCAGTGTTGACAGTAAGAACTAGCTGTCATAGTTTATCAAAGTTGCTTCTAGTAAATAGCTAGGTGAGAATACATGCTTGCTGACCTGCAGAGCTGATATGTTCCAGCTTGAAGATGCTCAATTGAATTTTTCTCATTTAAAATCATACTTCATGTCTAGGTGTTATGTTTGCTTATGATGCTCATGGTACTTGATCAACCAGGTATTACTTTGACAGTCCATATACAGAATTAGATTTTCACTCTGCAGCAGCGTGTGCGCTGATATGAAACTTCCTGGCAGATTAAAACTGTGTGCTGGAGCAAGACTCGAAATTGGGACGTTTGCCTTTCTCAGGCAAGTGCTCTACCATCTGAGCTACCCAAGCAGAACTCGCGCCCTGTCCTCCCAGCTTTACTTCCGCCAGTACCTCATCTCCTACTTTCCAAACTTCACAGAAGCTCTCCTGCGAGCCTTGCAGAAGTAGCACTCCTGGAAGAAAGGTTATTGCGGAGACATGGCTTAGCCACAGCCTGGGGGTATTTCCAGAATGAGATTTTCACTCTCAAGTGGAGTGTGCACTGATATGAAACTTCCTGGCAGATTAAAACTGTGTGCTGGACCAAAACTCGAACTCAGGACCTTTGCCTTTCGCAGGCAAGTGCTCTACCTTCCGAGCCATTCTCCAGGAAACCTTCCAGCACCTGACTGAATGTATGCCTGTGAGAGTAGATTCTGTCATCAAAGCTATGGGTGGGCCAACACAATATTGAATTCCAGCATTACCAATAGAGGGTGCCACAAACTTGTAAGTCTTTTTCAGGCAGGTTCAAAAATGGTTCAAATGGCTCTGAGCACTATGGGACTTAACATCTGTGGTCATCAGTCCCCTAGAACTTAGAACTACTTAAACCTAACTAACCTAAGGACTTCACACACATCCATGCCCAAGGCACAATTTGAACCTGCGACTGTATTCAGGCAGGTGTCCGAATACTTTTGATCACATATTGTAGATGTAAGCTATTTTGAGAAAGTCTGCTAACAAAATTTCAAGAACCAGTTTTAAATGATGATTCTAGGAATATACTAAAACCCCCTATATATCACTCACATAGAGGTTGTGAGGATAAGATTAGAATAATTACAGCATTCACAGAGGCATTCAAACAATCACTATTTCTGCACTCCATATGTGAATGGAAGAGGGGAAGAAACCCTAATAACTGGTACGATGGGACATACCCTCTGTCATGCTCCTTGTGGTGGTTTGCAGAGTATGGATGTAGATATACAGGGAGCCAATTATCCCAGCCACTTTAATGACATACAGTGGCTAGCTATTACATTTACCAATTTACACCACTAGTATACTGATCCACAACATAAAAACACTAGTTATTCCGACTGCAACAGCCAGCACCAAAAACATGAACCAATGTTTGGGCAAATCCACATCGTGGCTTCTCCACAATAATGGCCAACATGATGCTCAGCTGACAGATATTTTAACAAATTACGGGCACAGAGAAGCAATCCAAACTTCAATCTTCAGACATGAACACAACATTCACTGCACGACCCTGCAACCTTGTAGTAGGGAGAAACTGGAGTCCTCTCACACAGCAAGCAACTTAATTGATGAAGATGATGTTGGTTTTGCGGGGAGCTCAACATTGTGGTCATCAGCACCTGTACAAGTTCCCAATTGTTCCATTTCCAGTCTCACCATGTCCTGAATGATGAGATGATGAAGACAATACAAACAACCAGTCCCGGGGTGGAGAAAATCCCTGACCTGGCTGGGAACCGAACTCAGGACTGTGTGATATAGAGGCATCAATGCTAGCCACTAGACCACAAGCTGCATACAGCACTTTAATTAGCAGTTAAATGAACAACTGTCCAATGCAGAAGCCTATACAATGAGACACACATAATTTTAGTCAAACACAAATGATGCCTGCACCTAAGCAGATATAGACCTCACAACCAAAGTATTGAGTCAGATCCCTATTCAACAATGTGATAAGGACTGTAGCAAACTAAAGTAGTGGAGAAAATCCCTGACCTGGCTGGGAACCGAACTCAGGACTGTGTGATCTAGAGGCATCAATGCTAGTCACTAGACCACAAGCTGCATACAGCACTTCAATTAGCAGTTAAATGAACAACTGTCCAATGCAGAAGCCTATACAATGAGACACACATAATTTTAGTCAAACACAAATGATGCCTGAACCTAAGCAGATATAGACCTCACAACCAAAGTATTGAGTCAGATCCCTATTCAACAATGTGATAAGGACTGTAGCAAACTAAAGTAGTAATGGTCAGGTTGAAAGACAAGCAATGTAAAACAACACCCACAATTCCAATTCATTGCTATTGCTCTATTCATCAATGATATCCCTGCAAGAATCCATTGTGCACCCTCTTCCACAGCCACAGAAATCCTATAGTCTATGTGACATAAAACTGAAGAAACCTGCTAGTCCAATGAATTGGCTCTGACATTCACTATCACCAGTTGTCACTGTCCTGTAGGAGTTGCATACCCAATCACACTACACGATGAAGGGAGACTCTACACCTGCCAAGCATGCTTCCTCAGCCAAGAGCTCTCACAGGACAATATGAAAGGCTGTCATATGAAAGGGGCACTGGCAAAACAGCACCACATTCCATAAACACATTGGTTCAGACTGCCAGACAGGTGAACACCCGGCACAATACCACATGTACAATTAGCAAATGGAAGGAAGACAGGGTAGTTAGCATTTAATGTCTCACTGACAGCATGGTTATTGGAGAGCAAACAATACTTTGTTGAACAATAATTTGGAAGGAAATTCAGTGATGTTTTCATTTTAGCATGCTAACCATCCTGGTGCCCATAGAAGTAAATTAGAGAAACACATAAGCCACACAGGGCTGCAGAAATATTTTTCCCAATACAAGAGCTTTTGCACAATGACAGCAACGGTAGCTAAAGAGAAGAGTGATGAGGACATGTTGGGAGATACCTAGCACCAAGGAGCTGATTGTGACAATATATGTAATGATGTGTACCAACAGCTACTGTCTCTTTCTCTTCCTGTGTTATGTGAGAGCCTGCCTGTGCACGTTTATGATTGTTGTTGATCTGGACTTGGTTTCCTTTATTATGTTGCTTGTGTCTACTTATTATTTGAATCAATCCACAATGAAATTTGGAAAGTGGGAGAGACAGAGCACTGTCACAACTGGAGCTTTGAGAATGGGTCGTAAGTTCATCTGGGCATCACAGTCGGTAAGAGGATCGCCCTTAAAAAGCAAGGGTCCAGATTTGAGTTCCAATCCAGCACAAAATTCAGTCTAGTAGTTTGAAGACTCCTTGCCTATTAACTATTTGTACTCAATTAGTATGCTCCCTAAATTTAAGAATTAATGTGTTTCTTGTGAAACATTCTGACTGTTGCCCTGGCTATGTATGGAAAAAAAATTGGGTCACTAATATTTCTTGTGTGTTTTGTCATAGATTATTTCTTTACATTTCTTCCTGTAGGTATATGCTTGGCCATTTCATTTATAAGAAAGGGAGATTGATATGAAATGCCAACATTGTAAGATCAGAAAATATATATAATGAGAATCAGCATACAGGCTTGATTAAAAATCAAACTAAGAGAAGGTAATACATTTATGTTTGGAAATTTAGCTCAACTTCATGTGATGGAAGTGTTGTGAATGTACCAGGAAGAGGGCACAACGACACTTGCATTCTAGGAAGTTTGCTCTGTAAGTAATTCAAGGACAAGCCGATATAAGTAGGAGCCATCTTTGTACTCATGGATTTATTCTGATCCATTTGTATGTCTTAAGCTGAGCATTTTTTGCATCTAATTAAATTCTTTCTAAATATTGTAATCCTTCCTTGCATGTTTCATCTTTTACCTGTCCAATGAAACAGTATTTTCTTAACATGTACTATACTGTTATTCTTTCTTCTTTTCTGTGTCATCAGTATATTCTGTGAGTTTATTTAATGCCATGAGTAATAATTTCAGACTGGTAAGTGACAGATTACTATTTTTATAAAATTGTAAAACAGAATTTCTGGCACTTACTTACTTCAGGGTGATATTTAATAATCCCAGCAGTTGTGTACCATAATTTTGTAGTTCTCTTAGGTGAAATTCCTTTTGATACAGATGACTATTTTTGGTAGTGTATTAGCTTTTGTAACTGTGTGCTATTGTCTTAACAGGAAGGGGGTGACTTATCCCTTAGAGAATGGTATCACAATGACTACTGAAATTGCTTTTGTAACTGAGTAACTGAGTGCTATTGTCTTAACAGGAAGGGGATGACATTTATCCCTTAGAGAATGGTACTGCAGTGACTACTGACATTGATTATTTGGACACGTGGAAGCAAATGGAAGAGTGTGTAAATTTAGGTCTAGCAAAAAGCATTGGTGTCTCCAACTTCAATAGTAAGCAGCTCAGCAGATTAATTGAAGCAGCTACCATTAAGCCAGTTATAAATCAGGTAACAAAATGCAGATATTTTAACAATATTTTGTTTAGTGTAGAAAGCAAGGTAGAGTTCCATATTTTCTTGAATTGCTTTTAATAAAAGAGTAATGCTTCTAATTATAAATTCGTGATAGCTGTAAGATGGTCCATGACATCTTAAAAGAGCTTTCTCAGGCATAACTGAAACAGGTGAATCTTTTACCTGAAACATATATGAAGTAATGATGCTGGGGATGTAGTGAAAAATGAACATTTACATACTTGAAAAACAGTTTCCCATTAACTACTGCACAGTGCAGACCTTCACAGAGTACACAGGTGCATACCAACAGATGTTGCAAGTGTGAGCTATTAAATATCACTAAATATGTAAAATACTTCAACATTCCTCCTTGTATAATAACACACAAACTCCATTATTATTACACAAATACTGAAATCTAATAGAAAACAGCAGTTTTGTTAGTATGTCAGCATGATGTTCTTCGCAGTCCACTTTTGAAACTGTAATTTCACCAGCACTAACTGATTCATGAACAAAGAAATGCCTTACACAAATATGTTTCATTCTTTGGTGAAACTCAGGATTTTGGGCAAGCCAGACAGCAGATTTGTCGTCAATGTGTAAATCTGGTATTGCTTTCAACTGGCCCAGTTCCATTAAAAGCTTCTTGAGCCAGACAATTTCTCAAGCAGCTTCACAAGCAGCCACAGATTTAGCTTCAGTTGTGAAAATGCCAACAAAAGCTTGCCTTTGACTAATTGGATGGACTGGTGCCTCAGAATACAAATAAAGAATACCTGATGTCGAACATCATGGGCAAAGATCAGCACCATAATCAGCATCAATATAATACTCTCAAAATCCATTTTTAGAACTGTTTTTGTAAACAAGCATGTAACTTGTGTGTCTCTCAGGTATTATAGGATAATTGTAATACTGACTACATTACAATCTGTTTGATTTTCAAGATTTATTGATACAACAGCATATGCGAAATCATGTGTCATGAAAAGACAAGAATCAGCTTTGCACCTCTTGAAGCTCAGTCTAGTGACATGTTTACTGAACTTCTCATTCCAGCAACAAGGATCATATTTTAGTCACTATGGATTTTTCTTCAAGCAGTATACTCTTCCAGATTCATCATCACATTCTTCAGGTTGCTGTTTGTATGTAGTTTCTTTCACATTGCCATAAAGAAAAGCAGCTGAAACATCAATATGTACAGGTTTCATGTTCTCACTAGCAACAACAGTGGGTAATGATCGAATGGTAGACATTCTAGCTACAGGACAAAGAGTTTAGTCATAGTCAATTCATCTCAACTGGAAGTAATTCTTAGTCACCAATCTTGCCTTTATGCAATCAACTTTTGGTTTCAATCTGTAAACCCATATGTTGGGGATTGGTACTGTTTACAGGTGGTATTTCAGCCAAGCCCCACGTTTTATTTTATTGAAGAGCTTCTATTTTATAATCCATGGCTTCATTCCAGCAATACTTCTGAACATACTACATGGCTTTACTGTACATTTGTGGTTCCTGGTAAAAATGTTGGAACATTCGTTACATAATCACTAAACTTTTGTGGAGCTCTGAGGATTAATTGATCATGCAGACATGGTAAGTTTTCTTCCCTTATGCCTTCTTGGTCTTCCTTCTGAGGGTATTCAGCTAAATTCAATAAACTATCAATCTCACTACTCTTGTTGTCAATAACAGACTGGTCCTCAGTCTCAGATGCTGGATCCTGATGATTAAATAAATTTGCTAGAAAAATTTAACCTTTCTTGCTCTTCAGCAGCCTCTCCTCTAGGATGATATTTTATGATTTGATGCATTTGCACTCCTCTCCACAATGAATTCTGTAGCCTTGATTGTGGTCATATCCAATAATAATTCATTTCACTGCTTACTCATCCATCTTCCTTCTCTTTTGTTTTGGAATATGAATGTAACAGGTGCAGCCTATCACACACATGTATTTCATTCCCGGCATTTTGCCATTCCACAACTCATATGGAGATGTCCCTGGAATATTGGAAAGTCCGGTTTGGTTCAGGATATAAATTGCAGTGTTATCCAAAGCTTTTTTTTTAATACGTCCATGTGCAAGCATTATGGCTCTGGCTGTTTCCAGCACTTGTGTTGTTCTCTTTCACTGTATCAGTTATGTCCAAGAGTGTACAGCATTGTGAGGTGCTGAATAATACTTTCTTTCTGAAGAATTTCCTCTACATGTCAGTTATCAAATTCTTTTCCATAGTCAAGCAAAAGTTCCTTGATGGTATGTCCAGCAGCTTTTACTTCAGCTATGAACTGACTTGACTTTTCTACAACTCCAGATTTTTCTTCAATTTTCAACCATAAATTTTATGCAATCATTTTTGAAAAGTACAAAATACTGATACCTCAACACTGAACTGTGAAACAGATCATACAGATATGTGTGAATAAGCTTACCTGATTCCACAGTTCTCTTTTTATTCCTGAATGGGAAATGACAAGCCTCACCATTACTACAGCCTTTACACAGTTCTCTGTCCATTTCTGTCTCAATATTTAGCTCACTGTTAAGTTTGGACTTAACATGGTGTTTGTTCTGATGTCCAGATCTTTCATGATAGAGCTGAAAATTACTGTCTCTGTGAGTGACACTGACTTCACTGAGGGTACTAAGCTTCACTCTTCTCATAGCCAGCATGAAAAGTCCTCTAAAGTGACCATGGACACCTATCAGCCTAATGACTTGGTCAGGCTTGAAATTGCAAATTCTACAGTTGGTACGAATTTAATTTCTGGATGTTTGTATTAGGTGCAAGAAGGTAAAACAGATTCTTTTGAATCTGAGGTACGTACCACACATTTGACTAGTAATTGTGTCCCATTTTCCTCTAACTGCTGCTTCACTGTCTATTGCACCATTTCTGAGAGCTTCAATTGTGTAAGCATTAGCTGCAGTTACTGAGTGTTTTGTTGAAAAAATGGTGAAATGTCTTGAAACCATGTCTGTCATTTGCAATGTGACTTGTGGCATCATTGTATGTACCAGTCATTGTTTCAGCATTTACGAGAGTGGTTTGAAAAGTTCTTGGAATCACCACGAGAGGTCGGCGCTGGGAAAAGTTGTTCACATGATATTCATTGGACTGTTGCCTGTAAACACATGCCACATCAGTGCTCTTGGAAGAGAGCTGTGGCAGTGACATGGCTCTGTTGTTGTTCCTGTGTAGAGATTTGCGAAGATGGAAACAATCGAGATTCGAGCAGTGATTAGGTACTTCATAAAGAAAGGTATGAAAGCAATGGACATTCATGCCAATTTCCAGAATACACTGGGGGACTCTGCTCCTTCATATTCAACTGTTGCCAAGTGGACAAATGAATTTAAATTTGGTTGAGAGAGCTTAGATGATGATCCATGCACTGGTCGACCAAGATGTGTCACTACTCCAGAAATCATTGCAAAAGTGCACAAAATGTTGATGGAGGATTGCCAACTGAAAGTGCATGAAACTGCTCATGTTTGCCAGATGTCATCTGGAAGGGTATATCATATTTTAAATGAAGAATTAGAAATGAAAAAATGAAATGAAAAAAATTATCTGCAAGATGAATGCCGTGACTCTTGACACTGTATCATAAACGCATGAGAATGGACATATCGCAAGAAAGTTTGGCTCATTTTAGGCGAAATGAACAAGATTTTTGCACCAGTTTGTGACCACAGATGAAACTTGCGTGCACTACTATACTCTAGAGACAAAACAACTGTCAAAGCAGTGGAACCATGCTGATACTCCACCACCAAAGAAAGCAAAGACAATTCCTTTGGTAAGAAGGGTCATCACATCAGTGTTCTGGAATGAGAAGGGGATCCTGTTTGTAGATTATCTCCCCACTAGGCAAACAATTACTGGAGAATACTATGCTAGCCTCCTGGAACAAACTGCAACAAAAGATACATGAAAAAAGGCCAAGTTTGACCAGGTGCATTAATATACAAGGAGTCTACATTGAAAAATAAAAAAATGTTTCAGTGATGTAAGTATTTTTTCTATTCTGTTCTGAAAACTTTTCAAGCCACACTTGTAGAATTCATCAGAGAGGATATACTCTACTGGCCATTAAAATTGCTACACCAAGAAGAAATGCAGGTGATAAATGGGTATTCATATTATACTAGAACTTGCATGTGATTACATTTTCACGCAATTTGGGTGCATAGATCCTGAGAAATTAGTACCCATAACAACCACCTCTGGCCGTAATAACGGCATTGATACACCTGGGCATTGACTCAAGCAGAGCTTGGATGGTGTACAGGTACAGCTTCAACACAATACCACAGTTCATCAAGAGTAGTGACTGGCATCTTGTGATGAGCCAGTTGCTCACCCACCATTGACCAGATGTTTTCAATTGGTGAGAGATCTGGAGAATGTGCTGGCCAGGGCAGCAGTCAAACATTTTCTGTATCCAGAAAGGCCTGTACAGGACCTACAACATGTGGTTGTGCATTATCCCACTGAAATTTAGGGTTTTGCAGGGATTGAATGAAGGGTAGAGCCATGAGTCATAACACATCTGAAATGTAATGTCCACTGTTCAAAGTGCTGTCAATGCAAACAAGAGGTGACTGAGACTTGTAACCAATGGCACCCCATACCATCATGCCGGGTGATATGCCAGTATGGCGATGACGAATGCATGCTTCCAATGTGCATTCACCATGATGTCGCCAAACATGGATGCTACCATTATGATGCTGTAAACAGATTCATTCAAAAAAATGATGTTTTGCCATTCATGCACCCAGGTTCGTTGTTGAGTACACCATCGCAGGTACTCCTGTCTGCGATGCAGTGTCAAGGGTACCTGCAGCCATGGTCTTGCAGCTGATAGTCCATGCTGCTGCACATGTTGTTGAACTGTTCGTGCAGATGGTTGTTGTCTTGCAAACTTCCCCATCTGTTGACTCAGGGATTGAGACATGGCTGCACGATCCGTTACAGCCATGCGGATAAGATGCCTGTCATCTTGACTGCTAGTGATACGAGGCCGTTGGGATCCAGCACGGCATTCCGTATTACCCTCCTGAACCCACCGATTCAATATTCTGCTAACAGTCATTGGATCTCGACCAACGCGAGCAGCAATGTCATGATACGATAAACCGCAATCACGATAGGCTAAAATCCGACCTTTATCAAAGTCGGAGATGTGATGGTACGCATTTCTCCTCCTTACACGAGGAATCACAAAAATGTTTCACCAGGCAACGCCGGTCAACTGCTGTTTGTGTATGAGAAATTGGTTGGAAACTTTCCTCATGTCAGCACGTTGTAGGTGTCGCCACCAGCGCCAACCTTGTGTGAATGCTCTGAAATACTAATCATTTGCATATCACAGCATCTTCTTCCTGTTGGTTAAATTTCATGTCTGTAGCACATCATCTTCATTGCTGCACAATTTTAATGGCCAGTAGTGTTATAGTTAGAAGTATCACATATGTATTTGTGTTAGCTGGTTCTTGAGGTTTGCCATCAGTTGCCAACTTCTGGCACACTTTAAGTGTGTGGTAATGTTTC
Source organism: Schistocerca cancellata (assembly GCF_023864275.1). Taxonomy (NCBI): domain Eukaryota; kingdom Metazoa; phylum Arthropoda; class Insecta; order Orthoptera; family Acrididae; genus Schistocerca; species Schistocerca cancellata. The sequence goes on from NC_064634.1 coordinate 358,249,012, forward strand.
TTACAGTAATTGCATACTAATTTCATTTTCTTCTCTTCTCCATTCCTGAGATGATGACAGCCTTGATAAATCTGTATTGAGGGCTTCTTGTTTACTAAAATCATCCTCCTTTGTTCTAAAAGGCTTCTCACATGCATGCCATTGATTTCTCAGACTTCCAGCTGTCCTGTCATCTCTAGAGATTGCCATTCAGCTAGATTGAATTAAAAATCTTCTTCTGGTAGTATACCAAATATTTTAAAAATCAAGAACACATCAGGCATTTATGGACTCTCTATGTTATCCTTCCTGTTTTATTTCACTCCACAGATTTTTCTGCTTTGAAATATGAGTCACAATTATCTTCAGGAGGCTTTTTGTAACTAAAGAACTACAAACTAAAGTTGTAAGCTTGGTTTTCAGAGACACCATCAAATATTCTGCACAATTCTGTCCACTCTTTGTAAGCTGTTTTCAGACACACTATTTTCAAGTTTCTTCCAACACATTTGTAGTTAAAACTTGTAAAGCGTTATTGTCTGCTTTATGGAAAACTTCTAATGCACTTTTGTAGATTGTCCCTTGTTTGATGATCATGCTTTCTATAAGTATAGGCAACTAGATATCACTAACCTGCCTTCCACAACATCCAGTGTGCCAGGAATTACTTGAAGACAAATAACTATTGTGTGTTTCCAAGTATTCTAGTTCGTTTTGTCTTTCAGAAGTTGATACTTTTCAATGTATTTTTGCTGAGCATTTATAACCTCAAAGAATTCATTTTCTTGGAGATAACTTTAAATACTTGTAGCACAGAGTTACATTCTCATTTTTCTGCAAGTATACTTTGAAGGTGCACCTGAGCCCATGACAAGCTGGGATTTAGTGAAAAACAAACATTTACATGCTTGAAAAACACTTGCTTTACTTATTGTGTCTGGCTTCTTTGACACTGAGTGGCTGGTAACAATGCAGTTAAATAGAACACTCTGAATAAGTAATACTTCATTAATTACAATAAAACTTATCTTTTCCCACCAGGCTCATCTGCAGCTATGAAACTGCACATGTAAATTTGTAGTTCAGAACATACTAAATGAGCTAAGATTACTGAGTGGTGAATTGATACACATTCAGAATGGCAATACTGTGGCTTCATTTCAGCCACTACAAAAGATAAGTTCTTAGACACTTGCCGACACAGTTATGGTAGTGTTGGCATGCAGGTACAATTCACAGCAAACAGAAGTCTCTTCACTCCCCAATGGTTGATATGGGCTGTGTCATGGCAAGTCAACAGCACAATTACGTTACTGCAACAGGAACTTCCAGAAAGTGGGCAGGATCTGACCTCAAACAGAGCTGCCCTTCTGGCCTCTGGTGACATTATTCCAGGGCAGAGGTGCAGTGGTGGTACCTCAGAACTAAAGGAGGCACAGCTTCTTCCCAGCATCTCATTGGCACCTTATGATATCACTTTGCCATGGTCAATACTTCTTGGACTGCCCATGATATTCGATGATGCTGCATTATTAAATATGGCACAATTCACAGAGACAAAACAAATACCACTATCTGCTGAATACAAAAATACAATCTTCAGTTATTAAATAACAATGAAGATGTAAACTACATCAAAAAATGCAGCACAGATTATGTATTATCATTTTGCCTTCTAGATCAGTTTGTCACTAACAAAAATATGATCAAAGGCACAAATATGCTTATTACTCAACATAAAATAACTCTTATTATGGTTATTTCTGAGATGCAAATTATGTTTTACTTATGGTCCCTTGGATTGTAATACATCAAAGTGTCACCAAGAAACATTACTATGAAGATTCTATACTTAAGTTTCTCATATTTCAACCTGAAATAACAATTTTTTTAAATTATCAAAGTGGAAGACATTGCACTGAAACAGAACATGTAGCAATTAAACTGTGACAGTTTATGTAATGACCACATTATGTTTTTTTTAAATAAATTTTGTTTTTGGGAATAATGTTGTCAGTACTGAAATAACATAACAATCAGTCTTATTCATATTACATAAATTTTATATACCTGTAGTCCATTATGATCCAAGAGACAATTCTCCAAACAATCTACCATAGTAAAATTTATTTCATCATATTAGGGAGTTATCTTTTTTTGAATAACATAGTCTAGATCACAGTTTTATTTCCATATATTATTATACATTTTCAAACTTCATCTATGTGTAGTACAGTATTTAACCATGATAATCAAGAAACTGAATATCTCAGATGGCTGAGCATGTAAGGACAGCCCACTTTCAGGACATGGGGACGTGCACCAGTCCAGAATGGAATATGCCTCACAGATTAACAGCAATGACCAGTGTACTAGCCAACCAGGATGTGATTTTAGGTGAATTTCCACATACATCTTGGTAAATACTGGGTTGGTCCCCATGTCCTGCCTCAGACATACAACGTGAAAACCCTTTGAAAAACAATGTCGCATTTGACCATGAAATGAACAATAGATGTAGGCAGGAGGGGTATACAGATTCCTCCCCAGGCAGGTGCTGGTACTAGTGTTAAAATGCTTTTGTGAGTGGTGACCTCTCTGTAAAAATAGCCTGTATGCAAGATTGTTGGTTCTTCATGAACCTTGGAGACATACTATACCAGTCCTGACCCAGAATTGGCTGGAAATAGGTCACAAGAAACGAAAGAATAAAGGAATCAAGAAATTATGAAATCAAATATGATAACTGTATGCTGTAACAGAATCCAAGAACTCTGTGGTTAAGCATCCATAATTAATTTTAACAAACTGTATACACGCATAAAAATTGCATACATTATATCATGCATGAAAATAAGGAGCTTTCTTGTCTTATTATTCACATGAACTGGAAAGCTGCCATCTCACAGTGATTATTTTAAATGTGTAATTATCAACTTGAATTGTAATTGTTACAGATTGAATGCCATCCTTATCTTAACCAGAAGAAACTAATTCATTTCTGCAAGGAAATGGACATAACAGTAACTGCCTACTGTCCACTTGCAAATCCATCTATGATAATGCCAGGAGGGGAAGTGCCAACATTGAATAACCCAAAGCTGAAGTTACTTGCTGCCAAGTACAAGAAGACAGTTGCTCAAGTTGTTCTTAGATATGTGGTATGATATGTGCTTTAAAATTAATAATAACGATAAGAACTAAAGAGGATCTAATAATTTTTATGTTGGCATTGTTTACACTGGAAAAAAATGAGCAAAATGCTTTATTCATGTTTTGGCACACATTCGCTCTTTGAGAATGAACCCCACTTCAAATTTTCACTTGTGTTATCTTTTGCATGACAGTAAGCTGGGTTTGGCATTTTTATCAGATAAGTTATCTGGTATATGTTTCTAACTGTTTAGTATCATTTAAAGTTCAGATTTCATTGTTAGCTGAATAATACAGATTAATAGCATCATTCAGAGACTGTGCATCGGCTGCTCTTTGCTCAGTCTCTAAGTATCACTACATGGAAAATATTCTATTACTGTATAAGTGTGGTGGACCACTGCCCAGACTGTGAAACAAAATGATGCAATTCTGTTGTCTATGACTGCAGGTGAGTGATTGACCCTCAGCCCTTTTATACTCTCACTCCTGTCTTGTCAAGAGAAGCTTTTTAACAATGTACATCTTTCAAATTATATGTAGGATGGCATCATTTAATCTGGGTCAGTCACTCACATGTGGTCATAGGCTACGGAACTGCATGACCCTATTTCATCATCTGTACTCTATAATTATAGGTAGTGGTATGGCACACAGCTACAGTGATCGAATACTTTCCCTGAAGTGGAACTTATAGACTGAACAGTAATCAGCTCATGCACTGTTTAGTGGTAAATATGTTGAACTGCAGAACAACATGGATCTTAAACTGGTCTCAGTGAGAGCAATTACATAATAAACAATCAAATAAATTTATGATGGGTCATCATGACTTGGAGATAACTGGACTGAAGATAGCAACATATTAGCTGAAATCAATCTGCATTAAACAGATTAAACATTTATAATTGATGCTGCTCTTCCTCCTTTCTTGGATCTCATTAATATGACCATGGAGCACACAGTTTCTGATATTAATAAACCTGAAATAAATTGGTGTTATGGTTTGACATTCAAAGTGAGAATAATACAGCAAAAAACTGTAGAAATATCAAACATGCATCATTAGCGCATCATCCATCTTGGATGGTCAAACAACAATAGCAGTTTGTTTCATATTTTAATACATAATACACTTTAAATATCATATGGCTCTGTAACTTCACACATTTACAGCTTTTGATCTTAGCTAGTTAATTTTAGGTTCAATGGATCAGTTGCACGATAAATTGTAATGGCCTGTTTTGTATTCACGTTACAAATTAATTTTTAAATATGGCTACATGCTTAACATTTATAAGAATATTTTTGTTTTGCTTGGTTTGTTTTTATTCTTATTATCATTATTATTAAATATACATATCTGAGTTAATAATTCCTGCCCACCACCTTTCACACATTACACGAACAGAGATTCTTCTACAGAACAGAAGTTGTCAAGCAGTAACTTCTCCAGGTTGTTTTAAAAATTTACTTTGCTGTATGTCAAACATATTATATAACTGGGTACATAATCAAAAGTTTTAATTGCTGCATTGTACATCTCTTTCTATGCAAAGGGCAACCTTAATGTGGAGCAATTAATTTCATTTTTCCTCCTGGTATTGAAATTATGCACTCATTGTTCCTTTTCAACTGCATTGTAGCATTCACATTCAACTTCATGAAGGAATAAATATAATGTAAAGCAGTACCCAGGATTCACAATTCCTTAAACAGATGACTCTACAAGATGATCAAGGATGAGCACCACATATTATTCTTACAGCATATTTTTGAGCAATGAAGACTTTCTTTCTCAAAGATGAGTTACCCCAGGACATTATTACATATGACATTATTTAATGAAAATATGCAGACTATGCCAACTTACTGATTTATTTCTCCCCAAGATCTGCAATTATTATAAGTGCAAATAAGGCTGAACGAACTTGTTTTAGGAATTCCAAAATGTGCTTTTCCAAGTTAGCTCATCAATATGGCCACCTAGGAATTTTGAAGTGTCTGCCTTATTTATTATTTCCTCACTATACATTACACATTTAATTTGGTGCAGTAGATCTAGATGTTCAGAATTGAACATATTCTGTGTTTTTAAAATTGAGAGTTAGAACATTCACGGAAAACCAATGAATGACACTATTGCTGTATGAATGCTTGGGTTGATTACAATACTATGTCATCCATAAAAAGAACTAATTCTGCTTGTTGTATATTAGATATGAGATTGCTTATACATGTGAGGAACAATGGCAGACGTCAGACTGAGCCTTGGCGAACTCCATATGTGATTTCTGCTCAGCCAGAGGAATCTCCCCTGATTACGTTGGTTCAGATACTAAGTACAACTTTCAAACAATGGATACTCCAGGTAGGAATATCAACAATGTAGGAAAAGACAGTTTGCTACTTACTGTAAAGAAGGCACGTCAAGTTGTAGGCAGACACAATTAAAAGACACTTACATAAAAATTTCGGCCAAAGTCCTCATCAGTAAAAGAGAGATACATACTATTTACACACATGCAAGCAATGACACACACAACTGCCAGTGCCAGCATCTTGGGCATTCTGGCCCGAGATGCTGGAATAGGTGGCCATGTGTGCATGCGGTGTGCTTGCTTGTGAGTGTGAATGGTGTGTGTGTGTCTCTCTTTACAGAAGAAGACTGTGAACAAGCTTTATGTAAGTGTCTTTTAATTGTGCTTTACTGCTACTTGATGTGTCTTCTTTACAGTAAGAAGCAATCTTTCTGTCCATGCACTGTTCTTAAGTACAACTTTCTGCAGACTTTTGGTTAGATACGCCATTATCCACTGGTTGGTCACACTGGCTGGTTTATCTAGGATGTTATTGTCATTCACACAGTCAAATGTCTGAGGCATGTCACAAAAAATACCAACTGGTGCTATTTTGTTACATAACGTTTGTAAAATTTGGTGAGTGAATGCGTAAATGGTGTTTTCAGTAGAGCAACACTTTTGAAAGGCAAACTGTTATTTACTGATGATATTATTATTGTCCAGGTGTATTTTAGAATACACCACCTTCTCAAAAATTTTGGAAAATGATGTCAGTAGAGAAACAGATCAGTAATTATTGACATCTCTCATACGATCTTTCTTATAGAGATGTTTAACAAAGGGGTATTTCAGTCTTATGTGGGAAAAAATCTTTAGTACTCTGCTGGAAATACAATCAGATCCATATGAGCTTTTATCTTTGAGGGAATATATAATTTTCTTAATTTCAGAGGAAGATGTTGATGATATGTTCATATGATTAAATTTGATGAGAATTTCTGTTTCAACATACTGCTGTGCTTTTGCTCTTGAACTGTTTGTCTCTGTGTTTTCTACTGTCTTTAAGAAACAACTGTTAAATGAATTTGTTGGCTGTGGCTAATAATTTATTGCCCTTTCATTTAAGTCAATAGTGATGTTATCCTTTTCTTTTGCTGGTTCTCCCACATTACATTTCACTGCACTCCATATACTTTAAGCCTGTTGTTGGAATTAATGATTTCTGACATAATATGCATTTTCCTTTATTTTTTAAGAACTTTTATTAGTAATTTTGAGTAGTTTTTATAGTTTGTAACTACTGCAGGAGCTTTATTTGTTTTTGCCTTTAGATACAATTCCCGTTACTTTTCACAAAATATTTTAATCCCTCTAGTCATTCATGTTTTATCACATGGCTGTTTAATATCCTTTTTGATTACATTATACAGAAAGCTATTTTCAGATAATGATATGAATGTATCATGGAACAGATTAAATTCCATGTCAGCATTTGGTTCATTATAAATTTCATCCTAGGTCATCTCTTGTAAACTATTCTTAAAAGCATTTGTTCTGGAGTAATTAATTATTCTAAATGTGAGGCACTATCTCATTTATTTCAACTAATTGTACATCATGATTAGAGAGAGCATTTGTTACTGGATATATGGTTATTTTGTTTCTTTGAGCTTCATAAAAGAAAAGATTATCAATTAGGATCCTACTGTCTTTATCCACCCATGTTCTCACAAGTGGTTCAAAATTTCCCAGTGGGGATTTATATACAGTTAGAATTAAAAGTGAACTATTTTTCATGTTAATTCACAAGAACACACTTTTGTGTGCTATTAACTATAAAATCTACTTGTCTCAATGTTTCTGAACTAATGTTCTATCTTAATATATGTAACAACTTCTCCTTTCCCATATTTGTTCTACATGAGTAAGATGCCATAGTGTAACCGTTTATATTTAACTTCTCTGACCCTGTCATTATGTTGTGTTGAAATATTCACTGGATGCCTATTTTTTCAGCACTCTTTAAGTTTTCTAAACAGCCAAGATGCTCTTTTATCTTATTACTCAGTCCCCTAATATTCTGACGAAATAAGTTAACCTTACTTTTATGTGTGTTTATATGCATTTTGTGTGATTCTTCTGTTATTTTAACTTGTTTTATCAGGGGGTGCCTGAATGCTGACCTTTATCTAAAGAGGCACCACTCTGACACCATTAACCACAGGGATCTTGTATTGTCTGAGGCCCTCCCCCTCCCCCCCTTCCCCGCCTCTTATATTTTCTGCAGGAAGCTCAGCCAACCTATTTTTCCCTCTCTTATTAAGATATAGGCCATATCTAATCGATTCCCATCTCCAAATCGTAGCAACAGGCACTGCACTCATGTGCAATTTCATTTCAGTTAGCAGCAGCCAGCTTAAGTCTGTTTTCACACAGCTCACAGCAATATTAACCTATGGCTGGTCGTGGCACTGCAGGATCTCCACAAAATTCACACTTGTTTGTTTGTGTGTGTGTGTGTGTGTGTGTGTGTGTGTGTGTGTGTGTGTGTGTGTGTGTGTGTGTGTGTGTGTGTGTGTGTGTAGCTGCTACTCCTGTTTCATTCAGGTCACCCCTAATGCTGTAATTTCTATCTTTAGTCAGGCTCTGATCTGCTCCACCTACTATGATAACCAAATGCCCTTGTCAATATCTTTACAGCAATTCCCTACAACCTCTGTTGCCTGGCTTAGGCTAGAACTTGGCTTCACAATACTTGTGACCTAATACTCCATTCCTAATTTATCTTGTACCATCTTGCTTACACTTCTCCCATGGCTTCTACATAACAGCAAGACTCTTTCCTTCTTACTCTTTCAGTACTGACCTACACTTAGATTCTTTACCAGAAGTCTACTGCAACTTACTGTGACCTACAGCTAGATGAGGCTCTTCCCTCCAACTTCTGGTAACAAGTCAAAGCTACTGGGTACTATAGCGGAAGCTGCAGAGGTGTTTCCCTTTCTCCCATAACTTGTTACCCTTACCCATTTCCCATGACCTTTCTTCCCCTTCAACCTATCTAGATTAAATAATTCAGCCTGCAGGGCACAAATCTTTGCCTCTTGTTCAATGGTTCTCCTACCTTTTTTGCAGAGCCTACATTTCCATGGGATGGCCTCACTGAATTCCCTATCCAATTCTCCACTGCAGTCACCCCAGTGAAATTCCAGCCCACAATCTACACATACCACTCCCTATCTGACTACCTTACAGCAATATCCACACTTATCACGCATTTCACTACAGATTAAACACATAGAATTAAAACACTTAACACACTTTACACTATATGAATTTTCTTAGTTTACTAAGCTCAAAATAAGCACAAAAATTAGGCCTACAGGTAAGCGATTCAGGTGTATGTTGCAACATTAAAAGTTGATTATTATAACTTAAAAAAGAACTCATCATTCACTTAACTGTTAATTAACTTATTCACAATAAAATGTAACTTTTAACTGTTATGTATCATGAGTTTTACTTGATATTAGACAGTATTTGCTATTAGCAGAATACGGCCTACTGCACTTGATGCGATTTTACGAGATAATTTAAAAACAAAACATCATATCAGGGAATCTTCGGTTGCCTGGATGAAGAGTTATAAAGGAATGAACTTACACATAAAACATACTTTACACAATCACTTTACTGTATAACAATTGACTATTTTTAACCAGTAACACAAATGCTGCTTCAGCCTGACACTGGTGCCGTCAATTGTCTGTCAGATTAGATATGCTGTGGCTACTATAGTTTTTAATGTACAACTAAGTCACTTATATCACTGTACTTGTCTCTCAGACGAATGTCTTATGAGCTATGTAGATTAAATATAGTGCAAATGGGTACTGAGATTGTGCTTTTAGCATATGACTAATGGATATCTGCTGTGTGACCATGAGACAGCCAGAAGCTCACAATAACTGCCAGCTACCTGTTACTGTGGGGGGTAAAGCCACCAGTAACTCATTTCCTCATCATCTCCTGACATTTCACAGCTGCCTACTCATTGGTTAGCTATGGTAAAGCCGTCTGATGTTACTTTTACATGTAACCTTACCAAACCCACATTCTGTTCCAAAATTTCTGAGTATGGTACTTGTAATGGAATAATTACCATCTGGTGGTAACAAAATACATTTTAAAATATCGATACCTCTACACTATTAACTTCCGCCACACCAAAATTAGCTAGTCTTTCTCCCACAACTGACAATAAACAAGCACATAGGAAAATGATCTTTTCTGTAAACATAATCCTTCAAATCCCAAAATGGTGAACAGTGCACTTGTTGCCATTAACATGCATTATCTTTAATCACAAAAAATTAAACTTCTCACACTTAAAAGATGAATGTGGTGTAGTGAAATCTGACCAAATTTAGAATGAAAATTCCTTGTAACTGGAAGAATAATAAATACAGTTGTTTTATTTACAGTAGATATTGACTATTATGTGTCATTACATTGTTATTTACTAATCCTCATAAAAAATTGTATAATTGGGTACCAACAGAATTGGGACACTTGTCTTATATAACTATTAAGGTAATTTTTGTCCAATTCTACTTTACTTTATATTTAGAACGTTAGTTGCACTTTCCAATGACACAAAAACCAAATAGATTATTCATCTTCTTCCACTCATATTGTGCAACTTATAACCTTACTTTGTATCCAATTGTGTAAAACATGTATTAGTTCACTATCTAACCTGTTTTAATTCTCATCACTTTTTTCACCCCACTCCACTTGACTCACTATTCCTAACTCCTCTCTCTCTCTGACTGCTGATTCTTCTGTCAGTAGTCCAGTCCCATCTTGATTGCTCAATATTACCTGCCTAGTCAATGTCATCCTTCAATTGACACTACCCTCCAGTAGTGAAAAATGGGAGACAGGCGGGCACATATTATGAACTTAGTATTCTGTTTCACCCACCTCTCTGTTTTCACAAGGTTCACACTACTGATCGCTTGTGGAAATACCCATCTGAACTGGCTCCTCTCCACACAGACTGCAAGATATCATCTCCACACAAGCTTTACAGAGATGTAGTCATTCAAAACAAGCAATCTTTTGAATTACACACAGCACTCCCAAAAAATGGCAGCTTCCAGATACATGAAAAGTAAATACAAATTAAAATTTGAGAAGAAGAAAATTACATTTATGTCTGCATGAGGAATTTTCAAATTGGCAGCTTCCCACCTACATGAAAAGTAATTACTCAAACTTATACAACATGACTTCTCAATTACTATCTCTTCATTATTGCAATGTTGCTGATGATGCACACACACACACACACACACACACACACACACACACACACACACACACACACACACACACATTACAGATGGTACAACGAAAGTTAACTACAATAATATGCATATTCATATATTTCATCTCAAAGACACCTGTAATATCCAAAATATACTTCAGTACCTTTCAAAATAGCCATGCACTAACTTACAACTTATAGTAACAGAGATGAATGATTCACTACATTAAGTCTACATAAGTATTGTTGCCACATTTTAAGGTTCTTCAAAATGTTATCATGCTTATGGAAATACAGAAGAAAAATTACAAAAACTGAAACTGATGTTTTTCTGCACAAGAAATATAAAAAAATCAGGAAAATACTCTCTCAGGTACATAAGTTCACTTACATATTCATCACCTTCCCATTAACTAAGTCTGTTTATTAGTATGACATTACTCTTCAATGATGTATGTATAATCAGAAAAAAACAAAAAAAAATTAATATGAACTTATATTTCAAGTAGTACAGGGTGTCTAGGTTTGTCCATAGGCCATTTAATGCCTGAAACAGCTGTACTTTGTAGGGCTATAGCCATAACCTCTTATACAAGAGATTGTGCACTGTTGATCATCTCATTTCCAAGTCTCTGGACACCATATGCACCAATTTTGTTGGACTCATTGCAAATGTCTGCCATACCTTGTCTACATTGGCATCTGAAGCAGATGGCAATCTGTTCCCTTTTTATGGAGAACACTACCTGTTTCCATAAATGATGTATGCCAAGGCTGAATAGTTGGCTTGGATGGTGGTTGCCTTCCATACTGTGTTTGAAAGTTTTGTCACACTTGTGCACAATCTCTTGTATAAAGTGCAGCTATTTCAGGTGTTAAAGCCTGTGGATGAACCTGGGCACCCTGTACTACTTGAAATATAATTTCATATTATATTTTTGTATTTCTTCCAATTATATGGACATCACTTACTATCAGTGTGTCTTCACTTTTTGAAGGCTAATGTCATGCCAATGAACAGATTTATTTAATGGGAAGGTGATGAATACGTAAGTGAACTAATGTACCTGAGAGAGTATTTTCCTGAGTTTTTTTTGTATTTCTTGTTCAGCAAAACATCAATTAAACCAGTTATCAATATCTGGTACAGTTTAAAAGTTCTTAAAGTCTTAAATTGCAAACATAATTTATGGACACCAAGTATTTATAGGGTTATTGTATAATTTCAGATCTTCCATATGTCTCTTGGCAATATTTCTTTCTAAACTTTGGATAGACTAGGCATTGTTCATTTGGTCTGGATTTCTCTGAAACCAGGTAAAGTCTCCTGTATTTTAAAAAGAACTTAAGTATCTCTTAAATGAATTTCCTTAGACTTTCCTTCATCTTAATCAGAATAAGATCTTGAATTTCCAAATTTATATTTTATTCTTCAGTCACATCTCTCCTTTCTTATTTTGGCCTCCTTATGTCTGCTTTTTCTTATTTTATCTTTAATTCTAAGTGAGAACAGAACTTTCTCAGTTAAACAATTTAACATTTGCATCATCTTCAATACCTCATGCAGCACAATCTCAGTGCTGTCATGAATTGTACTGTTCATTACATTTTCTATGCATGCTAGATAACTGAATCAGGTATTGTGCTTAGGACTACAATATATCCTGGAAAAACATCCAATCTCCAACATGCATCTCTCCACTGGTTACTATCTGGTCAGTAAACTGAAATATATTTTGCTTCCACTCTGTGGTCTTCCATTGCTTGTTTCACAATGCTTGAAGTAAATTGAACACCACTGTCAGATAGATTGCTCTAGATTTCCCATCATTATAAAAATAATCCTTTTTGTTCTTTCCCTAAACTTCTTTGGCAGTAGATCTCTTTAAAGTATCGATTTTACAAATTTTGAAAATACATTCAACACAACAAAAGCAGCTTTATAATTTTTTTTAGTAGACAGGGGCCATATATATCCTCTGACACAAACTGCAAAATTTATTTAGGTAAAATATTCAATATTAGCCCTTTATTATTATAATTACTTTCAGTTTTTGGTATATATTGCAGGATCACACTTGTTCATTTATCTTTTTGAACATGCTGTTAAAAACTACTGTTTCCTTCAACTTCTTTAAATGTGTTGTGTCTCATACATGGCCATAGTTTAAATGGATGTAATCCACCAAAACATCTAAAGCCAATTCAGGCCAACAAATTTTCCAATTCCATGAATTCAACTGTCTTCTTCTAAATGAAATTCCATGAGGCACTGTGTATAACTTTTCTACTTTCTCATAACCTAACTTATCCAATCTTAAGACACACCTTCACTTTGGAATCTACATAACTATCTGCAAATTTGCACTACATCCTTTGCATATTTAACTCCCTTCAAAATATCAGTCTTTAGATGGTCATGTATTTCTGTTTTCTTCCTCCATTCTTCTAAATCAAATGGTACTCATGATAAAGCATCTGCCACTACATTCTCTGACTCTTTGTTGTCACAGATTTCTATATCTTACTGTTGAACAAATATTGACAATATATTAACTGCCCATGATTCAATTTGCTAGTCATTAAGAAAGTAGGAAGCATTTGAATTTCTTAAGGCTTGTAATAGTCAAAATTATATCAACATATTATTAAATTAAACTTCATTTTAGTGCAGCAATTGCAAGCTACTCAATAGGATGAGGAACACCAGTGACAAGAATGTAAAGAGATTAGTCATAAATATCTATTTATAGAAGAAAAATGCCTTTAGGCCACAGTTACTCAAATAAGTTTCCAAATTACATTTATTAATAAGAGAAAGAAACAATGGTTCATTCATTATCAATTGCATAATTCTCAGTGTTGCTACCATGGTGTTTACATTGTGGTTGCTATGAGACAAATGGAACTGGCAGGCAGGGTTAGATGACAGTGAGAGCTGCAGTGTGTTTTACTGGGTGATGGTCACTCTGTTGTTGGCAGAGATGATGGTGGACTGGGATCAGTTAGCAGCTTCTCATGGCATCACGAAGGGAGTAGGCATGTGAGTTTCAGGTAGCTTCAGGAGCTGGTCACATATCTCATGGCCTGGCAGCACATATGTGGTGGATAGCACGTGTCTTTGGCTGCTTCTGGCACCAGATGTCCAGCTCATATGCCCACCAGGAAGTATTGCTGTTGCCATCCCAAACACTGGTATCCCTCCAAGCTAATAACTTTGCACGCTCCAGAGCTATGTCCCTAAGTGTGGCCATACATTCTATTGGTTGGCTCATAGTCTTGTTTCAGCCAATCACATTATTTTTAACCATCATTGTGAAACATCTTTGTACTGCCCACAGTTGCCAAATTCTCTCAGCAAGCAGGGAGGACCATACCTTATGGTAAGAAGAATTTGTTCACTGGGCAAGCTCCATGTTGTCAGTTAAGAATAGATATCCTGTGTCCCACCCTTTTGCCACTTCTACCTTCTACTGGCAGTGGGGATGTCCAACGTACTGTCCTCGGGGCCATAGGTCCAGTACACAACTCCTGTCTTAAATGGTCCAAATTTTCAACAGCACCAAAAGATGTTGCATTTAAGTCACAGTGGTCTTCAAATTAAAACCTAAATCGTCTTTCCACTCATTTTCAATTAGTTTCACTCTGTATTTGTCTCACAGGGATCATCTGCATTTTATAGCATGTAGCCAAATTTGGGCATGTCTTATGATTTATACCATTACAAACATTTGTACCTTTATCCACACAAAACAATCAAAAGTAACTGTCTTTTCACTATTTTCACTGCATAAATATATTCCTTTCACCTTCAAAGTCATTTGGATTGTACTTTCGCTTTAAATGTTTATTGTTCATGATATCTGTCACTACGACTTGATCTGTACACTACTGGTAAATGTCTTTTGCTCTCTTTTTATGCAGCAGTCATTGACTTTTGCCTCTTTCATCTATCACTCTAATATTAAAAAACAGGTAACATTCACACCAGTAACTTATATGACACCATTAGCTAAAGTGCTCCCTCGTTCATACTTGAGATCAACTTCACTTTTCCTCTATTATACTCCCTCATGTTTCTTGTACTGAAGATTTCAACTTCTCTCATTCCCTCTAATCATAGATACAAAACTTTTGAACAACATATGTCTCAATTCACAAATGGAGCAACTTCCTAGTTTCTCTATACTTTGGCTAGTTTGCAATTTTTATGACCAATTTTTTCCTATGAACACAAACCAGCCTACATCCTTGCATTCCTCCTTTTACAGCAAAAGAAATGGCATCTGTTTGTTCAATCATTAAATTCCTAGCCATCAAGACTTAAATATACTTATCAGGAATGGTATATTCTTTCAGATTCTGGCCTCTCCCACCATACACATGAATTTACATGCTTTTCTCTCCATGATACATCTTTCAAAGCTGAGTTACCTCAGTGCATTCTCACACTAACTTCTTATCTGGTGTGGAATTCAAATTCCTGCAAATAGTATAATAATTTTAGTCAACAAATTATAATATCTATCTCACAAAATGTTGTTCTCCTTAACAATTCAGTTCAACACATCATGTAGGCCCATTTTCATTCAATGTTAAAGGTGATGCTTCTGTTCCCAAGCTATCTTCCCATTACATCCCTTATGAATCACCTCCAATACTTCCTCAACAAAATGACAAATTATAATACTATGCTGCTCCCATGGTCTGGATAAGTTACTTCTGTAAAAATCTCATTCAATTTTCTAATTTCTCCTTCCTGGACTCTTTTGCATGACTTTTAATGCTACCACCACAAATTTACCACATTTCTTATGTTTGGAAACAAATTGGAGGTATTATTACCCTACAAAATTGTCACTGCCTTTAGTTGTCAAACACTGACACAGCCAATCATAATTTATACAATCTATTAAGTAAGATCAATGTCACATTCATCAGTAGAGAATATATTTAACAACAAACTGAAACATATACATACATCATATATGAACACAAGAAAAATACAATTGCAATTAATAATATGTCCAGTCACCCACATCACTTATAATTGCTTGCTATCTCTGAGGCATGCCTGATACCAAGTTTTCCACACATTCATATGGAAGAGACCTCCAAATTTATCAAATCTGCATTGTCAGTTGTTTCAAAGTGAAGATATTTCTTCCCTGAAAATTCTTTTTGATGTAAGACCATATATTTTCAATAGAATTAGTGTCAGGTAACTGAGGCTCAATCCAGTTCTTACACACCTTTATCCTTTTGCCAGCTGCTGCAAGGACTGCTGTGGTGCTTCAGATCATTGTCCTCCTGCAGATCCAATCTTCATTTTTGTTCATGAATCAACATTTGGCAGTCAGCATCAAACATTTTTGATAAATGTGATGCATAAGCTGCACTCATGTCTCTTCTTGTGTTTCAAAGTCAAGAATTCAAAGTAAACTAATGCTTTTCGGACACTGCAAAGGACAAAAGTTCCCTGTGTTGGGTTGTGAAAGAACTAAGGCAATATATTTTAACATCTGTGTGTAATGCTAACAGTACTCTTATTTAACAGTCTGTAACTCAAAATAATGGTCACAAACATAGCTCATCTCATATAAATTCACTGGCTGACCTGTCTGAATAAATATAGGTTCTTAAAATTGTTCCCATCTTCTACTTAAATTAACTATCAGTCTGAAACCCAGTCACCAATTTTAAGTATTTTCACTGTTTCTCTGACATTGTTCCACATTCTCAGTAGTTTCAGTTAACATAATATGAGGGTCATCCACAAAATAAGTTCCATTTCTATTTCTATCTGTGGCAGTGTTACGATTCCAGTTACAAGCATGCACAGCAGTTACTCTGACTCAAGAAGAAGACATGTACTCCATTTTCAAATCGCTGCTGCTGTAGTGCTTCTTTATAATGTCAGCCATAATTGAAAATGCCGCCTCGCAGTGCAATTTCTTAATGGTCTCGCAGTAACCATGTGCATTGATTGTTTGGCCTCGTGGTAAGAACTCAATCAGAAAAATGCCTTATCTGTCCCAAAAATGGAGCACATGACTTTTAGAGGTGTCAAGATTTGCTTAGGCTTAACCTTCATTGGGGATGATGTGTGCCTGCATTCCATTGATTGCTGTTTTGTTTCAGGGGTGTCGTATGATACCCAAGTTTATCCTCCATGATATCTGAGAAAGAAAACCATCGCCTTCTACATTCTAGTATGTCAAAAACTGAAGTGCACTGCCCATTCGTTGTTTTTTGTGTTGTTCAGTAAGAATTTTAGGTATCTAACATAAGCAAAGTTTTCGAAATTTCACTTTTTCAGTAACAATTTCATGAATTAGTGATTGTGAGATTTGTGGAACTTCCATAGCAAGGGCACTAAGTGTAAGCTTACGGTTGTGCCTAATCTTCTCTTTAATTGAGTGAACCAGTTCATCAGTAACCACAGATGGGCATTCACTTCATTCTTCATCATGCACTTGATCATGTCCTTCACTGAACAGTCTGACCCATCTTCTAACCATTGAACCACTCATCGCATTTTGTCTGTAAACCTTGCAAATTTGCCAATGAATTTCTTTTGGTTTAATTTTCTTTGCATTTAGAAAACGAATCACAGATCTGATTTCATATGCGATGGCATTTTCAATTATGGCTGACACTATAAAGAAGCACTACAAAGCATATGTCAGCAGCAGCAGTAAGAAAATGACATACGTGTCTTCTCCTTGAGTTGTGTATACTCGGAACTGCGATCGTAGTGCTGCCATGGATAGAAATAGAATCAGAACTTACTTTGTGGATGACCCTTGTACTAAGACAAACTCTCCATCATCACACCTCTGCCTGATTCTGTTATCTGTTTGATTATTGACAAATTCTGTTTGCCAGTGCTCAGACCTGAGAGTTCACTGCCTAATTGATGGAAAAAAATCACAACACCAAAATGTAATTAATGTACAGTAAAGAGAATTCTGGAATACACTTATCTAGGTAACATATTTAGGTGATCAACATTGCAAGATGACAGATTAATGCAAGCACAAAATAAGTCATTGCAAATGTGAAATGGTGGTACATTAATAACCATTGTAACTGCGAGAATGTTGGATGCAGGCATGCAAATGTCCATACATTGTGTTGTACAGATGTTGGATGTCAGCTTGTGGGATGGAGCTCTATTCCTGTTGCACTTGGTCAGTCAATACAGGGATGGTTAATACTGTTTGTGGATGAGGCAGGAGCACCCATCCGATGATGTGCCACATGTGATTGACTGGAGACAGACCTGGTGATCGAGCAGACCAAGGCAACACATCGGCACTCTGGAGAGCTTGTTGGGTTACAAGAGTGGCACATGGGCAAGTGTTACCCTGTTGAAAAATACTTACTGAAATGCTATTCATGAATGGTAGCACAACAGATTAAATCACCAGACTGACATACAAATTTGCAGTGAGGGTGCATGGGATAATAACATAGTGTTCCTGCTGTCATATTAAATTGCACCCCTCTGACTCAGAGCTGTCCTTGAAGTAACCAATTTGTAAGAGTTTGTTGTGTGACTGTGCTGCCAACTGCATCTCAAACTGCTGCTGCAGATGCACTATGGTGCTGCCAAAATGGTGATCCACCCTCTCTGTAGTGCCACAGGGTTGTCCGGAGCCCAGTCTTCTTGCAACTGTACATTCTTGTGACTACCACTGCCAGCATCATGTAAAGTGACAACATTCATGCCAAATATTTCTGTAATATCAGAAAAAGAACATCCAGCTTCTTTTATCTTTGTTAGATGACCTCGTTCAATCTCAGTAGAGGTATTGATAATGGCGTATTGGTTCAGTGAAGTGTTGATAATGCCGTCTTTGTTGCCTTAAAGGCATTCTTGACAAACATCAACTCACCACACCCAAACTCAGAGTAACTAATGCTCATAGCCATTACAGTGTGTATTTAAAGCAAACCTGATTTGTTTCCTAATAGTAGCATTACTAGCACCACTATTATGTGACTGGCACAAAATCAGAATAGACATTGTCTTTCAAAGTAGAAACATTCCTACCAACTTCTATCTTTGTTGTACAACTCCTTCTTGGCATTGTGATTTTGTTTCATCAGTGTACATGTTATCAAGAAGGTCAATTTTGTATCTGAAAATTTCATGTCTTCTGACACCTACTAATTTAAATCTATCATTGTGTTTTTGGAGTGACTGCATCCATTCTGAATATATATTTATGTGATTTCGTGTTTCTCATGTCCTGTGCATCACTTAATGATGTGAAGATCATGAGGAATGAATCTTCTGATGCTGTGTCAAAAGATGTAACATCACACTCTCCCACATCAGGTACCTCAAAACTATCAATTACTGGTGAGCTAGTAGTGATGCACACTCTTGAAGGGCTGCTGCTATCTCTGGTTACAATTTCACGTTGCAGCATACCTGTTTTTTTTTTTTTTTTGTCACAAACCAGTCTCCTGATTACTAACGTTAGCTACACAACACTAACGTGATTTGAAGTGTCATCAATCTCATTGGCACTATCCATGATTTTTTTGCAGATGTCACACATTATTTGCTCTTGTGCATCTGGCTTCAGTACCACTCTCTCATATTTTCGTTGGTGCTCCTCCTTTGCATTAGTCATTTCATGTGTGAAATCACAATGCAATTCATCTTGTCACAGTATTTTTCTACAAATTTGTGATTATACTCTTCCCAGACCTGTTTGAGAGCATCAGTCATTCTATAGGTGTCTCTGAGAATATTGTATTCACCTGCACAATGAGTTGTTCATCTCTATGATCCACATCACCCCTCAACATTGAAAATAATTGTGGTAATATTTCATTCTCTATCAAGTTTTTGGATTGACTTGCTCCCTCACTATTTACCTCTCTACTATCATTATGCCTTGACTAAATTTAGTCAGATTTATTTCCAAACTCCCCATTGTACAATCAAGTTCAATCCTTGCCATGTCTGAAATTATCTTCATTTGCTACTCACTTCTAAATATCAGTTAAATTCACTCCTCAGTTCCGCTACTCTGTCAAGCTAAACAACTGATTTATCCTAATTTCCTCCAAAATAAGACAACAAGATCAATACAATGCAGATAGACAACTCAAAGACAACACAACCGACACAAAATATGAAGCATAGGCACTCACAATTGAACCACTACTTGAAATCATTATCATATACAGGCAGTCTACAGTGTACACTCATGCATTATGTTTGTAAGTCTATAGCTAACTAATTCTCATACCACTTCACTAATTTACAGTAATATAAAACAAGAATTGCTTTAATTTAGAAAATCAAAATGTCAATGAAACATGATCTGTGCATTTAAAAAAACAAAATAATGTGCAATTGGCAGTTAATGACAAGACATATTCCATGTTGGGCACCGATTTATGTTGTTGTCAAAATTCCACCAATATATTATTAAATTAAATTGCACATGAGTATGGATGATGAAAGTGCATAAAAGAATAGGACTGCCAGCTGCAAGAATGTAAAGAGATTAGTCATAAATATTTATTTATAGAAGCAAAAAGCATTTGGACCATGTTTATTCAAGCAAATTTACAAATTCTATTTATTCATAAGAAAGAGAAATAATAATTTGCCCATTAACAATTATGAAATTTTCAGGACCCCTACAGGGATATTTAGATTGTGGTTGCTAAGATATAAAGCAAATGGAGAAGCAGACTTACATGAGAGCAATAGGTATAGTGCATTTTACCAGGTGACAGTTGTTCTGTTGTCGATGATGCTGACAACATACTGGGTTCTATTAGTGGTGTCTCATAGCACTGTGAAGGGAATAGGCAGGCATGCTGCAGATGGCTGGTCTCTTCTCTTGTAGGCTGGCAGCATGTATGAGGCAGGTGATGTATGTCTTCTGTCGTAACCAGCACTTGATGTCTGGCTCAGATGCCCACCAGGAAGTATCACTGTTGCTGTCCCAATAAAAACTGTCCCTCCAAGGAGATCTCTTTTCTTTTTCCAGAACTATGTCCCTGGGCATGACCACATATCCAATTGGCTGCATCATATTCTTCTTCTGGCCAATTGCATTACTGTACACTATCACCGTTAAACATTTTTGCACTGCCCACAGTTCCCAAATGCTACAGTAAGAAGGGAGGACCACATGCAAACCTTACTATGGACAGATTCCTTCCCTGAGAAAACTCCATGTTACCAATTAAGAATAAATACTCTGTGCCCCAGCCATTTGTTGCCTCCACTGGCTCCTCTAAAATCGTCTTCCAATTCAGTGAGATATGAGTTGCACACGCAACTGCTAAAAGGCTTTCTATATCAACCATATTTCCCCTTAACAAATGGGATATCACTCATTTCATATTAGTGGTTCATGCCCTTTGGTAGCATCAAACTGTTAGCTCTACCTATCAATATGACCCAATAGGTTTGACCCAATAGGTTTCTTTTTTGCTGTTATGTAATATTTATTATTATTATTATTATTTTCTCAAGGAAAGCACAAATACTTTATTTCAGTTTCTATAGTAATGTGTCATATCACCCACAACTTCAATCTTGGCACAATTCAGTGCACCTTTAATCTATACGTACATAGACTCTGATTCATTTACTTTACGGCGATTCCTTGTCCTAAGAACCAATGGTATTGTAGATATATAGTAAGATGAACCCCAGTTTCTGTTATACACTTCACATATCTGAAATGTACGATAAGCAATAACTTCTCGGCTACTCAGCAGCACAGAAAGAGATTCTGGTAAACAAAGTGTGGATGTTGTGGAGGGGGTCTCTCTCTGGTCTCTTGGGTGCATGTCTGCCTCCCACAGAGGACCAGGAGCAAGAGTGGCCATGCTGCTATCCTCAGTTCTATTACAGGCTCTACACAGTACTTAAAACTTCTTACTTCAATACATTTTAATTTACTTCACGTTTCAATGGTACTCTGTCACCAAATGAAATGGTTCAGTGAACTACATATCATATACTTTAACCAGCTAGAAAAGCTCTGATAAGATTGCAGAAAAACTACTGTCAGTTGAAAGACAAAAAGAATTATTTATATCTGGATGGAATGACATTCTCTTTTCATCAAATGACTCTTTAACACTATTAATAACCTCTTGACATTTGTTGGTCCACTTCCATTTCTCATTCTTGTTCAATAGTGCATGTACAATATGGTTATTTAACACTTGTCCAGAAACAAATTTTCTATAAAGCTCAACAGCCCCCTGAATGACTTAAGCTATCTCTGGCTGTTTTCCTCTGGGAACTCTTTAATTGCCCTTTTCTCCTTAGGAACAGACAAAATTTGAACACCACACATTATATCTCCAAGAAAATTTACTCTTTCCTAACATATTCAGTTTTGACCACATCAGAATCAGTCCTCCTTTTATTAAATGTTGAAATAGTTTGCACAGAATGTGACAATCTTGGTCCAACCTTTTGGTAGCCATCAATAGGTCATCCTCATAAATAGTAATCTTCACCTTTAATTTCTTTCCCAATGCCTTGACTAAAACCTCTTTCATGAAAGAATGATCAGTACTTTTTGCTCTATATAGCTAGGGGAGCTTCCCAGTATCAACAAGTCAAGTCACGACTCATCATAAATTCAGCTTCCATAAACTGTGTATATGTATGTGTGTGTGTGTGTGTGTGTGTGTGTGTGTGTGTGTGTGTGTATGTAGGGGTGAGGAGGGAACTGACAGACATAAGGAGAGGAGAAGATGAGGATGTACAGAGAGGGGTGGAGGAGGTGAAGGACAGAGAGAGGGGGGGAAGAAAAGGCGTGTGCAATATATGCAACATATGTGGATGCAAGCAGATCTACAATTTGTCACTATCTTTCTAAAAGGGTTAATGAGCTAAAATAATAGGTACCATTGCCAATAAACATTAAATAATCTTCTACAATAATGTTTAATTTATGAACCTCAATAACTTTTCAAACCAAGTTTGATTTTGATGCTAACATGAATCCAACATCTTTACACTTAGCTGAACAAGAATTACAATCCGTTTCCTGTGTACAAATTTTATAAAAACAAGTTTTAAGGTTCTTTTATTTTAGTTGCACATATTTTTGGATAGTAGCTATATTTCAACACACTTTTGTTATATGTTATCATAATTATGTTACAGGTATTTTAATGATGCCAGGGTATTGAATTTATAGTGTTGCAATATATGTTCATGTGTTTGTAGTACTTTGCATAAACATAGCAGGATAGAATTCAGTGCTTTAATACACTGTGAATCACAGTTTTCATTAACAATCATCCCATCCTACTACTTTACAGCTGGGTATTACAAAAGGCAGGACATGGTTCTTAATAGAGTGTGTGGCCACCATGGATGGCTGTGCATGGTCTGCAAGATGCTCCTATGTTGGCCACAAAATTGGTAAGGAGTTCTTGCGCTAGAATAATAATGGAAATTCCTGGATAGAGGTACACTTAAAGTAATGGAAAGGTGATCACCCACCTGTAGCAGATTGATGTGTCGAGCACAGGAACACATAACAGGAAACAGCATTCACTTTAGCATTTGAACACTAGCTCTTTTTCTACCAATAGTACACACACACACACACACACACACACACACACACACACACGTGGCCACAGAGAAGGCTAATTATTGATACTCAGTTATTGCTTTCGGTAGTCAAGTATCAATAATTAGTGTTTTTGTGGCCATGGGAGTATGCGTTTGGGATTCTCTCTCTCTCTCTCTCTCTCTCTCTCTGTGTGTGTGTGTGTGTGTGTGTGTGTGTGTGTGTGTGTGTGTGTGCCCAAAAAGAGTTAGTGCTTGAAACCTAGTGTGAATGCTGTTTTCTCTTATGTGTTCATGTGCCCCATACATTGATCTACTATAGGTAAGTGGTTGCCTTTCCATTATTTTACATATACATCTTGTGGTGGGGTACTATATTACTCTACCAGCATGTTTGGCAACTGCTGAGTGGTCACTGGTGCATGTGGCAATGCTGGAATACATCTCCCCATCACATCCCTGAAGTGCTCAGTGGTACTTAAGTCAGGGGAATAGGCAGTCCATTTTGTTTACCAAATATCCTCTAGTTCCATGAACATCTCCACCTGTGCAGTTCGATATGGTGGCACACCAAAAGTGTATGGTCTTTTAGTGTCAGTGACTGCTTAGTTATTATATTGATGATTGACAGTAGGTTACTTTGAGAGGCATATCTTAAGTAACAAAGGGTGAAAATGAGGATATGTCAGTGATTGTTTATAACAGTCCATACACTGCCAGTAATTTTTTGTCATCATAAAAAAAGATGTCATGCCTGAATGCACCGCTGAAAAGCTGCAGTGTCACAATAGTACAGTGTAACACAGCCCCTTCTGTGCCTGAGCCCTTGGTGAAGACCCATCTCCTCACACCACGTGTACATCACTGTTGATTCTGTAGTATCTTAACTATGATATCAGTCACTTTGTTATGTTATGTCTCGGTCTGCCACAGTACACATGTAGCTAATAGAACTCTTTAATTCCTGAATATGGATATTTAGATAATTTGTAGAGTGAGTGGCTAATAAGGTATGTTTTTCATTTTCTTTTGAATGGGTAGGGATTCCCAGATTCTTGATTTTTGTTATATGAGAACCTGTTGAATATCTTACTAAGAGAGTAAATAACTTAATTTTAAATGATGGACAAAGAGGCTAAGTCAACATAAAAATTGTTTTTGTGTTGTGACTGTGTAAGTCACAGTTTAGTTAAAACTGATTTTTACTATCATTAGCAAAAACCACTAATGATTAAATATAGTGAGAAGTGAGTGGAATAATACCAAGATCTTAAAACCACTTCCGCAACATGTAGAGTTATCTACTTTAGACAATGTATCAGCTATCTCACATATGGCAGTAAATGGAGACAGTGTACCAAACTGTCCATTTTCACAAGGTGGAATGTGGGTCTTGCTGTAACTGTTCACTTCTTTTAATGGTCATCATCCGATCACTATGATCAACATGTAAATTTGATGAGAATGAGTTTGTGAATTATACAATGAATCTATGACAAACAAATTAATGTACAGGAAAGAAACACATGCAAATATGAAGGAGTACTTGAGAAGGCACTAAAAACTAATTTAATCACTAATATGTGATTTTAATTTGGCCTTTAATGGAACAAACTAATAAACAAATTAATTACTAATTGGCTGCACTACCAATATGAGAAATAATACATTATAATTTTTGTTGGCATTTATGATGCCTACAAGTATCCAGACAATACAAATTACTTAGTGAGTAATCATGTATGTTTGTATTTCCACTTTGGGGCAACAATATATTAATTATTTAATACAAGTTCTCATTACCATCATTCTATGCTAGTCAATATATATTACTGAATTTTTCTTACAGTTTCAGCTGGGTGCAGTACCAATCCCAAAGCCCTTCAACAAGAAGTCAATTGAGCAAAACATCCAGATATTTGATTTTAAGATCATCAGTGATGACATAATCTACATAAATACGCTTAACAAAAACTATAGGATCTTTCCATTTACTGAGTAAGTATGTGAGACAAATTAGATTACTTAAAAACAAACTGGTTGCCTATTATTATTGACACTAGTGATAATAAAAAAGATATTTTGTATGACACTTGCCAATAGCTTGATAAATTGTTTATAGACATAAAAAATGGTTGTGTATCTGAGTATGATGGCCATAGACAGATATTAGTGTATTATACCGTACTGTGAAAAATTCTTAATGGTTTGCTCTTTTTTTTGAAAATTATGAAATTATATAAAGCTGCAGTGTGGGGCACAGTGTAACACTGTTGCAGCAACATGAACAGTGCAATCCCTATTCTAGGAGCCTGCTGATAACAGTCCGCTTTGGCTCAAAACAATGTGTTATACCTCACCCTTTCAATCTGAAAAATGATGTCTGCAAGTTTTAAAAAGGAACTTTCTCCTTTAGTTCATTATATGCAATTATGAAGAGGTACCAGAGAAGGTACTACAAAACTAATTTCATTATTCGTACATGATTTTAATTTAGTCTTTAACAGAACAAACTAAGAAACAAATCAGTTAACTGTCTTCTGTTCTTGAGATTTTTGTTAGGTTTGTACATGTACCATACGCTGGGGTGAACGCAGCACACCTGTGAAATGGAGCGGCAGGTAATGATATTATGGCATGGTGCAGTAAGTGATTATTCCGAGCCACTAATGTCCTGCCTATGAGATATGCTCTAATTCACTGAATCTCCGGGGACTTGGAGACTTGCTTGTTGACATCTCTATGAAAATAAGATGGCCACTGGTTGACAACCAGAATCCACACGAGATGTTCTACAAGACAAATATTTTATAACTTGGAGTAAAACCACTTGTAACAAGGCAATGTACTCATTTGAAACAGAAAGTGAATACATACGTAGCAAAGAAGAAGAGCCTGAAATCATTCAGCAATAGGTGGTATCTTAAGTAACTTCCCAGGCTGACACAGGTATCACAACAGAGGAAAAGGAGTCTGAAGCCAATATAATGGGGCCACAATACTTTTGTAACTACTTCCAACTGCCAGAAAGTAAAGTGACTGTAAAAGACATGCAAATGGACATCACAAGCCCCTGACAATGATATGGTTTTAGTGAATCAGATGAAGACCCTTCTAATACACCAATGAGGAAGATGCACCAGGTCAGAATTTAGTTGGTCCTGATATTTTTAGAGATATGAAAAAATGAAAGTAGTGGTGGACAGCGAGGGGGAGGAGGGGGGAGGAAGAGGCGAATGAGTTGCACTGCAACACATAACCAAGTTGAAAAAATGTTTGAAAATCATTGAAGTGGCAGCAAAAGATGAAAAGGAAAATAAAACTAAAATCACCAAGATAAGTCCATTTTCAAAAGAATCTGATTTGCCTGAAACAATGGAAGGTAAAATCTGTGGTTCTTTAGATTACTCAGTGGCACTATCAAACATCAAAATGGAGCCAGTTGTTCCAAAATGATTATGTTTTACTATGGTATTCTGGCAAGAATCCAGTACACTTTACTGGTAAACTGATCAGGAATAAGAATGATGGTGGTGTCTATGAAGTGGTATTTCTCCATTTGAAGCCAAAAATACATGCACATTTGTATATCCTCACATAGCTGACACAACATATATGTCAGAAAAATGTGTATACCACCAAAACCTGTTTGATTGGAGAAAGCCAAAAGGCAGTATGGATGTCTTACATTAGATGTCAATAAAAACTGTTAATGTTAAATGATTATTGTAAAAAACTGTTATTACTTTCAAAGATTGTAAATATTGACTTTTTCTGGCATTTAATTGCACTTGTGGTCAGAAGTAGGTAAAAATATGAGTTATGTCTGTTTTCTTGCACTGAGGCACAATGTTACAATGCATTAAAACTTAATATTTTCAATAAATACACCAACGTCAATGCCACATCATGTCTTTGAGTTTTAAATGAACATTATGAGAACCTAAAAGGTAAATACATGAAAAGAATAATTAATACTTTCACAAATACATTTTTCAAAATTTAAGAAAATATCTTTTCTTTTACAGTGTGCCCCACCTTCCTCTGCTGGCTGAAACCGCCACAAAAAATGGACTGTTATAACCAATCACTGACACATCCTCATTTTCACCCTTTGTTACTTAAGATATGCCTCTCAAAGTTACCTATTGTCAATCATCAATATAATAACTAAGCAGTCACTGACACTAAAGGCCATGCACTTTTGGTGAGTTACTTCTGTCTCTGTCAATTTAGAGCCACAATCTTCATGAAGTACCCAACTCTTTAAGACTTTTTTGTGCTTGTCCCACCAGCATAATATTTTGATTTACTAAGTTTGTATGGTTTTGTGGCAATTGCTCCAATACAGCCCAGAGAACATTGGTATCATACAATGGAACATTCAGGATGGAATGTAACAATACCTTCGTTAGTCATTGTCGTCACCCATCTAATCCCTTCCCTGATCCCATACTGGCACTACACACACAGCCCCATCGGGCGCTGATAACCACGCTGTTGAGCGCCCCACAAACCAAACATCATCATCACACACACAGCCCCCTATTCCACCAATGCACTTAGTCTATTTATTTATCTCCTTTTCCATTACCCCCCTTCTCCCCCCCCCCCTCTCCTTTGATATCCATCTAACCTCCCGACTGCACCTATGTGCCCTACCCTCTCTCCATTTCATCTCAGCACGCTCCTCAACAGCACTTCACTGTCTGCTGCTCCTACCCTGCTATCCTTCTCCTCCCTGCTCCACCCACCTTCTTATCCCCACTCAGTTACCCCTCTCATCTTGCCTCAGAGTGTGGCTTCATCTGACAGAGACTGTGTGTGTGTGTGTGTGTGTGTGTGTGTGTGTGTGTGTGTGTGTGTGGGTGGGTGGGTGGGAGGGAGGGTGGGTGGGTGGGTGGGTGTCTGTATTTATTTTTGACAAAGGCCTTGTTGGCTGAAAGTTTATTTTGTGACAGTCTTTTTATAGTGCCTGTCAGTGGCTTAGCATCTATGCCCTATGGAGAAAGTTGGTATCAGTTATTCTTGTAATGTGGCCAGATATTGGATTAGCTTGCTCCTCAATGTATTTTTAAGTCACTGACTTCTCATTATGCTGTGTCTCTCTTCATATGTCTTTCATCTCCATTCTTTACCATATTTTACTAGACTTAGGATTTATCTAAGCATTTTTTCAAAAATGTTGAGCTGCTCTGTATCAGCCATCCTCCTAGACCACATTTTTGCTCAACTGGTTGGAAGATAATGTTATGTGCATTGATCTTACTTGTTAGTCCAGAGTGTGAACTACGTGGGTCCTAGTGTACTTCATAGGCCAAAATAACACTTGAATTCTTCTAAATTTTCTTTTATAATAAGGTGTATGTCACTGTGTAGGGTAAACCATTTTCATAGATACTTAAATTTATTCATTTATTTAAATGTCAGTCTGATTGCAGATAGTGAGAGTTTCCTTGCTCAGATATTGCTATCAACAAGTATTTGGTGTTGCTTTTTCACTGATATGTAAGCACACTTTTACCACCTATTTCATGATGAGTTTTACCACATTTATCATCTCATCCTTGCTGTGGCTCAGCCTTTTATACAAGCTAATAAATGCAGAAACACAGTAGTTGCCACACTTCCTCATAGGCATGATCTGATTTATAGTTGGTGTGTAAACAAAGAAATTCGGAAAACAAACATTAAAGTAAGAAAACTGTGTTCTCAATACGCTAAGTGCGATGTACTGGATATAAGCAAGCTGCATCGAAATCTGCACACGAAGCATGGAATGCATTTGAACTATGAAGGGAAAAGGTTTGTTTGTGATCGTGTTAGTGAAATAATTAAAGAAAGACTTGTAAGGGATAGAACAATCTATCAGCTTCCTGAACATCCTTCCAACAACTGCGATGAAAACAAAATAAACAAGAAAGAAGAATGAAAATACAACACTGCTGACGTTCTTAATTTAAACTAGAGGTATGTGATGCTGTAAATATGATTCCCAATTACCAAATCGTGAATACGCCCGAACTAAAAATTTATCACCATAATGTGGAATCCCTGCGTAATAAGATTGATGAAATTAATGTACTATTAACACATGACCTTAATGATATCTCAGTGTTATGCATTCCTGAGCACTGGCTTAACACTGAATTAATCCAGAATACGAAAATAAACAAATTTGTCTTGGCTGCTTACTACTGCAGGAAAAACAGCAAGCAGGGTGGGGCAGCAATTTACACCAAGGATAATTTAGATTTTATTACACTACCTGACTTAACTAGGGCAAATGTTGAAAAGGATTATGAAATTGCAGCTATAAAAATTACTCAGTTCAACCTGGTTATTGCTACAGTTTACCGATCACCATCCGAGAATTTTGAACTTTTCTTAAACAAAATGGAGTCATTGCTAAATAAAGTAAATAAAATGGATTGTGAATTGATAGTCTATGGTGACTTCAATATTGACTTCCTCACGAATAGTCGAAATAGGGAGACCATTTTGAACCTTGCAATGTCCTACAATTTAAAGGCTGAAGTAAAAGCAGCTACCCGAGTATCAGAAACTTGCCAAACAGCTCTTGATCAGTTTCTAGTCAAGAAGAGTTTACACAACACCTCACTAAAAATTTTCAATGCAGGTTTTAGTGATCATCTTGCTCAAATATTAAGCATAAAAGTACAAAGCAGTATTATTAACAACATGTCTTTCAGAACAGCATATTGAAGTTATAATCAGCATAATGTAAACTACTTCAACAACTTATTACAGAAAGAAAAATGGCTATGAGTGTACAAAATGAATGATATAAATGAAAAATTCAACACTTTCATTGATACATGAACCCATTTCCTTGAACTTGCATTCCCACTGAAAACATTAACCATACAGGGGAACTCTAGAACAAACAGCTGGAACACAAAGGGGATAAGGGTTTCATGCCACAAGAAAAGACTACTTCATGAAATATGTAACTCAAAAAAATTCCTCACCTGTAGTACGTGCATACTATAAAAAATACTCCAAAATATTAAGAAAAGTAATAAAAGCAGCAAAAATAATGCATAATGATGACATCATTTATAATTCAGCTAATAAATCAAAGGCTATGTGGAGTGTTATAAAAAAAGAATGTGGAGAATACAGACAACCTTGCAAAAATATAACACTACCACATAAAAATAAAAAAGTAACAAACTCCTTAGAAGTAGCCAACACATTTAACAACTTTTTCCCAGGTGTTGCTGAAAATATGTTACAATCCAACTTTAAGAGCACCCCAGCAAACGAATATAAAATAAGTGCACGTAGAGGATCAATCTACATCAGTTCTGTTTCACAAGATGAAATAGCTAAAGCAATAAAAGGACTAAAAAATTCCAAATTGGCAGGTATTGATGGTGTACCTGCAACAATGTTAAAGAAGAGTGCATCAAACCTAATTGAAGTACTCACAAACTTATGTGATTGGTCACTTTCCCCAATGTGTTAAAAACATCAAAAGTTATTCCTGTATATAAAAAAGGGGATAAAGACAATGTAAATAACTACAGACCCATCAAAATTTCCTCCTGCATCTCTAAAGTACTGGAAAAAGTTATGTATGAGAAACTTATGAAATTTATAAATAAAAACAGCATCCTATGTAATGAACAACTTGGATTCAGATATAAGAGGTCAACGACAACTGCTGTCTATGAGTGCATCAATTCCATCCTAAACCTGATGGACAAAAAACAGGAAACAATAGGAGTCTTTATTGACTTGTCAAAAGCTTTTGACATGGTGGGCCATAAAATTCTCCTATCAAAGCTAGAAAGATATGATATTCGAGGTCTGTCCAACAAGTGGATCAATTCCTTCCTGACTAATCGTATTCAGGCAGTGTGCATCAAGCACACAGATATTGAAATAAAAACTGTATCTAATCACTTATCTGACTATAAACAAATTAAATGTGGTGTACCCCAAGGATCAGTATTGGGACCCCTTCTATTTCTTCTGTACATAAATGATCTGAGGTTAAATGTTGATGCACACAAAACAAGCATATTTGCAGATGCCACCACGATTCTACTAAAAGGAGATGATGATGAAAAGTTACAGCAGACAGTAAACATGGTCAAGAAACAACTTAGCAGCTGGGCACAGAGTAATCAGCTTGTAATAAACAGTAAAAAAACCATTGCTCTAAAATTCCACAATGTTCCTAACAAGGACATGTTTATCCCATCAGTCTCTATCAATGATGAACCAGTTGGTAACAATGCTGAAACCAAATTCTTAATCCCGCGTCCGGCCATCCTGATTTAGGTTTTCCGTGATTTCCCTAAATCGCTCCAGGCAAATGCTGGGATGGTTCCTTTCAAAGGGCACGGCCGACTTCCTTCCCCGTCCTTCCCTAATCCGATGAGACCGATGACCTCGCTGTCTGGTCTCCTTCCCCAAAACAACCAACCAACCAACCAAATTCTTAGGACTTTGGCTACAGAGTAACATCAGATGGAATAAGCATATTGAATATCTCAATGCAGAACTGAGCAAAACATGTTACCTTCTTTGTTCATTAAAATCATGCTGTAGTGAGAAAACAGTATTGAATGCATATCATGCGTACTTTCATTCTTGTCTTAGATATGGTGTCACCTTCTGGGGAAACTCTAAAACAGCTAATAGCACTTTTAAACTACAAAAAAATGGCCATTAGAATCTTGTCTGGGTACAAGCCTAGAGACTCTTGTAAATCCCTGTTTAAGAAATCTGGTATTCCTCCATTACCATGTGTATACATTATGGAAACCCTTTAGTTCTTTAAATTAAATGTAATAGGCAAGGACCTGAGACTGCAAAAAAACTGTGATATACATGAGCACTTTACCAGACAAAACAGAAACTTACATATGAGTCAAATCAGCACAGCAGTGTGCCAAAAAGGTACTTTTCACATGGGAGTTAAGCTTTATAACAGACTTCCTGAAAACATAAAAGGTATCACTGAGGTCAATACATTTGGAAAATCTCTAAAGTCATATTTACAGCATCACTGCTTTTACTCCATTGAAGAATATTTAAATTTATGAAATGTGTTATATAAATACTTACGTGTAAAGTGTATTATTGTAACCTTAAATATGTATGCCTTGAAATGACTTTCAGCCTGTATATTTATAAATTGACTTGTCCAATGTCTTATGCATAAGCTGCTATGTAGACAACAGGACCAATAAATAATACAATACAATACAATACAATGCAGTATCATATCTGTAGGCTCAGAAATTATGATGACTATTCAGGATGACACCAACCCATTTTCATCAATCTGCCTGTCTGATGAACAGTTCTAGATGTCTTTGAACAATACAGAATAAATTTTATAACAGATGTCTACATTTCTTTGTGAAACTGCTATCATCGTACCTGCTCATTATTATCCATATTTACAGATTATCACAAAAATATTTCTATGGAAAAGTTACAGCCATGCTTTCATATTGAAAAGCCAAGATTATTGCATTAGGCTGGTGATAGTGTGTAGCATACAAAAATTTTATGTAATCTTGTGGAAATTTCTCTCTCCTACAGAGCAAAAACTTCTAAATATTACCCTTTTGATGATGAATTCTGAGGCACCACAGAAGATGTACCTGAACAGAAAAAATTCTGCAAAGAAACTACAAAGTGCTACAGATTTATTTTTATGTTATTTTACTGTTAACCTTTCTATAGCAGGCACCATGTGCCACATAACTGTGATATTTTTGTAAATATAATACTTCAAGCAAGCTGATGATATGTTACTTCATTATAAAAATGACCAGGTAGCATATTTCGCTTTTTAGTAGTATTACAGGAAATTGTAAGTCAACTGGGACAAATGAAGACAACTGTCAATGATATGGAAAAGGTATGATCACCTCTAGACTTGTTTTTATAAGATTATCTACAAATCAGAAATCAAATGTGAGGAACAATATATCAAACAGCTTCCACTAAATCTTAAAATTCAACTGTGTTTGCAGCCATGATGGAAGCTGGGATGTTCCTGTTATGTTTCTTCTGTTTAATTCTCTTAAAATCTGATGATGAACCTTTCAGTCTACTGCTTATTAGATTTTTTTACCCGATAATAGAA
This sequence comes from Schistocerca cancellata, assembly GCF_023864275.1. NCBI lineage: Eukaryota > Metazoa > Arthropoda > Insecta > Orthoptera > Acrididae > Schistocerca > Schistocerca cancellata. The sequence goes on from NC_064634.1 coordinate 358,282,500, forward strand.
CATCATTGTGTGGGATATGTCACTGGGAAAATCATTAGCATTATTTGTTTTGTCTCCATGGTTCATTTCTTCAACTGCATTTACATTATAAAAGTCACATTAAATACAAGATTCAGGGTACTTTTTCTTATACTGAATATTCATCAGATTCCACTGGCAGAAGTAGCACATGTTTTAGTAATTTTTTTCATGAAACTTCATGCATTTTCTAAATTTACTTCATTTCTATGAGGGTGATATATACTGTAGTGGCTAGAATAATGTTTTGTGTTTTATTGTGTAAACTGGTTCTTGGAATTAGTAGTAGATCATTAATCATGTACATGAAGGATACTGCATTTTTTTGGTTTCATGACATATACAGATTTACACTTCTCTACATTAAGTGTTTGTTCCTATAGCTTGCATGAATCCCATACACAATATAAGTACCATAATAATTTCTCTGTGGTTAAATAATAATAGGGTATTCTTAAGATATATTATGACCTGTAATTTATTTCAAAAGACAATAATGAATCACTAGACACTAGCTATTCAGAAATTGCAGCAGTGTATCCAGAAGGAATGAAATAACAGTCAAATGGCTACAGCATTATCATTTAGACAACATTTACTTGCTAACTCTCAGCTTAATATGACAGCAACAGTAACAGTGATCACAATACAGACTTTCTTACTACTGTAGACCTTGGGTGTGAAACTAGCAGCCCACAGGCTGTCTGTGGTATGTGATGAATATTTTTGTAGCCCAGTTCTGCAATTGCCAAAATGCTATGCAGTGTGTTAACAGCAAGGTGGCTACTACTAAAGGAGATTGTGAAGATTGGAGGAAATGAGATAGATGCCCACATAGGATGCCATGGGGTGAGTAGTAGTACAAAGGCTGGGGGGTGGGGTGGGGGGTGAGGGGGAGGAGGGCAAGCTATACCTGTATCGAAGAATGTAGACACCTTAACCTATGCTTCTTCCTTCTACTGAAGTCATGCACAGTGGTAAAAACTGCTTAATTGTTGTTCACAATTGAAACTGAAATCATATTATGTATTGACTTGTGTAATAAAGAGCATAACTGCAACAGCTATGAACATTTGTCACTAGCAAAGGAAATAGCAGAAAACAGTATTAAGTACAACACAGCAGGCAACAGTGGTTACCTCATACAGTACATCAGCTAGATAAAATTGACTAAAACAAAAACCAAATGACTAGTCAAAGCTTCTAACGTTAGCAGTTTAAGACTAACAAACTGATTAGTCCACTTACAGCAAAGAGCATGTACACACTTTTCATATACACTCAAATTTGCAATTATGTAACAGAACTGATTCTTCCAAAATTTACCAGCCACAGTATATTATTTCTTGATAAGTATTACGTGTGATATCTTAATATTCCTTCCTTCCTTTTTCCTTTTACACTGATATTCATTGGTTGTCATCCTCCAAGATTATTAAACATTTCTGAGGCTTCTTCTTCAGCTCTTAGGAAATAAAAAATCAGGACACAAACATGACTGCTTGATTTATCCTTTATGATTGATATGATAAAAATACTTGCATAATTTAAATTTGAAACTGCAAGGAAAAGATTAGATAATTACAAATGTGATGATGTTAAGGCATTGAAACAGAAACTAGTTCTTTGGGAAAAAGTACCTGAAAAATGAATATTTCATCTGCCTTTTGACATCCCATATGAACACATTCAGATCAAGTGAAAATATAGCATCTCATAACCATACAGAAACAGTTATACAGTTCTAAGTTTGGAACTGAAATTGAAATAAAGTTTGCCACATTCACAATATTTGGGAAATAAGTGTTGCTTGTCTTCTTACAATTTTTCAATAAATGATGAAGCAGTGCCTTGTTCATATGCAGATGGTGGTATCTGAGGTACTGTACAATTCAGGTCTGAGGACAAGATTCAGTGAAGTTTGTGAGCCTGGATTTCACTAATATTTCTATACCAATTTTGAATGTACCACAAAATTAGCATATCCCTATTTACAATAACATACTAGTGGGAGCTGTTATTTATAATCAAGAGGAGAAGTAAGTCTCCTATCAGACCAGAATTACTGACATTAATTCTGTGTCAGTTCTGAAAGTAGTCTCTACAAACAGAACATTCCTTGAAGCTGCAAAGGTGATACCAGAGTTTTCTTGCAACATAAATTTATACTTGGTTTGTTTGGCCAATGTTAGCCACACAGTTTGAGTTGCTGTAGAATAAGCTGTTTTCTTCAAAGTGTCAATTAAACCAAAGTGATGTTCACATTATCCAGATGAAGGTTATCTTGGATGAATAACAAAGTTATTGACAGTTGGACTCAGATGGGCTTGGAAGAGGGTGATGAACAAGCAAAATATTACCACAGCACTAGCAGCTGCATGATTCCATGCTGGATATGTTAACTTGCTTCCCCCTTTGGCATCAAATTCTGAGTTTTATTTTCATTATTGTAATATCCTTATTGCTGCTCTACACACTTTCACTGCTAACTTAAGACATTCAGTATGAATGCAAGCTTCCACTATTGTTAAACGTTCCCAGGAGTGCAACCTCATCACCTTTTGTTTTATAATTTAGCATATCGATAGCTGTAGGGTTACTTATATGTTCATAACCTACTGTTCTGTAAATAATTGCTCTTTATGTTAATTTAATTTTTCTTTTCAAAACAAATGAAATTTTGAAAGGCACAGAGTAAGAGATACAGAGTTCAGTAGTTTTGTTGGTGGAGTGTGACAGTGGTTCTGTAACAAAAAAGGAAGTTTTCAAATAATAATTTTGAATCTAAGATAACGTATTTTCATGAATAACTGTACAGCAAGACCAACAGCTGGTGACTCCAATGTGATCTAAACAAGAAACAAATTTGATGGCAGATAGAGAGAGCAGTAATATCCCAGACAATGATACAAGAATTGAAGTGGACAATGTTAGTGTGAAACATCTACATTCTGAACTGAAAAGCCTGATATATGTTTTTGTCAAGCTGAAGCACAATCTACAATTGTGAGAATACAGACTGAAGCAATCAAATTCAATTATTTGTTAGCACAGTTAGAGCCCCGATTTGTCAAAAATACATGGGATCGTGTAAACAGTAATAAAAGTAACAAATATTTGTTAGCTAAAGAAGGACTGTTAAGAAAAGTAAAGAATGTCAAATTAAGAAATTTATTAGTGAATTAGAAATTAGTGATGTGAAACCCAGTCAACCGCTTCAGAAAATGAGTCATGGAGGAATGAACGTTTCAGATAAAATCTTAGACGAACTCACTGGTAAGGTTAGAAATAATTTAACAATCTCTGAAGAAAATGTGGACAGATGTGTGATTCTTCTGTATCATGAAAGATGTTCTGGTAGGGATCAAAAAGCTGGAAACTGAAGTCTGAAAATCCAGATCGAGGTAGCGGCAGTATCAATTGCAGCGACGTTCTCATAGCAGAGGCTGCAGCAAACTGAGATACAATAGTTCAGACAATTAGTGCTGTTATCACTTTCATTATGGATCAAAATGCAGACCTGAGAAGTGTGTCCAATCTTGCCAATGGAATACTGAGGGAAACTCAAATCAGAAGAGACAATAGCGACTGAGTGTTCTACCACAACAATTATACCATGCCGCCAATATCAATTGTTTGTGAGAGGGTTATGTTTTCTGGTAGAGAGTGATGTTGATGTTTGCATTATAGCAGCATGTCCCAAAGATAAGGTTAAAGAAGCACACTACAAACTTCATGCTGCCAATAGATCTGACATTAAAACGCATGGATCAAAGTTATCAAATCTAGATTGAGGTTTAAAACACAGATTTGAGTGGCCTTTCATAGTAGCTAACACAACAAAAGGTATGATCAGCGCAGACTCTCCCGATCAGTTTTGCTTACTGATGGACCTGAAAAGAAAATTATTAGTTGACAGCAATACTCTGTTACATGTGGTTGCACTACAATGTGCACCTGATTTGTCTGAATCCATCAGGTGACTTCATGCTAACCGTAAATACTCTGAACTACTTAAAAAATTTCCTGACCAGACAAAATTCATTCTTGTGCTGGGAGAAGTTAAGCATGATGTTGAACACTATATTGCAACCAGCAGTGGCCTGTCAGTGTACCCAAAAGCCCACAGGTTAGGTCCACATAAACTAAAGTTGGCTAAACAAGAATTCCTGTTCCTAATGGATCATAATACAATTCACCCATCTAAATCCCAGTGGACTAGTCCGCTGCACATGATAGAAAAGTCAGATGGTTAGTGGCGTGTTTGTGGAGACTACCAACATCTTAATGACTGGACCCTTCCTGATCACTATCCAGTTTCTCCATCCTTGTAGACAAGAAAATATTTTCTAAAATCAATCTCCCCAAAGCATATTACCAAATTCCACTGGTTGGAGTGATACGGAAACGAGTACTGTGATCACACCTTCTGAACTTCATGAATTCAATTTGATGCATCAGGAATGCACCCAGTACCTTTCAAAGATTTATTAATGACCTTATGAGAGATTTCAAGTTCTGTTTTGCACATTTAGATGACACAGACTACTGATAGCTTCTAGCTATCCAGAAGAACATACTTATTGTTTAACTATCCTGTTTGAACGATTGAACAAATGTGGTTTGAGGGTTGACATTGGAAAATCCATGTTTGGAATTCAAGAATTTAATTTTTAGGTCACGTGATTACTCTGGAGGGTACCAAACCACACCCAGAAGAACATACTCATTGTTTAACTATCCTGTTTGAACGATCGAACAAATTTGGTTTGAGGGTTGGCATTGCAAAATCCATGTTTGGAATTCAAGAATTTAATTTTTAGGTCACGTGATTACTCCAGAGGGTACCAAACCACACCCAGAATGAGTACAAGAGTGACTAATTCCAACCTTCCAGGAACTGTGTCAGCATTACGTCATTTCCTTGGCATACTGAATTTTTACTGAAGGTGTTCGCAACATGCTGCAGAACATCAAGAAGAAATATGGAAACCAAATAGTTACTACTCTGAAAAGTTCTCACCATTCCAGAAGAAATATTCAACATAGAATAGGGAACTTCTCAACAAGTACATGGTAATAGGAATCTTAAGCACCTCCTTGAAGATGTTCATTTGCAGTATGTACTGACCATGCTCCTTTAACACATGCTTTTTAACAACGAAATGATAAAGCAACTTCTATGTAAATGTGTCACCCACAATTCATATCATAATTTGTGACAGACATCATACACATTTCTGGAAAAGAAAGTAGTGTGGCTGACAACTTATCCAAACCAGAAGAAGCAGTATCAATTGATTACAAGAAGACAGCAGATGCTCAAAAGAGTGATGAAAAACTTGGCAAACTTCTCTCTAGTACTCATACCTCATTGAAATTGAAACAGCATGAAACTAATGGTGGAAGGTTATTATAGTGTGATGTATCAGTAAGTAACATTTGTCCTTATATTCCTGAACAATTTAGATATTCTGTTGTGGCACATCCTGGTATTACGTCTTCTGTGAAATTAGTCATGTGCAGATTTATTTGTTCAAAAATGAAATCAGGTTTCCAAAACTGGGCAAAATCATGCATAGCATGCCAAAAGAATGAATTGACTAGACATACTAAATCTGCTATTGGCCAGTTTCCAATCACAGATGCATGGTTTAAGATAATACACATCATACTAATTGGCCCCTGCCTCCCTCAGATGAATTCATGCGCATCAATCAGTTCAGTAACTGGACAGAAGTCATTCCAATACGTGATGTTCAAGCAGAAACTATGGGACAAGAATTTTATAACTCCTGGATCATTAGATATGGAGCATCTAACTAAATAATGACTGACCAAGGAATCTAGTACCAATCACAGCTGTTCCACTCATTAGCTAAGGTTTTTGGTTCTAAACTAACTCAGACTCTGGCATACCACCCACAGTCAAATGGGAAAATAAAAATATTCCATTGTACATCAAAGGTGGTAATCAGAGCACATTGTAAAAATAAATGGAGTGACGTAATTCCAACAATTCTCTTAGGACTGTGTTACTGTGTGAGAGAAGAAAATAACTCAACGGCTGTGGAAATGCAGTATGGCACAACTCTAACAATGCCTGGTGATTTCATTGTAAGGTCAGAAAACAAACTAGAAGTGGGTGTACCAGCATTCACTTCTCAGTTACACTAACATATGGATAAACTACACCCTTCAGAATGTTCCCACGAGGTAAAGGAAATACTATTTCTTAGTAAAGACTCATGTATTAGTGAGGAATGGAAAAGTGAAAACCAAACTAATGCCTTCCTTTGAATGCCCCTATGAAGTCCTGGAGTGATTAACAAAGTATTTCACTCTAAAAATTAAGGATGTGCTAACGAACCTCTCACTTGAGAGATTTAAACCTGTCTATATCGTTGTAACTCAAACACTAGTGGTTTACACGATAATCTATGGAGCACTTCACCACTGAATGAGTTACCCATGCCTCCAACAGTCTCATGAAAGAAAGTTAGCTGATTTGATTGAGTTGTGAAATTTCTTGAAAAATTCAAGTAACTGACAACTGACTTACAAACTGAGGGGGGGGGGGGGGGGGCGGTGATGTAGGGTTACATTTATGTTCATAACCTACAGTTTTGTAACCAACTGTTTTTTGTCTTAACTTTATTTTTCTTTTCAAAACATATGACATTTTGAAATGCACAGAGTAAGAAAACAGAGTGCAGTTGTTTTGTTGTTGGAGTGTGATAGTGGTCCTGTAACAAAAAGGAAGTTTCCAAATAATAATTTTTGTGATTAATTGTACAAGAAAAGCAACAGCCACCTCATACCATTATGCAAAACAGCATAATTCTTACCAGCACATGTTAACCAAGATGGCATTTGGGTTAGTGATGCAAAAACCGTGATACATTTTCTGAGCCAGTGGCTATCATAACAGAAAAATGTGTAGAATTATAACATCACAAAATAAAACCAAGTGTTACCACCTGCTTTGGAGCTCTTACTGATTTGAAGACGCAATGAATGAAGCTGATGAACACTGTATAAGCATTTTTGACAAAAGACTGTGATAAAGACATTAGAAGACAAATAGAGAGAAGCAGGTAAACCAAAAGCATGTCATCCTCATGTCACATATGCAACGCGTTAGTGGATATGTGGAAAAAGTTCTCTACTGAATGGGCATCAAACTGATCTACTGAAGTGGTAACAAAACCAGGTAAGTGACTGACTCCACTGAGGATGCTATCAACAAGGCGTACATTCCTGGTGCCTGTGAAGTTAGCTGTGAGTTGTACGCTTTCACCCCTCTCACCTGAATTTCTGTAAATATTAGTGATTACATATTTAATTAAAGGCAATCAGAAATTATTTAGTTGTGATGACTAACTCAAATAGAGATGAACAATGGAGGGTTAAGAAGTGTTTGTTGTTGTGGTCTTCAGTCCAGAGACTGGTTTGATGCAGCTCTCCATGCTACTCTATCCTGTGCAATGTTCTTCATCTCCCAGTACCTACTGCAACCTACATCCTTCTGAATCTGTTTACTGTATACATCTCTTGGTCTCCCTCTGCGATTTTTACCCTCCATGCTGCCCTCCAATACTAAACTGGTGATCCCTTGATGCCTCAGAATATGCCTTACCAACCGATCCCTTCTTCTAGTCAAGTTGTGCCACAAGCTCCTCTTCTCCCCAATTCTATTCAATACCTCCTCATTAGTTGTGTGATCTACCTATCTAATCTTCAGCATTCTTCTGTAGCACTGCATTTCGAAAGCTTCTATTCTATTCTTGTCTTAACTATTTATCATCCATGTTTCACTTCCATACATGGCTACACTCAATACAAATACTTTCAGAAACGCCTTCCTGACGCTTAAATCTATACTCGATGTTAACAAATTTCTCTTCTTCAGAAATGCTTTCCTTGCCATTGCCAGTCTACGTTTTATATCCTCTCTACTTCGGGCATCATCAGTTATTTTGCTCCCCAAATAGCAATACTCATTGACTACTTTAAGCGTCTCATTTCCTAATCTAATTCCCGCAGCATCACCCGATTTAATTCGACTACATTCCATTATTCTCGTTTTGCTTTTGTTGATGTTCATCTTATATCCTCCTTTCAAGACACTGTCCGTTCCGTTCAACTGCTTTTCCAGGTCCTTTGCTGTCTCTGACAGAATTACAATGTCATCGGCAATCCTCAAAGTTTTTATTTCTTCTCCATGGATTTTAATTCCTACTCCAAACTTTTCTTTTGTTTCCTTTACTGCTTGCACAATACACAGATTGAATAACATCGGGGAGAGGCTACAACCCTGTGTCACTCCCTTCCCAACCACTGCTTCCCTTTCATGTCCCTCGACTCTTAAAACTGCCATCTGGTTTCTGTTCAAATTGTAAATAGCTTTTCGCTCCCTGTATTTTACGCCTGCCACCTTCAGAATTTGAAAGAGAGTATTCCAGTCAACATTGTCAAAAGCTTCTCTAAGTCTACAAATGCTAGAAACGTAGGTTTGCCTTTTCTTAATCTAGCTTCTAAAATAAGTCGTAGGGTCAGTATTGCCTCACGTGTTCCACCATTTCTACGGAATCCAAACTGATCTTCCGCGAGGTCGACTTCTACCAGTTTTTCCATTCGTCTGTAAAGAATTCGTGTTAGTATTTTGCAGCAGTGGCTTATTAAACTGATAGTTCGGTAATTTTCTCATCTGTCAACACCTGCATTCTTTGGGATTGGAATCGTCTGTTTAATATCAATCCAGGTACCTTTCTTGCATTTGCTCGTGTCACCACTTTTGCAATACTGTCTGAACTCTAGTTCAGATGGAGTTCCCCCCTCCCCCCCCAAATAATTTAAGAAAATTATTAGTTACATTTTGCTTTGTAAAATCACTAAATTATGTTGGAATTTTTTATTTTCCTTGTTTGACGATAGTTACCTTTTAAAATACATTCAGTAATGAGTTAAAGCAAATAATTATTACAGTAGTAACCAGGTTAACTGAAAACGAGTGGTGTGAATCATGACTGTGTTACGGCGCTGCGGGTGAAGTCTGGTGCTGGCGGGCCAGCGCTGCGGCCGCGGCAACATCAAAAGGACTCGAGCAGAAGAGCCTGGAACCCTCCGCCTCGCGTCGCCTTGGCGCTTCGAGACATTAAGACGCCGTGGCTATATAAGGCCCACCCTGATGTCCCAGTCATTCAGTGTGGATTGTTTCGTTCAGTGCATGCTGCAGACGTGTTTAGTGATCCGACTAGTGTCTAGTGGACTATATTATACGACTATATGTTGTTCGTTTACTTTAGTCTCTTAGTGTATTGCGAATTAAGTTTGCAATGGATAAATTTGTTACCAAAAAGGTGCGCTTGGAAGTTGATGATGCTGCAAGTCAACCTCCAACAAGTATTGTGTCGTCAATTGCTTCGTCGTCTTCAGGAGAGAACCATTCACAGCCGAAACCTGGATAATCCGGTAAGGAGTAGATCATTTCAGAAGTCTTGGTTGATCAAATATACATGGCTAGAATATGAAGCATCTACCGTAAAAGTTTTTTGCAAAACCTGCAAAGAGGCAGATGCTAAAAATCTATTACAATTTTCTTCAAAAAAAAAAAAAAAAAAAAAAGAGTTGCATTTACTTCTGTAGGGTTTTCTAACTGGAAAAAGGCTTTGGAAAAATTTCATCTTCATGAAAATACGTTTACGCATAAAAAAAGGTGTTGTGAAACTAAATTCTATCACTAACTGAAGTATGGCCTCCCAATTGAATGGACAGTTAGATATTGATATGAAAATAGGGCGTTTAGCTCTTGAGACAGTTTTTACTACCATCCAATTTCTATGCCGACAAGGATTAGCAATTAGAGGTTACAAAGATGCAAACTCAAATTTTTTCAGTTGTTGGAACTCCGAAAGAAAGACATACCTGAGTTTAAAAATCGGTGAGGGCGTTTGGGGTCTAAGTGGACGTCCCACGATATTCAAAACGAGATCATTGATCTACTAGGAAAGTCTGTGTTGAGAAAGGTATTGGCTTCAATCAAGAAGACTGAACATTTTTCTATTATGGTTGACGAAACAAGTGATTCTTCAATTCACGAACAAGTGTCATTTTGTATTCGTACTGTCGATGATTCCTTAATCATCAACGATGACTTTATTGGCTTATACGAGACCTCCAACACTGAATCACAAACTCTGTTTAGTATTTTAAAAGACATTTTTGATCGTCTTGATTTGTCACTGGATACCTTAAGAGGACAGTGCTATGATGGTGTCTTGAATATGAGAGGCAAGTTCAAAGGACTAAAAAAGCATGTTATGTGCACTGCACTGCTCACAGTTCAGACTTGGCAGTTGTAGACAGTCTCTGCCATCTTATGTCTATGAGGGATATTATGGCTTTAGCCAAGGACTTAATAAACACCGTAAGGGAATCCAACAAAAAGATGGGGCTTTTCAGAAGCATACGCTGTGAGAGCGCCAATGACCTATCTTGTCTACGACCCATTTGCCCAATTCGATGAACTATCTGAGCTTCTAGTATCTTGAGAATATTGAAAAACTTTGAAGACCTTCTAGAGTTTTTTGAAACATTTTCTGCAGAGGACAAAACAGTGGCGAGCTACAAAAGTGCAGGCTACCTTGAGTCAAGACTTATTTCTTTTTATGTCTTTATTGCCATGCAATGAACCCAGTAGAGGATGTCAATGAAAAAATTCAATGCCCTCATTTAAGTGTTTCTGATCTGGAAAAATATATGAGGACTTGATGTGTATATTGAATGGAAGGCTTGATAGTTTTGAACACTTTTGGGAATTGTGTTTAAAAGAAAAACCTTCACAAGTTGATAATCCTTCGCCTCCTCGGAATCTTAAGTATACCAAAGAAGCATTAAAACAACGAAGCCAGTTCACCGCACACTTTCAAAACCCCAAAGGAATACTACAAAGCTATTTACATTGAAGTTTGTGAAACGGTGCAATCTTGCATTACTGAGCGGTTTGCTTCAACTGGACTCACACAGGTCATTGCAGTTGAACAAGAGTGCTTGCTTTTAGTAAACAGAGGTGAAACAAATCTGGAAAAATCAACTGCGTTTTTCAAAAATGACCTAGGCATTCAGAGACTGCGCTTACACTTGAATATGGTAGCCGATATCGCTGATAAAAAGACAATAGGTCTTGAAAAACATACGTGATGTGAAAAAGTACATTACACAAGAGCCTGCAGCTGGAGAAATGTTATGTGAAGTAGTGAAGTGCATTAAGCTTCTCCAAGTAGTTCCAATCACGACAGCAACAGCAGAACGGTAATTTAGCGCCCTTAGATGCTTGAAGTCATATCTCCGATCAACAATGGGACAGAAGTGATTGAACAACTTGGCTGTTCTTCATGCCCACCATGATGTTTTGGATGAATTGGATATCCGACCAGTCATCAACAACTTCATATTCGGTAATACAGCCAGACGGTCAACATTTGCACCTTTATAAAGACACTCTAGCCCTAATAATGGCATTTAGAGCAATATTAAAAATCTTTATAAAATAGAGGATTAAATACATGAATAATATTAAATTTTCAGTTTACAAATATTAGTAATAGTTTAGTACTGTATTACTATATTACTGCATTAGTTATTTTCAAATACTTAAATATTTTTGGGGTGTAAGATCCAATTAAAACCCGCTATTTACATACTTTTTGACTGAAAGTATTATGCGTACTGTATTAACTGTATTAAAACATTAACTTCACTACTTGAATTAAGGCCCACTCAACTTAAATGTCCTGGGTCCTGTTGACAACGAGGTTGTATCCCTCGCGACTACAGCCCTTCCATCCGGCAGTGCATGCATGTCGCCAGTGGTACCAGCGTGTCCTCACACTGTGCAGACCTGGTTGCTCATCCATCCCCAACCGAACTGCCAACTCACATGACACGGAAACACCACAACGTCACCCCAAATATAGTACCACCGTTACTAGATATCGATAACCGCCGCTACTGCCACTAGCGGACAGACAGCGCTTGCAAACGGAGTGGCACCAATGAACACAAGATGAGGACGACAACCGCAACTATACCAACTAAATGTTGCCAATCTAGCAACAGCACCAATGCAAGCTGCAGCACGGCTCGGCAATGGTCCACCTCTGCCTCTTATGCAAGCGGTTCTTCTCCTTAGCATTGATTGATGCAGTTGCTGGACGTCGTTCTGAGGAATATCGTGCCAAATTCTGTCCAATTTGCGTTTTAGATCACAAAATCCGGCGACCTTATTGGCCAAGCACGAGAACAAGCAGTAGAAACTCTCACCGTGTGCAGGCGGGCAGTATCTTGCTGAAATGTAAGCCCAAGATGGGTTGTCATGAAGCGCAACGAAACGGCGTGTAGAATATCGCCGACTCACCGCTGTTCTGTAAGGGTGCCGCAGATGACAACCAAAAGGGTCCTGCTATGAAAAGAAACGGAAGCCCAGACCACTAATCCTGGCTGTCTGGCCGTATGGCGAGATACCCACGGGATACTGTCAGGTTGGTATCCCGCCGCTGTCCGGAGTGTCTCCAGACACGTCTTCGACCGGGGTTCACATTGATGGGAGCAGAATTGGCTTCAGCTGAGTCCCACTTCGAACTGATCCCCGGTGAGCAACGAAGACATGTTTGAAGACGCCTCAAACAGCAGTGGAATAACAACCTCAGTCTCAGCCGCCCTACGGCGGGACAACCATTCGTTCATGAAATGTGTTCACAGTTACGAATACGGACAACCATCAGCTGTATATTGGAATGACGAGAACGAAAATTTGTGCCGAACTTGAACTCAAACCCGGATTTCCCGTTTATCACCAGCGGCTGCCTTACGGTTTGGCTATCCAGACCCAGACTTCGTCAACCATGTGTCTACAACCTGTACTCGTACATACATTATGTGTGTTTCCATATAGGGGAGACATTTTACTTGAAAGGCGCTTGCCTGGTGACGGCGGATAAACATGATATTGCACTGTCTGTTTTATTCCTAACTACGATGCAATGTTAGTTTGCAAAGCTCTTTCGCTTGAACAAATCATGCGTTTTACTGAAATTATAATCTTTGTTTTGTCTATACATGTACATCACATCTACCGATTTCTGTCCCATTCGGATAATTTCTTCGCGGTGCATCTTTTTTTTTCTTAAAGTGTATCTGCAACAGCTTTTTTAACTTTCCGTCGGGATGTCAGTTTGAATTTGACTCACCATCCCGTGAACGGCGAAGCCTAAATAATTGAAGAGATCCAATTATTGCTTTATTTGGCATTAGAACTACGAATTTTTCGTAAATTGTTTATAATCAACATCTGTTGAGATCTGTCCCGTTACTAGAATCTCCTGATCGCTGTAAGTGATCAGCGAACATTTAAAGCCTGTTAACTTTGGTGATTCTAATTTTTGGTATGCCTCTAGGTTAACGATTGAAATAGGCGACTCCTTGAAAAGTGATCAATATTTTCCTAACACGAAGAGTCACAGACAACGATTTTTTATTGACAAAAAAGGTGGCACTAACGTTAAGTTTTGTCCGTGAAAGTTTTTGAATTTTCACATGTTCGTAATGAACATTACTTGTAATTTTATAATTAACCACTGCTGTATGCTTGAGTGTCTGACTTTTTTGTCAGTTGTGCCTCTTTTCACACATCTCAGTCCTACGTCCATTCTTTTCACAGTATTTACGAGAGTGAGTCAAATGAAAACTTACATTTTTTTAAAATATTATTCATTGTGCAGAAGTGGTACAAAGCTGTATCACTTTTCAACATAATCCCCCCCACGCTCAATGCAAGTCCTCCAGCGCTTACAAAGTGCGTAAATTCCTTTAGAAAAAAATTGTTTTGGTAGACCTCGCAACCCCTGATGCACCACGTGGCGTACCTCTTCATCAGAACGGAACTTCTCTCCTCGCATTGCGTCTTTGAGTGGTCCAAACGTATGGAAATCACTTGGGGCAAGATCTGGTGAGTATAGTGGTTGAGGAAGACACTCAAAATGGAGGTCTGTGTTTGTTGCAACTGTTGTACGGGCAGTGTGGGGCCTTGCATTGTCATGTTGCAAAAGGACACCTGCTGACAGCAATCCACGTCGCTTTGATTTGATTGCAGGCTGCAGATGATGTTTTAGGAGATATGCGTATGATGCACTGGTGACAGTGGTCCCTCTAGGCATGTAATGCTTCAAAATGACGCCTTATTCGCCTCAAAGGAGAGTCAGCATAACCTTCCCTGCTGATGGTTCTGTTCAAAACTTCCTTGGTTTTGGCGATGAGCAATGGCGTCATTCCTTGCTTGCTCTCTTCATTTCCGGTTGGTGGAAGTGAACCCAGGTTTCGTCCCCAGTAACGATTCTTGCAAGGAAGCCATCACCTTCTCATTCAAAGAGCCGAAGAAATTCTTCACAAGCATCAACACGTCGTTCTCTCATTTCAGGAGTCAGCTGCCGTGGCACCCATCTTGCAGGCACTTCGTGAAACTGGAGCACATCATGCAAAATGTGGTGTGCTGACCCATGACTAATCTGTAAACATGCTGCAATGTCATTCAGTGTCACTCCGCGGTATTCCTTGACTATGGCTTCAACTGCTACAATGTTCTGTGGAGTCACAACTCGTTGTGCCTGACCTGGACGAGGAGCATCTTCCACTGAAGTCACACCATTTGCGAACTTCATACTCCATTCGTAGACTTACTGCTGTGACAAACATGCATCTCCGTACTGAACCTTCATTCGTAGATGAATTTCAATAGGTTTCACAGCTTCACTACGTAAAAACTGACTAACCGAATCCTGTTCTTCCCTGGTGCAAGTCGCAAGTGGGCGGCCATCTTTATACTGATTCTACGACGGTATGTGTGCATCTGCACTATTCTGCCACCTACAGGCCATTCTGCACGCTGTTTGTGGCACGCCTACCAACTTTCAGGATAACGGCGTGAAATTTCGATTTATTGTTACAAATTTAAGGTTTTCATTTGACTCACCCTCGTATAACGTGAGTTTCTATAGAAACTACTGTTTCATTTGTGGTTTATGTCACAGCGTGAACAAGATTGTAATTTAACATTTTTAAGCTTCTTGACTGACTGTTACCGAAGGGTAGCATGCACGGTTTGAGTTTTTCGATTCTGTCCGATTTGGTCGCGCAGTGAATACGTCAGAGTTTTCGGAATATGTTGCTTCTGTAAAAACACGTGTTGTTAGTTCCTATGCCCAGATCAATGGCAAAAGGTCTTGTGAAGACGGGTTTTTCAGACTAAGCAGGTCCTTCTTTAATGTATCGTCGGGGGAGTTCATGATAAGCTTCTCGCAAATTAGCGAATCTGCAAGAGATTTCTTGCATTGACCATTATCAAAATCAAATCCGCGTTCGCTACTCAGGTCCTGTACTTGAGTATCCAAGCTGTATAGCTCCGATTCCGCTTCTTGAAACACTGAAAGAAATCTGTGTTTGGCAGCAGCAACACGGACTTGCGGCTCAAAATATTTCTCAAGCATTTTTGTTTAATGCCAGAAAACGAGAGCGTCACAGTGTCACAGGTAGGTGTTAATTTATAAAGAAGCTGAAATACAGTGGAGCCTGAACGTACTCGTAAAAAGGATTTTCGTTCCACATCACCTGATACACAACATGATCTAAAGTATCCGCACACCTGGATGAAGATGACTTACAAGTTCGTGGCACCATCCATCGGTAATGCTGGAATTCAGTATGGTGTTGGCCCACCCTTAGCTTTGATAGCAGCTTCCACTCTCGCTGGCATACGTTCAGTCAGGTGCAGGAAGGTTTCTTGGTGAATTCTTCACGGAGTGCTGCACTGAGGAACGGTATCGATGACGGTCGATGAGGCCTGGCACGAAGTCGGCGTTCCAAAACATCCCAAAGGTGTTCTATAGGATTCAGGTCACGACTCTGTGCAGGCCAGCCCATTACAAGGATGTTATTGTCGTGTAACCACTCCGCCACAGGCCGTGCATTATGAACAGGTGCTCGATCGTGTTGAAAGATGCAATAGCCATCTCCTAATTGCACTTCAATAGTGGAAAGCAAGAAGGTGCTTAAAACATCAATGTAAGTCTGTGCTGTGATAGTACCACGCAAAACAAGGGGTACAAGCCCCCTCCATGAAAAACATGACCACACCATAACACCATCGCCTCCGAATTTTACTGTTGGCACTGCACACGCTGGCAGATGACGTTCCCCGGGCATTTGCCATACCCACATCCTGCCATCGGATCGCCATATTGTGTATCGTTATTCGTCACTCCACACAACGTTTTACCTCTGTTCAATCGTCCAATGTTTACGCTCCTTATGCCAAGCGTGGCGTCGTTTGGCACTTACCGGTGTGGTGTGTGGCTTATGAGCAGACGCTCGAGCATGAAATCCAAGTTTTCTCACCTCCCGCCTAACTGTCATAGTACTTGCAGTAGATCATGATGCAGTTTGGAGTTCCTGTGTGATGGTCTGGATAGATGTCTGCCTGTTACACATTACAACCCTCTTCAACTGTCGGCGGTTTCTGTCAGTCAAAAGAAGAGGTCGGCCTGTACGCTATTGTGCTGAACGTGTCCCTTCATGTATCCACTTCACTATCACACCGTAAACAGTAGACCTAGGGATATTTAGGAGTGTGGAAATCTCGCGTACAGACGTATGACACAAGTGACATCCAATCACTTGACCACGTTCGAAGTCCGTGAGTTCCGCGTAGCGCAACATTCTGCTCTCTAACGATGTCAAATGAGTACTGAGGTCGCTGATATGGAGTACCTGGCGGTAGATGGAAGCACAATGCACCTAGTATGGAAAACGTATGTTTTTGGGGGTATCCGGATACTTTTGATCACGTAGTGTATCTGATGGCGTGAGGCAGTGTACCTCCAGACGCTGTACGCGTTTCTTCAAGGCCTCAACTTACTTATCTAATTCCGGAAAAGCTTGGGACGACATCTTAAATAGCAGTGGTTGGTTTTCGCCTTCTTACTTGCTTTCTCCAAGGCTGACCAAGTGCGCCCTCATGAGCTGGTATTTGTAGTGTAACTGCTACACAACAGAGGCAAATGTCAAAAAATGTCGACATAGTGCGCTGGTTGCGAACTAATCGGTACGCCGCGGATAAGAACGGGTTTTCCCGTGCTCATACCGGGGGTTCTATTGATGATAAAAATACAAGGTTAAGTGTTTTGGATAGCTCTTCGGCTAGGAGCCATTTGTACACCCAATAGAAGGATCGTCTTAGTGCCTCTATCTACAGCACAGGGTCAAAGTATGAATATTAGTCACTTGCTCCTGCTCAGGCAAATGGAGGAAATCGGTTAGTTCTATTTGCATTTTATGTGGTCTACTGTGGGTTTGATGAAAGTTATGGCGGCACCATTAGTTCAAGGGCAGTTCCTCGGAAAACAGCAAAAAAGTTTTTTTTTTACTATATTTTCGCCGTCACCAGCGGACCAAAGCCCAATCGAGCTTTGCAAGACGGCTGTGGATAGCAAATGGCTGACATTTTTACCGTATATTCCTAAGACTCGATCTCGAACAGCCGTGGAAATTTTCTTCATATCTTTATGAGTTTCCGAGATTCAGAGGTTGAAATTAACCCACTTGTACACGTAAAATCCGGTGTGAGGTGAAAACGTTGTTTATAAAGTGATGCAGCACGGAGAAATATGTTGTAAAGTGCCTCCCTTAACATCTGGGAATTCCATGTTGTAGTAGTGAAGTACAAGCAAAAAGTTTTGCACGTGAAGTTCGGTCTGAGGAGTAAAATAGTTTTGCGTTATTCCAGTTTCACATAAGCAAACTACCTAGATTTTACTAACCAATACATATCTTTTCATGTGTGTTAGATGTCCTGCTGTAACAGGGAAAAGAAGGGAACCAGCGTAAAAATTCCCCTATCAGAGCACAGAAAATGCGAATATGTTCTTTTTTATTTAAAAGACTCTGACTGAAAAGTAGGGTTCCAGCTCCTCATATCTTCCTCAGCACTTTAAAAAAATTTTCCAAACATTTTGGCATGCGAACATACACTCCTGGAAATGGAGAAAAGAACACATTGACACCGGTGTGTCAGACCCACCATACTTGCTCCGGACACTGCGAGAGGGCTGTACAAGCAATGATCACACGCACGGCACAGCGGACACACCAGGAACCGCGGTGTTGGCCGTCGAATGGCGCTAGCTGCGCAGCATTTGTGCACCGCCGCCGTCAGTGTCAGCCAGTTTGCCGTGGCATACGGAGCTCCATCGCAGTCTTTAACACTGGTAGCATGCCGCGACAGCGTGGACGTGAACCGTATGTGCAGTTGACGGACTTTGAGCAAGGGCGTATAGTGGGCATGCGGGAGGCCGGGTGGACGTACCGCCGAATTGCTCAACACGTGGGGCGTGAGGTCTCCACAGTACATCGATGTTGTCGCCAGTGGTCGGCGGAAGGTGCACGTGCCCGTCGATCTGGGACCGGACCGTAGCGACGCACGGATGCACGCCAAGACCGTAGGATCCTACGCAGTGCCGTAGGGGACCGCACCGCCACTTACCAGCAAATTAGGGACACTGTTGCTCCTGGGGTATCGGCGAGGACCATTCGCAACCGTCTCCATGAAGCTGGGCTACGGTCCCGCACACCGTTAGGCCGTCTTCCGCTCACGCCCCAACATCGTGCAGCCCGCCTCCAGTGGTGTCGCGACAGGCGTGAATGGAGGGACGAATGGAGACGTGTCGTCTTCAGCGATGAGAGTCGCTTCTGCCTTGGTGCCAATGATGGTCGTATGCGTGTTTGGCGCCGTGCAGGTGAGCGCCACAATCAGGACTGCATACGACCGAGGCATACAGGGCCAACACCCGGCATCATGGTGTGGGGAGCGATCTCCTACACTGGCCGTACACCACTGGTGATCGTCGAGGGGACACTGAATAGTGCACGGTACATCCAAACCGTCATCGAACCCATCGTTCTACCATTCCTAGACCGGCAAGGGAACTTGCTGTTCCAACAGGACAATGCACGTCCGCATGTATCCCGTGCCACCGAACGTGCTCTAGAAGGTGTAAGTCAAATACCCTGGCCAGCAAGATCTCCGGATCTGTCCCCCATTGAGCATGTTTGGGACTGGATGAAGCGTCGTCTCACGCGGTCTGCACGACAAGCACGAACGCTGGTCCAACTGAGGCGCCAGGTGGAAATGGCATGGCAAGCCGTTCCACAGGACTACATCCAGCATCTCTACGATCGTCTCCATGGGAGAATAGCAGCCTGCATTGCTGCGAAAGGTGGATATACACTGTACTAGTGCCGACATTGTGCATGCTCTGTTGCCTGTGTCTATGTGCCTGTGGTTCTGTCAGTGTGATCATGTGATGTATCTGACCCCAGGAATGTGTCAATAAAGTTTCCCCTTCCTGGGACAATGAATTCACGGTGTTCTTATTTCAATTTCCAGGAGTGTATTAGCGCTTTCTTATGCTGAGAGATAAGTAGAACGTGGCAGTGGCAAAGAGATGGAAAAGTAATAAGCACTGAAGATAGTAGACTTTGGTTGTGGTATTGAAAGAGTGAAGGAGACAGTGGCAGTGTGAGAGAAAGAGAGGGACAGAGTGGCAGGGGAAAATAATTGACAGTGACAGATGAGCGCTGTGAAAAGAGAGGAGACAGTGCCATCAGGCAGGAATGAAGAGAAGGAGAAAGCGAAAGTGGGTGAGAGCCAGTGATAATGAGGAACAGAGTATAGGACAATGACAATGAGGAAGGGAGAGGTAGGGACAGAGAGAAGAGACAGCTGCAGTTGGAAGGAAGAATTGAGTTATTAGCAGTAAGAGAGAGCAAGAGGGTTAGACAGCGAGAGGAGACTGTAGTAGTAGTGTAGAACGAAGAGGACTGTGGCTGTGACAAGATACAGTGGCAGAGAGACGCAGAGAGATGATGACAACGAGTTGGGCTGAATGAGTGAGTGCGCCATACACAATATTTTTATTCATTCCTCATTACGAGATGGGCATTCTATTAGTAACAGGGTAAATGGCCTTTAAGACCATGATTTTAACACTAAAAGGCTTTTTACTGGAACAAATGTCACATATAATTACAAACTATGTAGGAAAGCTAATCCAACGGCAATAGGGAGTTTTTTAAACCTCGTTAAGGAACAAGAATGAATGATGTTTATAGTGCCGATAACATAGATGACAAATATAATGCTTTCCTTAACATATTTCTCATGCTCTTTCAAAGTTGCTTCCCATTAGAACGTTCTAAACGGGGTACTAGCAGTAAAAGGCAGCCTGGGTGGCTGACTAGTGGGATAAGGATATCGTGTAGAACATAGCGGGAATTACATCAAAATGTTAGAAGCAGTCACTAGCAAGTTACAGTAGCCCATTACAAACAGTTTTGTAAGGTGTTTAAAAATGTTATTAGGAAGGCAAAGAGTATGTGGTACGCAAAAAAGAATAGATAATTCACAGGATAAAATCAAAACCATATGGTCATTTGTGAAGAAAGTGTCTGATTAGCTGCACAAGTTCGACAATATGAAGTCAATTCGTAGTAAAAATATTTCTGTTACTGATGTACAGTATTTAACAATTTTTCTGAGCGTTGGTCGTGAATTAAATAAAAACTTAGGTTCTACAGGGAATCATATAAATCTCTTGGAAAATGCCTTTCCGAGATTGATGTCTGAAATACTCCTCTGTGATACTGAGAAGGGAGAGATTGAGTAAATAATTAAATCATTGAAGACTAAGGACTCTCATGGATACGATGGTGTTCACTAGTCTGGCTATTCTGACACTGGGCTCTCAATATATATATATATATATATATATATATATATATATATATATATATATATATATATATATATATATATTATTAACTGTCGTTTCTTATTAATAATATCAGCTTATTTCCAAGAGTTAGCAGCTTTCACTCAGTTAATATTAGGCAGAAATCCAATCTGCATTTGGATAGAATTTCCTTAACTCTTGTACAAAAAGGTGTGCAGTGTACTGCTGCATCCCTTTTCAATAAGCTATCACTCGAATTCAAAAATCTTAGCAATGATCCACGCGCTTTCAAATCGAATCTGAAGAGTTTCCTCATGAGTCACTTCTTCTATTCCGTTGAGGAGTTCCTTGAAAAATTAAGCTGATTCCCTTGTTAGATTGTCGATTGTGTTTACTGAAACGTATGGCTTGACTTTTTTGGGTTCATAAACATTTCGTTTTATCTGTTATTACTTTTATGTTGTAATTTCATGTACTGACACTTTCCATGACCCTGGAGATTTGCACCTTATTTTGGTCCTACGGAACTAGACGTGTAAACGAAATAAAAATAAAACAAAATAAGAAAGGGAAATTGGGAGTGCATGGGTATGAACGACATACAGTTACGAACTAGACTATTAGGTGTGAGTGAGTTGCACTTAGGGCAACTTGTGGGAGTTTGAGGTGAATTGTACATTTAAAAAAGGGCGAATATGTTGGCATGCCAAATTTTTTGGGAATGTTTTTAAAGGTCCTAAGGAATGTAAAATGAGGCAGCTGGTATCTCACTTTTCAGTCAGACAGGAACATAATCGCATTTTTGTGCTTCGGTAGGAGCATTTATCCGCTGGTATTTGTTACTCGATACTACATCAAGTCCAGTCATATCATCGTGGAAAGCTTCAATCAAGTCAACAAAATGTTCAGGGCAGCCGAAGTGTTTTAAGACCATCCACATGACTTCTCTAGGAACTGCATCAAAGGCCTTTTCTAGATCGTAGAAAACAAGTAGTAAAGGCTTTTGCCTCTGCCAGAATGAAACAACTGGTGAATTCCCAATAACAAGTGGACTTAAACAAGGACGCGTTCTTGCACCAACATTATTTGCATTGTATCTGGCAGCTATGCTTTACCAGACATCCGTAAACAATGCAGGAATAGAACTAAAGTACAGGTTAGATGGAGGATTATTCAACCAGTCCGGACTCCATTCAAAAAGGTTCACCAGTACCACTCGTGTGACAGAGCTGCAGTATGCTGATGACAATGCTTCTCCAGCTCATTCACCAGCAGAGTTGCAGCTGTCAGTTGATTCCTTCAGCAGGGCGTACAAACGATTTGGTCTCTCCATCAATATTCCAAAGACAAAGGTGATGGCGCAGCCATCTCCTGGCTCCTCCGTTCCTGATTTCAGCATATCCATTTATGATACACCCTTGGAACAAGTGGACCATTTCCTCTACTTAGGAAGCTAGGAAGGAACTGCTCATCTGGAAAAGATGTGGATAATAGATTACGTGTTGCCTATGTAGCGTTTGGACGTCTTACAAAGTGTGTCTTCCTGAATAAAGACCTAATACTGTGCCGGCCGCGGTGGTCTAGCGGTTCTCGGCGCTCAGTCCGGAGCCGCGCGACTGCTACAGTCGCAGGTTCGAATCCTGCCTCGGGCATGGATGTGTGTGATGTCCTTAGGTTAGTTAGGTTTAAGTAGTTCTAAGTTCTAGGGGACTGATGACCATAGATGTTAAGTCCCATAGTGCTCAGAGCCATTTGAACCATTTGAACCTAATACTGTACACCAAACTGATGGTGTACAAAGCTGTAGTCATTTCCACCCTGCTATATGGTTGCGAAACCTGGACGTTATAGTGCTGTGATCTGAAGAAACTAGAACGCTTCAACCAACAGAAGCTAAGATATATCGTGATCCTGAAATGGAATGACTTCATATCCAACATGGCTGTTCTTGAGAAATCAAAAATGTATAGCATGGAAACTCTTATCATTGGGTATCAACTCAGATGGGTCTGACATGTCCAGCGGATGAAAAATGACAGACTTCCACCCCAAATGCTGTACAGCGAAGTGAGCACAGTTAAAAGGCCACGAGGTGCCCCTCTCAAACGTTATAAGGATCAGTACAAGAAAAATCTGAAGAACTTGAACATCGATCCGTAACTGGTACACAATAGCAGAAGATCGAAGTCGCTGGCGCTCAGTTACCTCAAATGCTCTTCAAAACTTTGAGCTGGAACGTCGAAGAATGGAGAATGACAAATGCCGGAGACGTAAACTCCTCCAGGCTCAGCCACGCCTTCCACCTTCCATCAGCTGTAACGTCTGTGGCCGCCTGTTCCACGCTAGGATTGGATTGCTAAGCCATCAACGACACTTCCACGCCTGAACCGTGACAAAGGAAATCTCAGGAGAGAAATGAAAACTCGGATACGAGTATCAGCCGACGACGACGACTACATCAAGTGCAGCACGTAAAGATGACTGAACGATTTCTAATCTAAACTCTCTCCTTGTGATGAGCGTGTACTGAACTTATCTGTTCCTATCTTGTTCCCTCCCTGCTCCTTTCACATCTCTCGAATCCGCTACAAGTGGAGGGCACAGTCTCGCAGCTATCAGCTGTTCTTGGTCAGTTACGAGTCAGCAGTTCCGCCGCAGCCAGCCATGCCTCCGCTCGCACCGACTGTGAAGCTCAACAACGGGAGGGACATACCGGCCCTCGGTCTCGGCACATGGCAGGTAAACATATACGGGAAAGTGTTCTGCCAGTATCAGAAAACTCGTAAATGTGTTTGCTATATAGCTAGGTGTTCCTCCTAAGACTCGTCAAGCATATTCCTTTATGTGTTTTTCGAGACTTTTCAATTATGTACTGCTACTCTGTACCCCATTAGAGATGTAAAAAAAAATTATTTTGTTCTGCTTGTAAACAAGTTGCAAAGTTCAAGCTTCAAGGCTGGTGTTACACAGGGTGGCGCATGAAATGTGTTACCATTTTGTTTTTGAATATAAACTTTATTGTCAATACAATCTGAAAGGAACATATACTACAATGAAGAGCCGTCCATGGAGATTTGTTCTAACTCAGCACATGCTCAATATGGCCTCCACTTCCTTGGGACGAACACTGAAGTTAGTGATTACCCTACGGCACATGTCTTCCGTAATTTCACTGCAAGCTTGAAGAATAAGTATCTTGAGCTCCATTAAATGACGTGGACGTTTCGGGAAAATTTTTTCCTTTAGGTACCCCCAAAGAAAAAAGTCACATGGATTGAGGTCTGGACTACTGGGGGACCAATTTTTTCCGCCATTGAAGTGACCTGGAAACCTCAGTGAAATGATCCGCATGTCGAAATGCTCGTGTAAAAACTCCAACACAGTGTTTTCAGTATGTGGCCTTTCTCCATCTTGGATGAACCACTGCGTGTTGAATGGCAAGGCAGTAGCAAGAAGCTGTGGAATGAAACAATTGCGAAGCATGCTCAAATAACGCTCGCTGTTCGCAGTTTCTTCAAAGAAAAAGGGTCCAATAAGTCCGTGACTGGAAATTGCTGCCCAGGCTGTAATCCTCGGAGCATAATGTTGTCGTTCATGAAGCACTTGTGGGTTTTCAGTGGCCCAAAAGCGTACATTTTGTTTGTTAACCACACCGTCTGAATGAAAATGCGCCTCGTCTGAAAACCAAACGTTGTTGAGAGTTTCTTCCCTATCCTCCGCCCACTGATCAAACAGTAGTCTCTGCTGCTTGTGTTCTTCAGTGAGCTTCTGTGCACAGGTCATCTTGTATGGATACATATGGAGGTCACTTTTAAGAATGCGTTGAACGGAGCGTCTGGATATTCCCAGTTGCACTGCTGCCTTTCTACACGATTTCCCGGGACTTCTCTGTACAGCAACTCGTACCGCTTCAATATTCTCCGGCGAACAAACAGGCTTAGGCCGAGGTCGCTTCGTTTCCGATATTGTTCCTTCCTGTACAAATTTATCGTACAATCTGTGGATGGTCTTCTTGCAAGGGACCCATCGCGTGTTAAACTGTTGTCGAAAACGCCTCTGAGACACAACAAGACTTTTCGTTTCATGAAAAAGTAACACAATTGCCGATCGTTGCTGTGTCGCTAGTCTTCCATTGTCAGCCATTGCTGCTTACTAGTCTCCTAGCTGCAGCATCGTGAATTACACGTCATTTCGTAACTCATTTGTTTTTCCAAGCTCTGCTGGTACTGCTGTAGAGATCCCAGCGGGATATCTAATGTGCGTCGTAAATTGCGAAAGAAACAATTGGTAACACATTGCGTGCGCCACCCAGTACTTAACTGAAACATAAATCTTGACTGTGACAGCACAGCAGGATGCAAAATCATGTTTCCAGCAGTGAGTGACAAAGGCAGATTCCAATAATTGGAGGTTGCTGTATCAGCCTGATGTACCGTGCGTCCGCCAAGTCACTCCGCAGCGGCCAGCCTCCCGTGTCTCGGCTTGCGGGGCAGGTAGGTTTGGCAGAACAATTCAAGTTTCGCCTGCGTGTGTTCCACGGACCTGCAGTGCTAGGGTGGGGATAGTAGAGTTGCGTAGGCGTTGCGGCTATTATTTGTGTTATTGTGTAGTTCCTGTGTAGGCCGAGTGTAGTGGGAATGCTAACTATTGCAGAGAGAGCGTTTTTAGTGGAAGAGGTTTTCCATGTGGGAATCCTTACGGAGCATGAGAGGCAGCAGTTTAAAGTGCGTTTTCCTGCTCGAGGTGCACACATCGTGACACTATACGTGATTTAATTCGCAAATTCCAGACGACAGGTTTAGTTCATAATGCATCACGAAATGGTAGGCCCACAATTTTAACAGAACGGAATCTTGGAGACTTTTGGGACATCATGTTGCGGAGTCAAACAAAATTAGTGAGGAGATTATCGCGAGAGGCCAAAGACTCTCGTACGACAGCACTTAAGGCCGTAACCAAACATCTGGGGATGTATCCATATAAAAATACTGCTGTGCAACAATTGCATTGTACGGATCATGCGAAACGAATAGCCTGTTGAGAATGGTTTCAGAGATTTGTTAACAGACATGGTGTATGTGTTTGAGATCGAACCTTTTTTATTGATGAAGCTTGGTTTCTCCTATATGGCTACGCTAATTCCCAAAATTCACGAATTTGGTCATTGGAAAATCCACATGCTTTCAGAGAAGCGCCATTGCACGCAGCAAGAATCGGATTGTGGATTGCCTTAACGCGAGCGCGAATTATTGGTGCGATCTTTTAGGATACTCAAAAAATGGTTCAAATCGCTCTGAGCACTATGGGACTTAACATCTGAGGTTATCAGTCCCCTATAACTTAGAACTACTTAAACCTAACTAACCTAAGGACATCACACACAACCAAGCCCGAGGCAGGATTCGAACTTGCGACCGTAGCGGTCGCGCTGTATCAGACTGAAGAGCCTAGAACCGCTCGGCCACACTGGCCGGCTTTTAGGATACTACTGTCACTTCCGATGTCTATTGTTATCAGATAATTTAGTCATTTATTACCCTGTTAAATGAAAGTGAGGTCTGTCATTCATTTTCCCAACAAGACAACCCTACTGCTCATACAACACACCAGTTCTCACCACTTTTAAGTGAAATCTTTGAAGACAGAGTAATTACTGCGACACCGGATCTGTCTTTGCCCGACTATTTCCTTTGGGGTACGGCTAAAACATCTGCGTATCAAAGAAACCCAAAGACAGTAGATGAACAACAGACAATCGATTAGCCGGCCAGTATGGCCGAGCGGTTCTAGGCGCTTCAGTCCGGAACCGCGTACCCGCTACGGACGCAGGTTCGAATCCTGCCTCGGGCATGGATGTGTGTGATGTCCTTAGGTTAGTTAGGTTCTAGGGGACTGATGACGTCAGATGTTAAGTCCCATACTGCTCAGAGCCATTTGAACCATTTGAACAATTGATTATCAGCATTCGATTACACTTGAAACATTGGTAAATTTGTTCGCAAATGAATGTAAACATGTAGAAAGAGGAAAACATTTCCAGCACCTACTGTAATATTGGTGAGTACACCCTATTTAATTGTAATTAATATAATTAATGAATTTCATTGTTTTAATTGTGAGAATGTTGAGTACCATCTCCCAACATAATTGCAGCCAACAGCAGTTGCTGCCTCTGGATGACGGGGTCCGATTCCCGGCCGGGTCAGGGATTTTCTCTGCCCGCAGACTGGGTGCTTGTGTTGTCCTTATCATCTCATAATCACTCGGGCAGTGGCGGGAATGGAAATGGAAAGATTGGACCTTGTACAGGCGCTGATGACTACAATGTTGAGCGCCCCACAAACCAACGTCGTCATCATCCATCGTCACACAACAGCAGCCAGTCCCGGTCCCCAGTTTATACATTGACATGAATGTGCTGCCAACCTTACGCGCCACGCAAGTCGAGGCACGTGGCGTTCGCCGCTGCGGAGAGACTTCGCGGACGCACTGTACAAAACAGACAATATTTGTTAATAACTAGTGCGAGAGTGACGTACTGTCATTGTCACTATGTGACCATCCCACGAGCAGTTCCTGTACATGTAAAGACGGCTGTACGGTTCCACTCTCTAAATAAGCTTTCCATTTTTGACAGAGCCGTGGGAACGCAGTCGTATGATAAATAGAGAGTAAGAGCAAATTTGCTTCAGACAGCAGTTAAATGAATTTATTTCAACATGATCGATTTCGTTTTCAGACGTACCTGTGAACAATTCTCCTAGCCTGACAATATACCGGGCATCCCGCACATTTTCTCTGCTGTTTCGTCAGATATCTACAATTTAGTTTTTGCAATGTGTAGCTGGAGTCAGCCCCCAAAAAATACTGCTCATAGCGTCTTTCATGTGACGCCAAGTGTTGGCGAAAACCGTCGATTTCTTTCCCGCTACAAGCAAAATGTTTTTTGAACTGGAATTTTACGTGCCCATTCCGTAGAGCCGTCTCAAATTAGTATTGTGCAATGTACGTTTTTATCGGTATCTATTAAGAGGGACAGCAAAACTCGAAGAACGACTGAGCAGCACTGCTGTATGGCGAGTCGCTGCTGGAATACCAGGTATTCCTCGTGTTTTGCTGTCCCTCTTAACAGATACCGATAAAAACGTATTTCACAGGAGACTACTTTTCGAGCTCTGTTAAATGGACACCTATAATTTCGTATTAAAAAATCATTTTGTCTGTAACGGAAAACACTCGGTTTCCGTCAACACTGGGTACCCAGAAATGTTGCGACGTCAGGAACAAATCGAGGATAGGAACCTGTGTCTACAGATGTCATTCCATGACTACAGAGCGTCAAAGATATAGGCGCTGGAGTCTACTACAAGGCCACCTCTTCGGCAGCTAACGTGACATTGTACACTGACCAACGTATGCCGAACGTCTCTATTCAGCGATCACCGCCACGATCGTCAGTGAAGAAGAGCTAGCTGCTGCATAATAGACAAGCCTTGTCTCCTATGAATGCGACGCTCCATTGCCTCGGTGGATAATGGTTTCGGACATAGGCGTCCATCCACTGTTTATTTTTCTCCTGGAACCTTCTAAAATCTCCAACGTTTTTCGGTATACAAGAGAAACTGCTGATGGAAACCTGTGTCCTAAATCGTCATCCACCAAGGCAACAGAGCAATGAGTTCACGGGGGACAAGTCCTGTCTACACAGCAACTAGCTCCATCTTCTCCACTGGCGATCGCAGCTGTCAGTCAAGATCGCTGAATAACAAAACAACATTGCGAGGCGTTCCGCTTAACCCACCATGGTAGCCGAGAGCGCTAACGCGCTGCTTCCTAGACTCGGGTAGGCGCGCCGGCCCCGGATCGAATCCGCCTGGCGGATTAACGACGAGGGCCAACGTGCCAGCCAGCCCGGATGTCGTTTTTAGGCGGTTTTCCACATCCCGCTAGGTGAATACCGGGTTCGTCCCCATTTTCCGATTCAGTTACACGGCTCGCGGACATCTGAACACTTTCGCACTATTTCATGGATTACACTCGACGCAGACAATTGGGGTACACTAATTCCGTCCTGGTGGGTATGGGGTGGTGGCAGGAAGGGCATCCAGCCACCCCTTAAACATTAACATGCCAAATCCGATTAGGTTGACCCTGCGTAAGTGTGGGACAAGACTCAAGCGATAGAATAGAAAATTGCGAGGCGTTCCGCTTACGGTCCGTCACTGTACGAAGGTACGTTTGGTGCTGAGGGGGTGGTGGCCACGTGGCAGGCTCTGGCGCCTATAGCGTCGACGCTCTGTAGCGTCGATGGATGACGTTTCTGGACACCGGTTCCTATCCTCTTTTTGTTTCTCAGGACACCTTCTGCATCCCTGCGAAGTTTGTCGCAACATTTCTGGGATGCCCTGTGTATACAGGATGAAACAGCTAAGACAGGCCAACCATAAATGTATCCAGAATGATTTAAAATATGGAGGAATGAATAAACGTATATCGTACGGTCGTAAGTAATTTTTATCGTTTATAGTCACCAAATTACTACACCAACCTTTTTCTTTCTAATGGAACTATATACTTTTTCTGTTGCATTTGAAGCAAGCTTCTAAGAGAACGACAGCGACATGTCATGAATGGCATCTGATCAAATACTATCGAGATAACAGTGCCGCAAACCACTGTCCCGCTGTTAGAAGAAGAGGTTCGACACACCAAATTCAGATGGTTCAAAGGGCTCTAAGCACTATGGTACTTAACATCTGAGGTCATCAGTCCCCTACGCTTAGAACTACTTAAACCTAACTAACCTAAGGACATCACACACATCCATGCCCGAGGTAGGATTCGAACCTGCGACCGTAGCAGCAGCGCGGCTCCGGACTGAAGCGCCTAGAACCGCTTTGCCACAGCGGCTGGCTTTGACACCCCCCTGACCTATTATACCACATGTAAGCAAGCACATAAGTCGGGTATGTTTCGTGTGTTTATTATCACGGCTGTCATATTAAATGTTGATCTGGAGCATTGCTCCGCGCTATAAAGTGATCCTTGAGAACAACACAGCCAGTTTAAAGGCACGAGATCCGGGGTGTAGCGTGAATGAGGAAGAACAGTCCAATTAAGCTCTGTGAGCTTTCTCGGGTGCGTAGACTTGTGTGAGGCCTTGCGTAGTCATGGAAAAGAAGTCAGCTTGCACAATTTGTGCTGACGAATGCGCTGAAGTCGTTAATAGCGTAGCACAATACAACAGAGTTGATCGTGCCACCATGAGGAAGGACATCAAACAGAATATCACCTTCAGAGTCCCGGAAGACCGTCGCAATGAATTTGTTGGCTGGCGGTGCGCCTTTGAACTTTTTCTTCGGAGGAGAGGTGGTGTGGCGCCATTCAACAGATCGCCGTTTTGTTACTGGTTCCAAGTGATAAACCCATGTTTCATCGCCTGTGACGAAGCTCGACAGAAAGTTGTCAGGGTCAGCTTGGTAGCGCGCAAGGATACCGCACAGTTGGTCTTTCGTTGCTCTTTATGATCTTTTGTTAGATGGCGAGGAAGCTAGCGGGTACTAACCTTTGAGTACCCCAACTGGTGGACGAGTGACAGCACTACCAACAGAGATATTCATTTGTGCAGCGAGGTGTTTCATTGTGATATGTCCATCACCTCTTATGAGAGTGTCTGTGCGTTCCAACATTGCAGGAGTCAAGCTGCGTGCAGTCCGTCGGCACTCGGAAAAACCAGACGCGTATGCGCGGCCTTGTAGCAGTGATGACAGATGCCACGCTCGACTGCTCACCGTGCTTTTATTCACTGGCAGTTTTCCGTAGACATTCTGCAAGCACCTATGAGTATCTGCGATGCTCCGGTTTTTCGCCAAAAGAAATTCAACGATAGGTCTCTGCTTGGAACGGACCTTCGTTACAGACGCCATTTTAAAGGCTACGTACAGCGCCACCACCTATCGGAACTTTATGAAACTATAGGAGCTCAAGAAGGAATATTCCACTATGTCTCACAACAAAGTCCGCATTTTTCAACCGAAATTGGCCGAGAATAAAGACTTGTATTACTCACTGAACGCCCCTCGTATTAGGAAAAAGTCAGCAGTGAAATAAAAGTAGTTGGAGCACGAATTAGGTTACCAAAATAGGGTGAGACTAACACTGTTGGAGGAACATCATGGGCGGGTGATTGGATGGAGGCTATAGCACCAAGAAATCCTTATCTGTACACCTCGCTGAACAAGATCAAAGAAATCAAATATAAATTGGAGTTAAGTCATCAGTTTAGGTTGCACATCCAGAATTTATGAGAATCGAACATAAACTCATTGACTGAATAAATTTTTGGAGCGACAACAGAGACTGCACTCCAAAACAAGTTCTGGCGCCGAAGTGTCGAGTCGTAAGTAGAGCACACACAGTCGCCATATTATCGCACATGCTTACATAAATCCTTGTTCCACAGATAATGAATACGATATTTCGTACTGATGTGGAACGTTTCACTTTAACATAAGTTTCCTTTGCACAAAATAATTAATTAATTAATTTTTTTACAGTTACTACTTCATATCTAAGAATTCATCTATTGAGTAGAAGGAGCTGTCATTCAGAAATTCTTTTAATTTGCTTTCAAATATTGGTTCGCTCTCTGTCAGACTTTTAATACTATTTGGCAAAAGACCAAAGATTTTTGTGGCAGCGTAATTCACCCTGTTCTAAGCCAAAGTGAGATTTAATCCAGAATAGTGTGTATCACCCTTTCTTCTAGTGTTGTAGCTCTGCACTTCACTGTTATTTTTGAATTGGGATGGGTTATTAATGACAAATTTCATAAGTGAATATATATATATATATATATATATATATATATATATATATATATATATATATTGCGAACGTATTGTGAATATCCAGATTTCTTTGATTAAATGTCTGTAAGGTAATCTTGGGTGGGCTCCAGCTATTATTCTGATTACACACTTTTGTGCAATGAATACTTTCTCTCTTAATGACGATTTGCCCCAAAATATGATGCCATATGAAAGCAGTGAATGTAAATAGGCATAGAAGGCTAATTTGCTGATATGTTTATCACAAAAATTTGCAATAACCTTAATAGCATAAGTAGCTGAACTTAACCGTTTTAACAGATCATCGATGTGTTTCTTCCAATTCAATTTCTCGTCAATGCACACACCTAGAAATATTGAGTATTCTGCCTTAGTAACAGACTTCCGTTCATAGTCTATGTTTATCAATGGTGTTATGCCATTTACTGTACAGAATTGTATAAACTGTGTTTTCTCAAAATTTAGCGAGAATCCATTTGCAGAGAACCACTTAATAATTTTCTGAGAGACATTATTTACGATTTCATCAGCTGATTATTCCCTCTTTGGTGTGATTACTATACTTGTATCATCAGCAAAAAGAACTAGCTTTGCAACTTTATGTATATAGAGTGGTAAGTTGTTAATATATATTAAGAACAAAAGGGGCTCAAGACTGAACCCTGTGGGACACCATTCTTGATACTTCCCCAGTTAGAGGATTCTGCTGACTATCTGTACTGCTAATTTCAACCTTCTTCATTCTTCCAGTTAAGTATGAATTAAATCATTTGTGCACTGTCCCACGCAATACTTAAGCTTATTTAGAAGAATTTCATGATTACACAACCAAAAGCCTTTGAGAGATCACAAAATATCCCAATGGGTGGCGTTCGGTTATTCACCGCATTTAATGTTAGATGACTACAGCGGGTGACGAGGCCAAAGCGATGCCACAGCCCACCTTCCCCTCTCGCAACACACAAGGTAGTAGCGTGAGGTTTTCAGACTGAAACCAAGGATGGATCACACGGAGAGGGGGTGTGGATGACGCAGTGAGATTTACTGATTAACCTTCTGTCACTACAACGAGATTCCAGCCACCCTGTGAATGCCGGCTGGACACGAAGCTTTTCTCTCCCCACACACAACCCAACGCAATCGTGGAATAAAATGCTCGCCACGAAATGAACTGATATCGCATAGTTACGTGTGACCGAAATGTCACAATTTCACAGTTGCAGATACCCACTTCATGGACCGGCCAGTGGGATATGAATCCTGTCGGCTATTTACTTTAGTATATATCCAGATTTGGATCAAAATCTCACTTTTTTAATTTCGGTCGGTAATGACCATCTTGAGACATAGAACATATAATCACCTAGAGGTAGCCTGATTTCCAAAATACTCCAAACTATACAAATGTAGAGGAGAAAACAACAATAAAACAATTGGAAAACATATCCACTCCTGCGTTAAAACGTGTTGCGTTGCATGCGACGGTGCAGTCAAAATCACTAGCCATTTCGGCTTCGTCAAACAAATAAAATTATGATAAGCCTTTGTAAAAAGCACCATTGAAGCGTGCATACTGCACATAAAGAGAGACTTAGTTTTACTACCCTACAGTGGCAAGAAACATGCCTCCATCCCGCAGTGGTTAGCACACTGGACTCGCATTCGGGAAGACGACGGTTCAATCCCGTCTCCAGCCATCCTGATTTAGGTTTTCCGTGATTTCCCTAAATCGTTTCAGGCAAATGCCGGGATGGTTCCTTTGAAAGGGCACGGCCAATTTCCTTCCCCATCCTTCCCTAACCCGAGCTTGCGCTCCGTCTCTAATGACCTCGTTGTCGATGGGACGTTAAACAACACTAACCTAACCATGCCTCCATCCCAGCCAATTAGATGTCTCCGCTCCACATCAGTTCACATGATTTCAAAGAAGTACATTTCAAAGAAGTATATAAAAGCCTACTTCACATTGGGAAATGTAGAAGATACAACGGAAATGATTGTGCGTATAATAAATTGAAGGGAAAGGAGGCTTTTTTCAAACAAACACCTATGTTAGAAGATTACATGGTCCATGTACAAAATCGAAACAATTTAATTACAGAAAGAGTTACAGCTCGCTGGTGAAAACACTATCAAAAGTGGACAATGCGCTCATGCAACACGTTTGCCAGACGAGAGCTCGCAATAAACCACAACCAAAACAGAAAAATGGGGTAAAAACGACATTGGACACCACAGCATCACTGCCACACGTCATCAACACAACAACCGTAAATACAAAGTATCAATTGTTGGAACAGTGATATGCAGGAAGCATAGTCTAAAAAGACATAGTAACATATATGCTACATCAGGAATCCCACACTACTGTACGGTATAACTCTGTTCATGACATTTCAGATGTTTGGCTCGTAAATAAAACAAATGTTTTAGTGAGCAGGCAATGCTCGTGCATTCCACTTGCTAATCAAGAGTGGATAAAATGGCTCACAGAAAAGCAGTGGACGACATAATGCTGGCCGCTGTGGCCGAGCGGTTCTAGGCGCCTAAGTCTGGTTCAAATGGCTCTGATCACTATGGGACTTAACTGCTGAGGTCATCAGTCCCCTAGAACTTAGAACTACTTAAACCTAACTAACCTAAGGACATCACACACATCCATACCCGAGGCAGGATTCGAACCTGCGACCGTAGCGGTCGCGCGGCTCCAGACTGTAGGTGTTCGCAAATGAATGTAAACATGTAGAAAGAGGAAAACATTTCCAGCACCTACTGTAGGCCGGCCGGGGTGGCGCTATAGTCTGGAACCGCGCGACCGCTACAGTTGTAGGTTCGAATCCTGCCTCGAGCATGGATGTTTGTGATGTCTTTAGGTTAGTTAGGTTTAAGTAGTTCTAAGTCTAGGGGACTGATGACCTCAAATGTTAAGTCCCATAGTGCTCAGTGCCATTTGAACCATTTTTACGACACAAAACACATTACCGCGAAATAATATTAGCTTTTCTTGTGGGCATGAACAGTTTTTTTTTTATATCAAGGAAGTTCAATAAGTTTGTGTGCTATGCACAATATCTTTGTACACGGCATCAGTATCAAAATAAACACAGAAAAAAAGAGAGGCGAAAAAAGATAAAAACTCTCCAGCTTGATAAATACAACCAAGAAAATTCATCGGATGTTCATACTATGCATGCACAATCCGTTGGACAAAACGGGAGTCTCCAAAAGCGATTTGTCAAAAAAAAAAAAAAAACAATAAAATATTAAAACGTCATTAGACGTAACCTACCGCCAATGTCTGAGATTCACTGGGAGATGAACTCTGCACAGCTCTCCTCAGAAATGGGCTATGCCAATATGAACATCTCATCTATGAAAATCAACAAGGATTCTGCTGACTGCGATATTCCGGAACTTAGTTCGCTCTGTTCGTCCATGACAGGCAAACCACCATGGATGACGACACCCAGGTTGATGCTTTGTTCCTTGACTCTCAAAGGCCATTCGATGCTGTTCCGTGCTTTCGCTTAGTGAACAAAATACGAGTTTATCGAGTATCGAGAGAGGTTTGTGACTGGTTTCAGGGCTTACTTGGAGATGGAAAACACGTCATTCTTACCAGATGTAGAAGTATGAAACCGGAATTTTCCTATAGATGGCGCTAGCCGTCAGTGTAGAGCCCTTGGAGACCGCGTCTGCAGCGCTCTCTGCTTCCTGTGACGGCTGACGACGAATGTCAGTACACAGTAACCCAAGTTCCATACATCGGCCTTTGTTTCAAACCAGTAAACATGTCCAGTTTTGTGAGTACGAGCTACGATTTGGGAACAGCATTGGTTTTCTGTTATCATTTGAAGGAAACTGTTGCAGAATGGCATTTAATGCTTGTCGTACCTTTCGGCGAATATGCTCTTGGGAAAACACAGTGTTTCGAGTGGTTCTAGAAATTCAAAATTGATTATTTTGACGTGAGAAACGATGAGCGCGGGAAACCACCGAAAAAGTTCGAAGACAACAAATTGCAGGCCTTGTTGGATGAAGATGATACTCAAACTCAACAGGAACTCGCGGAACAACAACTGATTGTGAATGTAACGCAGAAAGCCGTTTCTCTTCGGCTGAAAGCTATGGGAAAGGTGCAGAAAGTGGGAAAATGGGTTCCGCATGCACTGAATGAAAGACAGCAAGCATATCGAAAAACTACTTGTGAAATGCTGCTCGCCAGATACAAAAGGAGGTCGTTTCTCCATCAAATAGTAACAGGTGACGAAAAATGGATATATTTTGAGACTCCTAAGCGTCGTAAATCATGGGTGAATTCAGGCAAACCATCGACATCCCCTGCAAGACCAAACCACTGTGGAAAGAAGACAATGTTCTGTGTTTGGTGGGATCAGAAGGGTGTCATCTATTATGAGCTGCTAAAACATGGTGAAACCGTTAACACTGATCGGTACCAACAACAAATGATCGACTTAACATCAAGCATTACGTGAAAAACGACCGGAATAGTGAAAAAGGCAACATAAAGTCATATTTCTCCACGATAACGCCCCATCACACACAGCAAAACGGGTCAGGGAAACGATCGACACGTTCAGTTGGGAATACTAGGCTATGCGGCTTATTCTTCCGAGTATCATCTGTTTGCATCACTGTGACACGCTCTCGCTTAACAGCGCTTCAGTTCGAATGAAAATGTACGAAAATGGCTCGCTGACTGGTTCGCTTCAAAAGAAGAACTGCTTTTTTGGCGTGGCATTCATAGCCTGTCGGAGAGGTGGGAGGAATGGCTAAACAGCAATTGAGATTATTTTGAATAAAATATTGTTTATCAGTTTCAAACCACAGACGTGTAATTATTGCAACCAAATTCCGGTTTCATACTTCTACACCTGGTAAAGGTACGAAATAGACAGGCGCAGGGGACCTCAAGAGTCTGTTGCATGTCCACTACTGTTTATAGTACAAGGCTAGTGTAAATGACTTGTTCGTTTTCAGAGTTCTATATTTTCTGAAGTAGTTCATGTATAAATATAATTGATGCATGAATAGAGCTGTAAAATCGCCGAAATTTTATTGAGTCTACCACTTGACGTTACGAGTGTAGTGCCTTGATAAAACGGTGACAACAAAAGAAAAGAGTTTTTGGGCGTTGGAATATGCGAGATGCTTATCTGTTAGACCAGTGTAGCCTGCATTCAGAGGGAATTACGGAAAAGAACTGTCAAGCAAACACAGGATTGTGCATTGGTATCGACAGTTTAGGGTCAATGGTTGTCTCTGTGTAAACAGAAAGGTACCGATTGACCAAGTGTGCGAATGCAATCGTGGAAAGCCCGAGGACGTACGCAGTCTAAACAAATCAACTGGCAGCGCAAGCCACGAACTTGGAATACCGCAGCGTTCTGTGTGGGAGATTTTGCGACGGCGGCTACATTTCCAACCGTACTGTTTGCAGCTCGTGCAACAATTAAAACCGCAGTATTATGGCCGGCGCATTCAATTTTGCATAACAATGCAGAAGCACTTGAGGATGAACATTTTGCCTCCAAGCTGATAGTAAGTGATGACGAAATCTTCCATTTATCTGGAAAGGGCAATAGCCACAACACGAAAGTGTGGGGAACCGAACATCCTCATAAAATTGTGGCGTATGAACGAGATTCGCCGAAGGTTAATGTTTTCTGTGTAGTGTCACAGACGAAGCTGTATGGGCCGTTTCCCTTCTTTGAGAAGGCTGTGGCGGCTACCTCTTACCTCGATATTTCGTGGTTATTTTCACAACTTCACTGCTGGTTCCGAAAACTTCGTCTTCCAACAACACAGGGAACGTCCGTGTTGGAGCATCTTTGTCCGTCCTACCTAAAAGACAAACTTCCACATCGCTGGATTGTCCGTAGTGGTGAGGATGTGTGTTCCCATAGACCCCCAGGTCGCCTGACCCAACGCCTTGTGACTTTTCCTTTTAGGGGTGCAAAAGGAACACTGGAACAGCTCAGAAAACTCGTCAGAGCTACTGTGATGATCACTAACAGAATGTTGCCGCGTAAGACTTGGAACGACGTTCACTACCGTCGAATGACCAAATGTGCGCTCATGTAACATTTGCAAAGTGCACTATACAAATTTGGTGAGTTTACGATTCTATTAATCCATCAATCATATTTGTACAAGAAACAATTTGAAAACCACAAAGCTCTGAAAACGAATGAATAATTTATACACAGGCGGAAAAAAGGCAACACTAAAAAAAATTAATGTATTAGTGTAGAGTAACGAAATTTCGGGAATACATTTGTCTAGGTAACATATTTAAGTGAATAACATTGCAAGATCACAGGTTAATGTAAGCGCGAGATACGCCGTTGCATATGTGAAATGCTGGTACATTAATAACTGGTGTAACCACCAGAATGTTAATTATAAGCACGCATTGTTTATACGGGTGTCAGATGACTGCCTGTTGCACTGGTCGGTCAGTACAGAGATAGTTAATGCTGTTTGTAGATGACGCTGGAATTGCCATCCGTCCCATTGTGCTCGCCTGGAAACAGATCTGGTGATCGAGCAGGCCAAAGCAACATGTCGACACTCTCTAGAGCCTTTTGGATTAGAACACCGGTATGTGCACAAGCGTTATCTTGTTGGAAAACATCCCATGGAATGCTATTCATGAATCGCAGCACAACAGCTCGAATCATCAGACTGACATGCAAAATTGCAGTCAGGGTGCATGGGATAACCATGAGAAAGCTCCTGCTGTCACACAAAATCTCATCCCAGACGATCACTCCAGATATAGGTACAGTGTGTCTAGCAAACACACAGGTAGGTTGGAGGACCTCAGCTGGTCCCTTTGAACCAAGACCCGGCCATCACTGGCACCGAAGCAGAACCAGCTTTCATAAGAAAAAACAACAGATCTCCACCATGCCCTCCAATGAGCTCTCGCTTGACTCCACTGAAGCCGCAAATGGTGGTGGTTTGGAGATAGTGGAACTCACGCTACAGAACTTCTGGCTCGGCTCGGAGCTATTCTTGGAGTAACCGATTTGTAACAGTTCGTTGTGTCACTGTGGCGCCAGCTGCTGCTCAAATTGCTACTGCAGGTGCAGTACGATGCGACAGAGACATACACCAAAATGGTGGTCTTTCCTTTCAATAGCGCCACGTGGCCGCCTGGAGGCCCATCTTCTTGCGAACGCACATTATCGTTACCATCACTGCTAGTAATCATTTACAGTGCCTATATTCCTGACAGGTCTTTATGCACTATCACAGAAGGAACATCCAGCTTCTCGCAACCTTATTACACGACCCTTCCATACCGTTGTGTTGTTAATGGCGTCGTGTCACCTTAAAGGCAACTAACGCTCACGACTGTTAGAACGTGTATTTAAATCGCACCTGATTTAAATCCTCATAGTGGCGCTACCCTTATGCGACATGCGCGAAATTGGAATAAACATCATCTCTCAGATGCAGTAACACTCCTACCAACTTTCTTTTACGCCGCATAATTCCTTCTCGGTGTTGCGATTTTTTTCCTTCAGTCTAGTAGTCCTATTGCATAAATGATTTAATGGTCAATATGTGACGCAGACAATGTTCTTCTCTGGAGGAACGGTATAACAGGGGAAGACTTGCAGAGAAGCACGACTGGTGCAGGCAATGACAGGTAACCTTGAATGTGAATTAATGTAAGGTATTGCTCATAAATAGGCGAAGAGATCCATAACTGTTCGATTACACCTTTACTGATAAATTACTGGAAACAAATGCAACATACCCGGGATTAACCACAAGGAGCGATCTAAAACGAAATGACCACATGTAATACGTTGTCACGAAAATCACATGAAAGGAATATTACTTTACAACAATCTTAATCCCCGCGCAGCAGCTCCAATTATTATCACTTCAGAGCAGTGCGTTGCAGATTTGCTACTACTTTGTTTCGCTAGGTACAAACCTAGGCTACACCTATAAAGCGAAAGTGATCATAAAAACAGTTTCATATAAAGATTGACCTATAACATTTAGTAGTCTCTGAATTGATACAAAAATTATTTTAGGCCCTTAAATAACAGAAATGTACCGTTATTTCGAAATTGGACAATAGTCTTTAAACACACATCAAAAAAAGTTTTGTATAAGCCCAGTTCCCAGGACTCCTGAAGATGGACGTTGACTGTGGATATTGTATCACAGGCCTTTAAATAATAGAAATGTACGGTATGACTGTTCAGAGATGTCACTAAACCCGCCCAAAGATGTAAACAACTATGCACTATGCATGATCAGCTCCTATTAGACGCAGGGGATCCGACAGTCATTTCACCACTAAGAACGCACACGGCTCGTGTTGTCTGTACTTCAACCACGCCTAGACGGCCAATACCGCGGTTCTATTCCGTCCGCATTGTTATTTTGTGCGAGGAAGGGCTCTCAATAAGCGAAGTGTCCGGGCGTCTCGGAGTGAACCAAAGCGATGTCGTTGGCATATGGAGGAGATACATGTCGATGACATGCCTCGCTCAGGCCGCCCGAGGGCTACTACTGCAGTGGATGGCCACTACTACGGATTATGGCTCGGAGGAACTCTGACAGCAATGCCACCATGTTGAATAATGCTTTTCGTACAGCCAAAGGACGTCATGTATCTCGATGATGATGATGATGATGATGATGATGTTTGGTTTGTGGGGCGCTCAACTGCGTGGTTATCAGCGCCCGTACAATTATCCAATCTTTGCTCAGTCCAATTTCGCCACTTTCCTGGATGATGATGAAATGATGAGGACAACACAAACACCCAGTCATCTCGAGGCAGGTGAAAATCCCTGACCCCGCTGGGAATCGAACCCGGGACCCCGTGCTCGGGAAGCGAGAACGCCACCGCGAGACCACGAGCGGCGGACATGTATCTCGAGTCAAACTGTGCGCAGTAGGCTACATGATGCACAACTTCACTCCCGACGTCCATGGCGAGGTCCGTCTTTGCAACCACGACACCATGCAGCGCGGTACAGATGGGCCCAACAACATGCCGAATGGACCGTTCAGAGTTGACGTCACTGTGCTGGTCCCGGCAGAGGCTCGAGTCCTCCCTCGGGCATGGATGTGTGTGATGTCCTTAGGTTAGTTAGGTTTAAGTAGTTCTAACTTCTAGGGGACTGATGACCACAGATGTTAAGTACCATAGTGCTCAGAGCCATGTGAACCATTTTTTTTTTGGTTGACGTCACGTTCTCTTCACCGATGAGTGTCGCATATGGTTTCAACCAGACAACCGTCGGAGACGTGTTAGGAGGCAACCCAGTGAGGCTGAACGCCTTAGGCTCACTGTCCAGCGAGTGCAGCAAGGTGGAGGTTCCCTCCTGTTTTGGGGTTGTATTATGTGGGGCCGACATACGCCGCTGGTGGTCATGGAAGGCGCCGTAACGGCTGTAC
This sequence comes from Schistocerca cancellata, assembly GCF_023864275.1. NCBI lineage: Eukaryota > Metazoa > Arthropoda > Insecta > Orthoptera > Acrididae > Schistocerca > Schistocerca cancellata. The sequence goes on from NC_064634.1 coordinate 358,323,664, forward strand.
GATACCTGAATGCCATCCTGCGACAGACAGTGCAACCATATCGGCAGCGTATTGACGAGGCATTCGTCTTCATGGACGACAATTCGCGCCCCTATCGTGCACATCTTGTGAATGATATCCTTCAGGATAACGACATCGCTCGACTAGAGTGGCCATCATGTTCCCTAGACATGAACCCTATCGAACATGCATGGGATATATGGAAAAGAGCTGTTTATGGACGATGTGATCCACCACCCACTCTGGGGGATCTATGCCGAATCGCCGTTGTGGAGTGGGACAATCTGGACCAACAGTGCCTCGATGGACTTGTGGATAGTATGCCACGACGAATACAGGCATGCATCAATGCAAGAGGACGTGCTACTGGGTATTAGAGGTACCGGTGTGTACATCAATCTGGACCACCACCTCTGAAGGTCTCGCTGTAGGGTGGTTTTCATGAGCAATACAAAGGGCGGAAGTGATGTTTCAAATGGTTCAAATGGCTCTGAGCACTATGGGACTTAACATCTGAGGTCATCAGTCCCTTAGAACTTAGAACTACTTAAACCTAACTAACCTAAGGACATCACACACATCCATGCCTGAGGCAGGATTCGAACATGCGACCGTTGCGGTCGCTCGGTTCCAGACTGAAGTGCCTAGAACCGCTCGGCCACTGCGGCCGGCTGAATTAATGTTTATATTGATCTCTATTCCAGTTTCCTGTACAGGTTCCGGAACTTTCGGAACCGAGGTGATGCAAAAACTTTTTTTGATGTGTATGTATAAGGTATTTAAGCGAATTTAAAAACACAATAAAGCAGAAAATAATTGAAGGTCACACATCTACTTCTACACGGGTACTCTGTAAATCACACTTAAGTGCCTGGTAGTGGGTTCGTCGAACCACCTTTACAATAATTCTCTATTATTCCCCTTTCGAACAGGCCGCAGAAAGAACGAACATCGCCCGCATCTCGTGGTCGTGCAGTAGCGTTCTCGCTTCCCACGCCCGGGTTCCCGGGTTCGATTCCCGCCGGGGTCAGGGATTTTCTCTGCCTCGTGATGGCTGGGTGTTGTGTGCTGTCCTTAGGTTAGTTAGGTTTAAGTAGTTCTAAGTTCTAGGGGACTTATGACCACAGCAGTTGAGTCCCATAGTGCTCAGAGCCAACCAGAACGAACATCTTTATCTTTATGTGCGAGATCTGATTCCCCTTATTTTATGTGATGGTCGTTTTTCCCTATGTACGTCATCCCAGATCCTGTATCGTGTCCGTGACAGTCTCTTACCTATTTCTATATAATACAAATGGTGCTACCCTTCTTTGTAATTTCACAATGTACTCTGTTAACCCTATCTGGTGAGGATCCCACACTGCACTGAGGACAGACAATCGTAGTGCTGGCAGTCTCTTTAGTAGAGCTAATAGATCTTCTAAGCGTTCTGCCAATAAAACGCAGTCTTTTGTTCGCCTTTCCCACAACATTTTCTATGTGTTCTTTCCAATATAAGTTGTTCGCAATTGCAATTCCTAGGTACGTAGTTGAATTTACGACCTTTAGCTTTGTTTGGTTATCGTGTAACGGAAATCTAACGGATTCCTTTTAGCACTCATATGGATGATCTCATACTTTTCATTATTTAGGGTCAGTTTCCCATTTTCGCACCATACAGATATCTTTTCTAAAACGTTTTGCAATTGCTTTTGATCTTCTGATGACTTTACTAGACGATAAATGACAGTATCATCTGCAGACAGCCTAAGACGGATGCTCAGATTGCCTAGTAAACCGTTTATTCAGATAAGGGACCTTGGAGAACGCCAAAAATCACTGCTGTTTCACTCGACGACTTTCCGTCACTTACTACGAACTGTGACCTTTCCGACAGGAAATTACGAATCCAGTTTCGTAACTGAGACGATATTCAATAAGCACGCAATTTGGTTAAAAGCTGCTTGTGAGGAAGGGTGTCAAAAGCCTTCGAAAATCTAGAAATACGAAATTAATTTGAAATCCCTTGCCGAAAGCACTCAACACTTCGTGTGAGTGAGAGGTAGTTGTGTTTCACAAGAATGATGTTTTCGAAAAGCATGTTGACTATGTGTCAATGGACCGTTCTCTTCGAGGCAGTTCATAATTTTCTAACACAATATATGCTCCAAAATCCTGCTGCTTATCAGCTAACGATATGTACCAGTAATTTAATGGATTACCTCTATTGCCTTTCTTGAATATTGATGTGACCTGTGCAACTTTCCAGTCTTTGGGTATGGATCTTTCGTCGTGCGAGTGGCTGATATGATTGTTATGTATGGATTTACTGCATCAGCATACTCTTAAAGGAACCTAATTGGTATACAATCTGGATTGGAAGACTTGCTTTTATTAAGCGATTTAAGTTGCTTCACTATTCCGAGGATATCTACTTCTAAGTTACTCATGTTGGCAGCTGTTCTCGATTCAAATTCTGAAACATTTACTTCGTTTTCTTTAGGGAAGGATTTTCGGAAGACGGTGTATAGTAACTCGACTCTAGCAGCGATCTTGTCGACAGTATTTCCATAGCTATAGTCCAGAGAAGGCATTGACTGTACCTTGCCGCTAGCGTACTTAAATTCGCTTTGTTCGTTTTTTCTGCAACAATGTTCTGACCTGATTTGTGTACCACGGGGTACCAGCTCCGTCGTTTGTTAATATATTTGGTGTAAATCTCTCAGTTGCTATCGATACTACATCTCTGTAGTCAAGTCACATCTGCTATATATTTACATTGCTAATTGGTTAGTAGACTGTATCTCAGGAAGGCGTTAACCGAATTGTTATCTGCTTTTACGAATATATGTACACTCCTGGAAATGGAAAAAAGAACACATTGACACCGGTGTGTCAGACCCACCATACTTGCTCCGGACACTGCGAGAGGGCTGTACAAGCAATGATCACACGCACGGCACAGCGGACACACCAGGAACCGCGGTGTTGGCCGTCGAATGGCGCTAGCTGCGCAGCATTTGTGCACCGCCGCCGTCAGTGTCAGCCAGTTTGCCGTGGCATACGGAGCTCCATCGCAGTCTTTAACACTGGTAGCATGCCGCGACAGCGTGGACGTGAACCGTATGTGCAGTTGACGGACTTTGAGCGAGGGCGTATAGTGGGCATGCGGGAGGCCGGGTGGACGTACCGCCGAATTGCTCAACACGTGGGGCGTGAGGTCTCCACAGTACATCGATGTTGTCGCCAGTGGTCGGCGGAAGGTGCACGTGCCCGTCGACCTGGGACCGGACCGCAGCGACGCACGGATGCACGCCAAGACCGTAGGATCCTACGCAGTGCCGTAGGGGACCGCACCGCCACTTCCCAGCAAATTAGGGACACTGTTGCTCCTGGGGTATCGGCGAGGACCATTCGCAACCGTCTCCATGAAGCTGGGCTACGGTCCCGCACACCGTTAGGCCGTCTTCCGCTCACGCCCCAACATCGTGCAGCCCGCCTCCAGTGGTGTCGCGACAGGCGTAAATGGAGGGACGAATGGAAACGTGTCGTCTTCAGCGATGAGAGTCGCTTCTGCCTTGGTGCCAATGATGGTCGTATGCGTGTTTGGCGCCGTGCAGGTGAGCGCCACAATCAGGACTGCATACGACCGAGGCACACAGGGCCAACACCTGGCATCATGGTGTGGGGAGCGATCTCCTACACTGGCCGTACACCACTGGTGATCGTCGAGGGGACACTGAATAGTGCATGGTACATCCAAACTGTCATCGAACCCATCGTTCTACCATTCCTAGACCGGCAAGGGAACGTGCTGTTCCAACAGGACAATGCACGTCCGCATGTATCCCGTGCCACCCAACGTGCTCTAGAAGGTGTAAGTCAACTACCCTGGCCAGCAAGATCTCCGGATCTGTCCCCCATTGAGCATGTTTGGGACTGGATGAAGCGTCGTCTCACGCGGTCTGCACGTCCAGCACGAACGCTGGTCCAACTGAGGCGCCAGGTGGAAATGGCATGGCAAGCCGTTCCACAGGACTACATCCAGCATCTCTACGATCGTCTCCATGGGAGAATAGCAGCCTGCATTGCTGCGAAAGGTGGATATACACTGTACTAGTGCCGACATTGTGCATGCTCTGTTGCCTGTGTCTATGTGCCTGTGGTTCTGTCAGTGTGATCATGTGATGTATCTGACCCCAGGAATGTGTCAATAAAGTTTCCCCTTCCTGGGACAATGAATTCACGGTGTTCTTATTTCAATTTCCAGGAGTGTATTTTCCGATGGTTTTTAATGGATTTGCGAGTTTCGGTATTCAGTCTCAATACTACAATTAACACAATTTCTGATGATGGTTTATGCATACCTCCGGATTTAAAAGTGTATTTTCGTCAACATATTGAGGGTAAATTGAAATGTTTCAAATGACTCTGAGCGCTATGGGACACTATGGGAAAGGATTCGAGCCTGCGGCCGTAGCCGTCGCTCGGTTCTAGAACCGCTCGACCACTGCGGCCGGCGAAGGTAAATTGAAGTCACCATCAACTACAATAGTATGAATCGGGCACGTGTTTGTAATTAGACTCACGTTTTCTTAGAATATTTCGGCAATTGTATTATTTGAGTTGGAAGGTCGTTAAAAGGATCCAGTTATTATTTAATTCCGCTTGCCAAGAATAACCTCTACTCATACTAACTCACAGAAAGCATTTACACTACTCGCCATTAAAATTGCTACACCAAGTAGAAACGCAGATGATAAACGGGTATACATTGGACAAATATATTATATTAGAACTAGGGTTGCCATACGCAACGGATTTCACGGACAGTCCTCGATTTTGGGGGATGAATGAAAACGTCCAGACCGAAAAGGCAAATGTCCGCGATATTTGCTGGATTTGAAGTCAACTTTCGGTAATTTCAAAAATTGCTGTCAAAGAAGCATCAATACGTTATCTCTTTGCCTTCACATTATGTAAAATCCAAACAGAACAGAACAGCTTTCGAGATATGGAAACAATGGGCAGTCAGGGTCAGGTGTACGGTACATCCTCTTCGATTTGTGAGATTGCGAGTTGTCGATACAGTGGGCGGTCAGTCATCTCTGGCAATGAAGAGTATTATCCTCTTTGATTAGCTTGTTGAATGTTCGCATGGTTTGTTGTGCTTGCGATTTCGTTGTGTTATATTGTATTAAATAGTTGTTATTATTTGCCTGGTGGTTTAATAATGTCGGCTAGATGGAAGGTTAAGTACAGGGAGGAATATACTGAACAGTTTCCAAGTATAAAGCGAAGAAGAACTGAATACGAAGCTTTCTGCAAAATTTGCGGGTGAGTAACATTACGATTATACACAGACCCATTGAAATCGTTGTTTTCCTAGAAAAATTATTCTATTATACGTTTTTCCTCTTCACAGTTCCTACATTTCAATCAGTAATGGAGGTAGACGTGATATTAACGACAACGTGCAATCGAAAAAGCATAAGATGGCAGTGGGTTCATCATCTTCCAAACAGCAGCTTTTTCAAAACACAGACAGATGGTAATAAAGTAGCTGCAGCAGAAGCTGCATTTGCATTTCACTGTGTCAAGCACCATCATTCATACAACTCAAGTTCTTGCACATCAAAAATTATCTCTCACGTTTTTAGTGACTCGAAAGTTGCAGTAAACTTCTCCAACGGCAAAACTAAAACAGAAGCCATCGTTAATAAAGTGATATCACCGTTCATTGAAGACAGAACAAGGAACAGTCTATCGAAGGCCAATTATGTTAGTATTAGCACTGATGCTAGCAACCACAAGTATTTGAAAATATTTCCTGTTCTTGTGCAGTATTTTGATTATGACGAAGGTCTCCAAAGTAGATTGTTAACTTTAAATGAATGTGACAGTGAAGATTCTAGTACAATAACTGAGTGTGTATACAGTGCCATTTTACAACATGGGCTTAGTGATAAGGTATCTGCTTTTGGTGGAGATAACACAAATACTAACTTTGGGGGTGTTGCGAGAAAAGGAGAAAACAATGTGTACAAGAAACTGAATAGGGAAATTTTAGGAGTAGGTTGTCAACCTCATATTTTGCATAATGCAATTCATACTGCTGCAGATGTCCTCTCTTATGATATTGAGAGCATTATCATGAAGGTTTTTAATTATTTCCCCATATATTCTGTTCGTGTAGCATCACTAAAAGAATTTTCAGAATTTGTTGATGTGACACATAAGGACCTACTTAGACATGTAACAACCAGCTGGCTCACCATGTTTCGTGCTATAGAGAGGTTCATCCACATGTTTAAGGCACTTAAGTCTTACTTTCTTTCACTTGATACATGTCCTTCCCTTCTCAAGAAATTATTTTCTGATTCTGTTGGGCAAATGTATCTGCTCTTCTTGTATGCACAAATGAATCCTTTCCAGAGGGCAGTTAGCAGCATTGAGAGGGAAGATATATCAGTGAATGAGGTACGACTGGAGCTAGAAAATATACTGCAAATTTTAGGAGGGAGAAAACAGTGTATTTTTGTTACGTCTAAAGTTAAAGAATTAATGTCTGACCTCACACAATATCAGCAGTCTACATTTCTAGGGGAAGTCTCTCTTTTCTATCAAACTGTTATTGATTACTCGATAAAATGGAGTAAGCCCTTGTCTGATATTAATCATTTTGACTGGATTTTGCTAAAGACTGTACCTTCATGGGAAAATGTTGAAAAGACATTCAAGTGGGTGCATGAAAACACAAGCTGTAAATTGAATGAGTCCCTTCTCTTTGACCAAGTACTGAAATTAAAGTGTGTTTTGGGGGAGGTCAAAGATGAAAGTTTTAAGAATATGATGTCACATAAGAAATGGGTGTTCTTCATTCATAATTGTATTTCTAGTGAGCAGCATTCAGAGTTGCTGAAAATTGTGGGATTTTATTTCTCCATTCCCAATCATAACTCCAATGTAGAGAGAGTATCTTCTCTCATGAATTCTGAGTGGACAGAAGAAAGGAATGGGTTAACAGTAAAATCAGTTAATGCAATGATGGAAATACAGTACAATATGAAAAATATAAGTTGCAGTGAATTTCATAAACTGATTGAGAACCAGATTAAGTTCCTTTCATCTATTCAAGGTTCTGAGAAATACGATTGGTATAAGAAAAGCTCAAATGATGACAATAGAACTTCGTGTACTGAATAATGTAATGCATATTCTTATTTTTTATAATAAATGCTTTCTTAATGAAGCAAGCCTTCCTAAACTCTGTATCATTAATTAAATCCAAATTTCCCTCAGCTTATGGGCAGGAGGACTTCTTATTCCTCTTATTTCCTTCGATCAGCTACGGTGACTGTAAGTTTTGTCCTGGTTTTGGATTCCGAGATTATGGCAACCCTAATTAGAACTGACATGTGAATACATTTTCACCCAATTTGGGTGCATAGATCCTGAGATATCAGTACCCAGAACAACCACCCCTGACCTTAATAACGGCCTTGATATGCCTGGGCATTAAGTCAAACAGAGCTTGGATGGCATGTACAGGTACAGTTGCCCATGCAGCGTCAACACGATACCACAGTTCATCAAGAGTAGTGACTGGCATATTGTGACGAGCCAATTGCTAGGCCACCATTGGCCAGACGTTTTCAATGGGTGACAGATCTGGAGAATGTGCTGGCCAGGGCAGCAGTTGAACATTTTCTGTATCCAAAAAGGCCCGTACAGGACGTGCAACATGCGGTCATGCATTATCATGCTGAAATGTAGGGTTTCGCAGGGATCGAATGAAGGGGAGAGCCACGGGTCGTAACACATCTGAAATGTAACGTCCACTGTTCAAAGTGCCGTCAATGTGAACAAGAGGTGACCAAGACGTGTAATCAATGGCACCCCATGCCATCAAATGGTTCAAATGGCTCTGAGCACTATGGGACTCAACTGCTGAGGTCATTAGTCCCCTAGAACTTAGAACTAGTTAAACCTAACTAACCTAAGGACATCACAAACATCCATGCCCGAGGCAGGATTCGAACCTGCGACCGTAGCGGTCTTGTGGTTCCAGACTGCAGCGCCTTTAACCGCATGGCCACTTCGGCCGGCCCCATGCCATCACGCCGGGTGATATGCCAGTTTGATGATGACAAATACACGCTTCTGCGACGTGGGATTAGCCGAGTGGTCTAAGGCGCTGCAGTCATGGCCTATGCGGCTGGTCCTGGCAGAGGTTCGAGTCCTCCCTCGGGCATGGGTGTGTGTGTTTGCCCTTAAGATAATTTATGTTAAGTAGTGTGTAAGCTTAGGGACTGATGACTTTAGCAGTTAAGTCCCATAAGATTTCACACACATTTTAACATTTTACACGCTTCCAATGTGCGTTCACCGCGATGTCGCCAAACATGAATGCGACCATCATGATGCTGTAAACAGAACCGGGATTCATCCGAAAAAATGACGTTCTGCCATTCGTACACCCAGGTTCATCGTTGACTACACCTTCGCAGACGCTCCTGTCTGTGATGCAACGTCAAGTGTAGCCGCAGCCATGGTCTCCGAGCTGATAGTCCATGCTGCTGCAAACGTCGTCGAACTGTTCGTGCAGATGGTTGTTGTCTTGCAAACGTCCCCATCTCTTGACTCAGGGATCAAGATGTGGCTGCACGATCCGTTACAGCCATGCGGATAAGGTGCCTGTCATCTCGACTGCTAGTGATACGAGGCCGTTGGGATCCAGCACTGCATTTCGTATTACCCTCCTGAACCCACCGATTCCATATTCTGCTAACAGTCATTGGATCTCAACCAACGCGAGCAGCAATGTCGCGATACGATAAACCGCAATCGCGAAAGGCTACAATCCGACCTTTATCAAAGCCGGATACGTGATGGTACAAATTTCTCCTCCTTACACGAGGCATCACAACAATGTTTCACCAGGCAACGCCGGTCAACTGCTGTTTGTGTATGAGAAATTGGTTGGAAACTTTCCTCTTGTCAGCACGTTGTAGATGTAGCCACCGGCGCCAACCTTGTGTGAATGCTCTGAAAAGCTTATCATTTGCATATCACAGCATCTTATTCCTGTGGGTTAAATTTCGTGTCAGTAGGACGTCATCTTCGTGGTGTAGCAATTTTAATGGCCAGTAGTGTACTTCAATATCGCTACAAGGCAAACTACCTCTAATAGCAACACACTTCTTACCACCAACTACATTTAGCCTAGCCTATCTGAACACCGTTTGGTCCTTCGCAAAAATTTCAGCTAGACTTATCTCTGGCTTTAGACAGCTCTCAGTGCCCATAACGATTTGCGCATCAGTGTTTGAAGCTCTGGTATTTTTCCAACACAGCTACGACAGTTTACAACAGTTATACAGATAGTTCCTAGCTCTACGTTCTTCCTGTGTTCGACCTGCACCATTTGAGACTGTAGCCCTTGTTTGTTTTCCTGAGACTGTCCATCCTAAAAAACTGCCCAGTCCATGCCAGACAGACCTGTGTAGTCGCCTCCTGCGTGTAATGGACTCCTCACCTTTTTAGTGCAACACGGATACCCCCACCCCCCACCCTAAGGCGCAAGTAGAGGAGTCTGCAGCCTACACAGACACAGCACTCTTTGAGCTTCTGATTCAGACTCTCAACGTGGCTCCATACCAGGGCTCTACAGTTGATCCTGTCGACTACGCTGCAAATGGTGAGCTCTGCTTTCATCTCATTAGCGAGACTAGCAGCCTTTACCACTTTTGATAGCCGCTCAAAACCAGAGAGAATTTCTGATGCAGAGTGACACACATCATTGGTACTGACATAAGCTAGCACCCACAGTTGGCTGCACTCTGTGCTCTTTATGCCATCTGGAAGGACCCATTCCATGCCTGGAATGACTGCATCCAATACGCACATGGAGTATACAATGACATTATGCCCCTCATTGGCAGCCATATCCCTCAAGGGCCGCATAATGCGCCTAACAGTGAAACTCCAAACTACCAATAATCCCACCCTCTGTGACTGCCCGGATCTTGCAGGCTGGGAGGTTTCCTCCAAAACTGGACAAGAAACTGCACCTGGCTGATGGACAGTCTAAGCCACATACAGCACTTGGGACCTGTATGGCAGACTAATCAGGGAGGCCTTATGTTTGGTGCCCCAGGAAGTCTTTCGCTGCCGGCCACACCTTGGAACGGCTTCCCACTCGACCACGGGTTAGGGAACAAGCTCAGTGCAAGCAGTAACTAGGCTGGTCACCAGTGCAGACTGATCAGTGGACTCGTATGTCATACTGGACATCCGTTTCAGCCCCAAGGCCGGCCCACAACAGTGACGCTCACCCGCTGCAAACTCAAGCTGTGCAAACGAAGCCAACACAGCCTGGAGCTAAGAGCAAAGTATCACCCAGCTCGCATCTGCACACAGCAATTCCAGTCTCTATTCATCCTAAAGACATTTTTTTTTCTTTATTGTGATTTCATTCCCCTGCCCCATATGGGCAGGGGAGGGCTGTCAGCGGCACAATCCACCGCTCTTCAGCCGAGTGACATGACAACTAAAACAAGAATAAAATGATACATACATAAGGAGATACAAAAGGGGAACATAAAACAGAGTAAGGGGAGAAAATGGAGGTAAAAATACACGGACATGGAGACGTTCATGGGAAACAGTTAAAAAAGTCACCAGAAAGTTAAAAAACACAGTTGGCGATTCTTAAAACACAGAGAAGACATTGAATGCGTATGCACAGGTTAAAGGTCAGCCATAGTATTAAAAACACTTCGGAACAACACACGTAAAATCCACGTGGAGCACACATGACGAAGAATAAAATTTCCAGGTGGGACCTGCCGAGGGAAAGGTCGGAGAGGATGGAAAAGGAGGGGAGAGCATGGGGCAGGTGGGGAAGCGGCGGGATGAAGAGAGGAGGGGCATCAGTGGGTTCACGAAGAGGCAGGAGACATGTGGGGTGGGAGAGGAAGAGGGAACACAGGGCAGGAGGGAGCGCAGAGACACTGAAAGGAGGCACAAGAGATGGAGGGGGAGTAGGAGGGGGAAGCCGCTCAGGAGGAGGGAGGGGGAGGAGAGGGAGCCCTGAGGAGGAGGCAGGAAGATGGGGTTAGAGTTGGTAGGAAGGGTAGATGTCAGGATGAAGTTCATCATCCGGGAGGGGTAGACGGTGGAAGTTGTGTTGGGAAAGGATACCGAGGGTGTGGAGATGGAGAGAGGGTGGGACACAACGGTAAAGGCGTGGCAACTGGTTTGGGGTGGAGAGGAAGGGAGACACCAGGGGGTGAGGGGGATCGAGGTGGCAGACAATATATAGCGTGCGGATGTGTTCAATGAAAAGGAGAAGGTGGGGGAAGGGGATGAGGTCGTAGAGGATGCGCGTGGGGGACAGAAGGCGGATGCGGCTGGCGAGGCGGAACGCATGGCGTTTGAGGATTTGGAGGGCTTTATAGAACCGGGGAGGGGTAGAAATTCAAGCGACGCTGGCATAACAATGGATTGGGCGGATCAAGGATTTGTAGGTGTGAAGGATGATGGGAGGATGCAGACCCCACGTCCGGCCGGACAGGAGTTTCAGCAGGCGGAGGCAGTTGTGAGCTTTGTTTTGGATGGTAAGGAGATTGGGAGTCCAGTTAAGGTGGCAGTTGACTGTGAGGCCAAGGTATTTGAGGGTAGATGTGAGGTGGATAGGATGGCCATAAATGGTGAGGTAGAAATCATGGAGGCAGAATGAGCGGGTGGTGCGGACTATGATGATCGCCTGGGTCTTGGAGGGATTAACACGGAGGAACCACTGGTTGCACCAAGTGGTGAATTGGTCAAGGTGGGTTTGGAGGGTACGTTGGGACCGTTGAAGGGTAGGATAAAGGGCTAGGAAGCCGGTGTCATCAGTGAACTGGAGAAGATGAACAGGAGGGGGAGGTTTGGGCATATCAGCAGTGTACAGGAGATAGAGGAGAGGGGAAAGGACAGAACCTTGGGGTACGCCAGCAGAGGGGTAGAAAGTATGGGAGTTGGAATTGTGGATAGTCACATAGGAGGGACGATGGGAGAGGAAGGAAGCAACGAGATGGACGAAGTTGATGGGGAGAGCATAGGTCTGGAGTTTAAAGAGGAGCCCGGGATGCCAGACACGGTCATAGGCGTTCTGGAGATCAAGGGAAACAAAGATAGCAGAGCGACGGGAGTTTCCTAAAGACAGTGGAAAACTACACTAATACATAACGATGTAACATTTACTAATAAGAAAAACAGAATTACTATAATTTTCATTAGTCTAATATGTGGGAGGAAAATCATCTTGTCCATGAAGAGAACAGAGTTATTTCATCTACTTGTTACATATTTTATCACGTACAGTGATTTTATTCAGAATCAAGATGTTGTGTACATAGTTCCGTATAGTCAGCGCGTACACAACTTTCCCACTAGAGCGCGCCCCACTAAGCACAACAGCGCAGGCGCAGCGCTCGTCCGTCTCCGCACTACGAGATTGCGCTGTCATAGAGACGGACCAAATTCTGCTTCCGCCGATCCGTGTATTAATATGTAACGCAGCCAATTAGATTTCTGCTAACGTAGAACCTTTTCTCCTCGCGGATCACACTCGCGCAGTGGTACCTCAACGCGCGAGGTATTATAACGAGTGTACATACCTCCGATTAGTCAGTCTGCATTAGTCTGCATTAGTCTGCACCAGTCTATAGTCCAGTTTCAGTCTGCGCCTAATAAGATTATCATATTCCTGCACATAGCCATGAAGAGAAATGTATAGACACTTTGTCAAGTATCAGAGATATGTGAGAATAAGATTAACGTACCAAGACCAAAGGAACTTCAGATTGTCAATTGTAAACAGCATCCAGAATCAAGTTAAGTAATTTCTATGCTTTTTATTATTTTAATAAATGTGTGTGAAAATTAATCAAGTTCTGTTTCAAGTTGGTCACCGTAAATCTGCTACTCTAAGCGTGCAAGTGGCATTTCTATCGTCTGACGTAACGGCAGAAGATAAACACGCCACAATAAGACCACGAGACATATTGCTGACACTCGCCTACTTCGTTAGAGCGACAAGTCAAATAATCTGATGGGGTGTGTACCGAAGGTCTTACAGTATGCACACCACACAAGGTATCAGTGCCATCTTCACAATTTTGACATAGAGTTGTGGTGCTAAAGTTGATTTGCACGCCGGAAACAATGACAAATATTACAATTTATAGGTTTAAATTTGTACTTAGCTCTTCCACAGATCGCACATCTTCCTCTCTTCCTTGTTGACGAAGTTTCTTGTAGTTCTTTGTCTTGCAGCTTAACCTCATCAAAAATGCCTTCACCTCTAGTGGCAGAGACACAATAGTTAATCTAGTAATTAGGTATGGTTTCATCATCAGAAGAGCCAAATTCTTCAAAAATGTTCTTCTATTGACTGGTTCATTTTGATGACTGGCTTTGTAAATTGTGAAAGCGTTTATTGCTGCTATGATGTGTAATGCATAAAACAAAGCCAATGGCTGTCTTCTTGTCACTTGGGAAACGCTGCATGTGCCACATAACTGGTCTACTGGGTCTACTCCCCCTTTCGTCATATTATATTCTAAAATCATCGTCGGCTTCCAGGTCTCTTAATCCACAGCTCCATCATCATGCATTGTTGAAAGTATGAACAGAGATTTGTTCTTTTCAGGAACGTACGAGACAAGAGTTATGGCTCTTTGAAATTAAAATGTTAGACGCGTCCGGATGTTCTTTGTGAGGTACAAATTGTACAGGCACTTCATTTTTCAAATGGTTCAAATGGCTCTGAGCACTATGGGACTTAACTGCTGTGGTCATCAGTCCCCTAGAACTTAGAACTACTTAAACCTAACTAACCTAAGGACGTCACACACACCCATGCCCGAGGCAGGATTCGAACTTGCGACCGTAGCGGTCACGCGGTTCCAGACTGAAGCGCCTAGAACCGCACGGCCACACCGGCCGGCACTTCATTTTTATTTTTACGTGGTGTACCTATAGTAGTGACGCCTTTTTGTAGCAGAGATAATGCTAATGGGTAATCGATGTACCAGTTATCAATAGTCAGATTTCTGTTCGACACTGAACTGGGCTCTATCAGTCTGTTTACGACATCAGTAGGCTTATTTGATAGGCGGGAAGGCCCATCTGGTTGTTTCCCACAGTAAACTTCTAAACTGGAAGTAAAGAAAATTTTAGCATAGAGTATAAATTTTCATGCCATAATTAGCAGGTTTATTGAAGCTGCGTCTGCATCGAAATGGTTCTAGCTTTTCATTAATTGCTACCTACGTATTTGCTAGGGTTCTAGCACCTTCCACAATTTTGTGTAAATAAATCAAGGATTTTTCTTATGGGTGCTAGCTCTTTTTTATCATCGAACTTTACGGATCTCAAAATTTGTAAGAATCTTCCATAGTTCAAATACGCTTGTAAAATCTGTATTCCCATCCCATCTGAGGTCCACATTTCCTGCACATTTGTATGATTTCATTTCTTCGTTCCTGCCAAACAGAGTAAACCCAGCAGTGCTATCATTTCCTATTTCGTTTCTTCTCTATACTTCCTACCTCTTCAATAATTAGTGTCAGCTTTCTTCTGTGTTGTACAGGGTGAATCGCCTAAAACTTGCTCCTGAAGTATTGCGGAAATGGAAAGTGCTATTGATGTGCGGTTTCCACAGAATAGATTGGTAGTCAGGTGCGCGCATTGTTAGCCAATAAACACACTGTAATAATACTTAGAAAGTGTATTTTTTGTGCAAATATACATATTTTTAAATAGAACCGTACCAATTGACATTAACAGACTAAAAGTTGGGTAAATTAGAATATCAGTAGTGTTGGGTGCAGGATTCTAGTACGAGTCGTTTACGAGATACCGTTTCCACTCCTACACATGCTTGTGCCATTCAACCTGCATAGTTGCAAGATACGATGTTGTTTTGTTTGCTTACATTGTGCTTGTGTGTTCCTTGAATGCACTGCGACTTGCTAGTCATTTAGTGTGTGATAATCCAAGCAGTTGGTCGTGAGTGGACGATGGGATTTACCAATGCACAAATGCTCACGGTGTATGGGAAGTGTAGGAAGAAGGCAGTTTGTATTTGTACAGTGTATGCGGCAAGATATCCCATCTCGGCAATTAGTTATCAACCTCTTCAACCAGTTACGTGAAAATGGTAGTGTAATACCTAGACAACGTAACAGAAGGAAACAACTGACGATGGAAGAGGGGGAAATTAATGTTGTTGCTGCTATTGCAACTGATTCTCACGTTAGCGCCCGCGCAATAGCACGAGGAAGTGGCATGAGTCAGGCAAGTGTCCTACGCATTCTCCATTGACATAGGTTCATACCAACCACATACCTCTCCATCTGCTTGGGAACGATTATGAGAATCGTTTTAAATTCTGTACATGAGCATTAGGACAGGATACTCCAAATGTATTATGTGTCTTGCTTAGTGACGTAACCACATTTAGCAATCATGGCCACGTAAACGGCCGAAACATGCGCTATCGATCTGTTTACAATGCCCTTTGGCTTCGTCAAGTGGAACTTCGGCATCCATGTAGTGTAAATGTGTAGTGTGGCATAGTGAACCGTCAGCTCATAGACCCTTGTTTCACAGACGGGACACTGAACGCAGACAAGTATCACAGCCTCCTAACAGATCATCTTCCACAGATTCTGGAAGACGTGCCTCTGGAGACTAGGAGGAACCTGTGGTACCAACATGATGGCCCATAGTGCACTAAGTACTACAGCGTGTCTTCACGAATTGTTTCAAAATCTTTGGATTAGTCGCAGAGGACCTATACCTTGGCCGGCCCATATCCCGGATTTGACGCCTGTAGATATTTTTCTGTGGGGAAATCTGAAAGACGTTGTCTACAAACACACACCAACTACACCCAATGATATGCAACGGCATATTACTGCAACAGTCGTCCCAAAACAGAGTGGAAGCGTATATCGCCACTGCGAGGGGTCATTTTGAACACCATCTGTGATGGTCAGTTGCCTCGTTACTGGTCAGAATCCACATAAATAGTGTGCGTACTTGTGTTGTCCGTGTGCTACCACAGGTATTTTACAAGTGGGCGTGCGGGAACTTTTCAAAATACGATATTTCGTAAATGACTCACACTGGAATCCTGCTTCTAACACCATTGACATTGTAATTTACCGTACTTTTAGTTTGTTAACTACTGCGTTGTTCCATTTGAAAGTTTCTGATCACCAGTCATTGCGTCAATGAGCTATGTTAAACTTCAACCTCTCCGCACTGTCTCTTGAATTTCCACACAAAAAATACACTTTATAAGTATTATTTATTGGCTAACAATACGAGCCCCTGACTACCATCCATTCTGTGAAACCCGCACACCAACAGCACTTTTGATTTCCGCAATATTTGCGGTGCAACCTTTAGGTGACCCACCCTGTATATAAGTTAGTACATGTAATTACTTCATCAATCATATTATCATCTGTCCTGAATAAGAGAGCTTGCGTCTCTGACCTCACACCCCTTGCGTTACATTCTGCACCAAGGAAGATTTTTATGTTATTCTTTTTTAGTAGATTGGACTGATGCTTGTCTGGAGTTTTACTTCACAGTAGTGCGATCTTTTCCCAAATAAAGATTGGCATGGTCTTCTATATCAGATTCATTTCCACTGAAATCCTGCTCAGAATCAGAATTATCAATTACGTCACCTTGAATTATAATTTCCTCTTCGTCATCTGATTAGGAGTCTAGACAAATTTCACCAAGATCTTCATTAGTTGTCGGAAGCAGTTTTTCTATTTACTCATCTGTTAGACCTGTACCATTTCTATGAGACCTGAAGAGGAAATTAAATAGCAGAGTAATATTCATTTGCACATTGTGTAAGAAACTTAGCGAGAGTTAGACTCATCTTTACGAAATAAAGTTAATTTTTGGACCATCCTACAATTAAATTTTTGTAGTATGAGGAATCACTAAATAGAGCAATAAAATTGATTTTCAAGGGAAACTAGACGTGATAGTTTTATATCACGTCTGTTTGACTCTACTTACATGACGGACAGCGTGGTGAAAATCTGCACCAATAATGCTCTTTCTAATAAAACTTTGTTTACATGGACATAGATATACGCTAGAAAGTCAGAAACTTCACTGATAACTACGTCAAAGCTAAACAGAGGAATATCTACAGTGGAAATATACCTCCCTTATTGTGACAACAATGAGCACTTAAAAAACTGGTAGCATATTTGCCCCAGCGGTTCCACTCGAGGGTTAGGGAAATGTAATTCTTCCACGAAATAAGTGGCTGGCAAAAAAACTCGCTCGAACGATTCTTGTGTACAGCTTATCAGTCTGGAACCCGTACCATGTTGAACTAATAAAAAGGCGGACAGAGGGAGAGAAAAGAGCCAACGAACAGCGGCACGTTTCGTTACGGGATCGTTTAGGACGCGTCAGAACGTAACGGAGTTTTTCAGCAAAATCCATTGGAAGAACCTACAAGAGAGCTGTTTCGTACCACGGGGAGGCTTAATGTAGAGATTACTAGAGCGTATGTTCCAAGAAGAGTCGGGTAACATACTACACCCACCTGCATAGGTTTCGCGAAATGATCACGACGTGAATGTCAGACATATTAGAGCTCTCATCCTGGCCTACTGACAGACATTGTTCCCACTCAACATTTGCGACTGTTAATAGAAAGGGGAAAATGATAGTTCTAGCAGAAGTATTCTCCGTCACACGCTTTGAGGTGGCTTTCCGATTATAAATGTAGAAATAGATATGACTTTACAGCCACACGAAGTGCCCTCCTGCTCACAACGAACCATATGTAACTTCAAGGAGTAATCACATACACTGTTTGATCAAAAGTATGACACTTATTAGTGGACATTGATGGTGGTGCATCCACCCTTCACCTTTATGACGGCTTTAACTCTGCTGTGAACCTATTTAGTGAGGTATCTGAATGTCTGTTGAGAAATGGCAGCCCATACTTCCTCAAGAATCGAACCCAGAGAAGGTTGTAATGACGGACACTAGGGTCTGGAGCGAAGTAGACGTTCCAATTCATCCCAAATGTGTTCCATTTGGTCTATGTCGGGACTCTGGGCAGGTTAGTCCATTTCAGGGCTGTTATTATCTACAAACCATTGCCTCACATGTACTTAGTTATGACACGGAGCATTGTTATTCACATACTATTAGTTATCGTCTCCGAAACTGGAAAAAGGTAGGAAATTAAGGAGACGTGACCTGGATATTTTGAAAGAACGAGAGGTGGTTGAGAGTTTCAGAGAGAGCATTAGGCGCCAATTGGGCAGCGGTTGACTAGAACAGGGGAAAAGATTACAGTAGAAGATGAATGGGCAGCTTTAAGAGATGAAATACTGAAGGCAGTAGAGGAAAGGATTACAGTAGTAGACAAACTGGTAGCTTTAGGAGGCAGTAGAAGATCAGTAGGTATGAAGACAAGACCTGGTAGAAGTCCTTAGATAACATGAAATATTGAATTTAATCTATGAAAGGAGAAAATATAAAAATGCAGCAAATTTCGCAGGCGAAAGGGTATACAAACTTTTTAAAAATGAGATTGACAGGAAGAGCAAACGGGCTAAGCAGGAATGGCTAGAGCACAAATGAAAGGATTTAGAAGCGTATTTCACAAGGGGAAAGATGAATACCGCCTACATGAAAATTAAAGAGGCCTTTGGGGAAAAGAGAAGCAGCTGTTTAAATATCAAGAGCTCAGATGGAAAACCAGTCCTAAACAAAGAAAGGAAAGCTGAAAGGTGGAAGGAGTATATAAGGGAGTATATGGTCTATACAATAATTTTGAAGGCAATATTATAGAATACTTTATTTGACATTCTGAAGGCAGAAGGGGCAAAATACAGGGAGTGAAAGGCTGTTTACAACTTGTCCGGAAACAAGATGGCAGTTACAGGGGTCTAGGGAATGAAAGGGAACAGTGGTTGAGAAGGGAGTGAGACAGGGTTTTAGACTGTCCCCGATGTTATTCAACCTGTGTATTGAACAAGCAGTAAAGGACACCAAAGAAAAATTTGGAGTGGAAACTAAAGTTCAAGGAAAAGAAACAAAAACTTAAAGGCTTGCCGATGACATTGTAATTCTGACAGGGACAACAAAGGACTTGGAAGAGCAGTTGAATGGAATGGACATCTTCTTGAAAGGATGATATAAGATGAACATCAGCAAAAGCAAAACAAGGATAATGGGATGTAGTCGAATTAGATCAGGTGATGATAAAGGAATTAGATGATGAAACGATACACTGAAAGTAGTAGATGAGTTTTGACATTTGGGCAGAAAAATAACTCATGATGGCCGAAGTATGGAGGATATAAAATGTACAGCAAGGCAATGGCAAGAAAAGCTCTTCCGAAGAATAGAAATTTGTTAACATCGAGTGTACATTTAAGTGTCAGGAAGTCTTTTCTGAAAGTATTTGTGTGGAAAGTAGCCTTGTATGGGAGTGAAACATGGACGTCAAACAGTTTATACAGAAAGGGAATAGAAGCTTTCGAAATGTGGTGCTACAGAAGTATGTTGAAGATTAGATGGGTATGGCACTGAGCACTATGGGACTTAACATCTGAGGTCAACAGTCCCCTAGAACTTAGAACTACTTAAACCTAACTAACCTAAAGACATCACACACATCCATGCCCGAGGCAGGATTCGAACCTGCGACCGTAGCGGTCGCGCGGTTACAAACTGTAGCGCCTAGAACCGCTCGGCCACCCCGGCCACCTTAGATGGGTAGATCACGTAACTAATGAGGAGGTACTGAACAGAACTGGTGAGATATGAAACCAGTGACACTGTAGGGAAGTGTGCGGGGGGGGGGAGGGGGGTAAAAATATGGTGGAGGAAGACCAAGAGATGAATACAGTAAGCAGATTCAGTAGGATGCAGTAGTTACCCGGAGATTAATAGGTTCGGCCAGGATAGAATTGCATGGAGAGCTGTATCAAGCCAATCTTCGGACTGAGTACCACAACAACAACAACATAGTCTCCGAACTGCTCCTCTACCGTAATACACAGCACTCTAAAAGGTGTTCATATTCTTACGCATTTAGCGTTTCGTTAAGCGCAATGAAAAGACCACAGCCTAATCATGAAAAACGTCAGCATACCGAAAGATTTCACTCTCTTTTCTACAACCACTCTCTCCAAAATGGTTCAAATGGCTCCAAGCACTATGGGACTTAACGTCTGAGGTCCTCAGTCCCATAGATTTAGAACTGCTTAAACCTAACTAACCTAAGGACATCACACACATCCATGCCCGAGGCAGGATTCGAACCTGCTACCGTAGCAGCAGCGCGGTTTCGGACTGAAGCGCCTAGAACCGCTCGGTCACAACGGTCGGCTACTCTCTGCAGTTCTCGAAGGTCCACTTCCGTCAGCACTAGATGTCTGCCTGGTCTCTGTTTAGTGGTGGTTGTTCCCTCGCGTTTCCATTTCACAGTTATATCAACCATAGACTTGGGCAGCTTTAGAATGGTTGAAATATCCCTGATGGATTTGTTACTCAGATGACATCTAACGACTAGTCCACGTTCGAAGTCACTCATCTCTGCCGGCGGTGGTGGCCGAGCGGTTCTAGGCGCTTCAGTCCGGAACCGCGAGACTGCTACGGTCGCAGGTTCGAATGTGTGTGATGTCCTTAGGTTAGTTAGGTTTAAGTGGTTCTAAGTTCTAGGAGATTGATGACCCCAGATGTTAAGTCCCATAGTGCTCAGAGCCATTTGAACCATTTTGAACCACTCAGCTCTCCTAAACGCAGTTACTGCTTCTCTACTGGCTCTAACTCTGCCTCCTTCTATACTGGCGTGTCCACCTCTCTCATGACATCTAGTGATCAATTCCACATTACACAGCAGTGTCCGAGTACTTTTAATCAGTGTATCTCAGAATAACTGTTTCTAGGTGTGTGATTTTCTTCGGTTTTGTTAACATGAAAAAAACTCTTCTGCTTTATCTGTTTTTTAATTACTCGCTTTGAACACTGTTCTGTGCTACATGAATTGCGACATAAACTTTAGCTTAGTCTTTAGCCCTTCCCAGCAACTTTCTTATCAAACGTGTTTTTATCTTCGTTGTGGTATCCCGATTCCTCTGCTTCCAGTTTCGGTGAAAGCAGCTTACATTATACACTGAAGTGACAAAAGTCACAGCTGTGCTATGCGAACACGAGTAATAATAGGGCAATGCATTGGGGGAGCTATCATTTGTACTTCGGTGATTCATGAGAAATAGTTTCCGACCTGGTTATGGCCGCACGGCGGAAATTGACAGACTTTGAACGCAGATTAGTGGTAGGAGCTGGAAATCGTTACGGACTTCAAAATTTAGAGATTCACATTGTCACGATAGCGCCGAGGAAACTAAATTTCCGGCATTTCCTCTTGTCACGGAGAATGCAGTGGCCGATGGTCTTCACTTAACTACTACGAGGTGCATTCAAGTTCTAAGGCCTCCAATTTTTTTTCTCCGGACTGGAAAGAGATAGAAACATGCGCATTGTTTTAAAATGAGGCCGCGTTCATCGTCAATACGTCCCAGAGATTGCAGCACTGTACGGCAGATGGAATTTTACCACCAGCGGCGACAGTGAGAACTGTTTTAAATACTTAAAATGGCGACGTTTTCCTTACTTGAACAGCGTGCAATCATTCGTTTTCTGAATTTGCGTGGTGTGAAACCAAGTGAAATTCATCGACAGTTGAAGGAGACATGTGGTGATGGAGTTATGGATGTGTCGAAAGTGCGTTCGTGGGTGCGACAGTTTAATGATGGCAGAACGTCGTTTGACAACAAACTGAAACAACCTCGGGCTCACACAAGCTGGTCTGACGACATGATCGAGAAAGTGGAGAGAATTGTTTCGGGGATCGCCGAATGACTGTTGAACAGATCGCCTCCAGAGTTGGCATTTCTGTGGGTTCTGTGCACACAATCCTGCAAGACGACCTGAAAATGCGAAAAGTGTCATCCAGGTGGGTGCCACGAATGCTGACGGACGGACACACGGCTGCCCGTGTGGCATGTTGCGAAGCAATGTTGACGTGCAACGACAGCATGAATGGGACTTTCTTTTCGTTGGTTGTGACAATGGATGAGACGTGGATGCCATTTTTCAATCCAGAAACAAAGCGCCAGTCAGCTCAATGGAAGCACACAGATTCACCGCCACCAAAAAAATTTTGGGTAACCGCCAGTGCTGAAAAAATGATGGTGTCCATGTTCTGGGACAGCGAGGGCGTAATCCTTAGCCATTGCGTTCCAAAGGTCACTACGGTAGCAGGTGCATCCTACGAAAATGTTTTGAAGAACAAATTCCTTCCTGCACTGCAACAAAAACGTCCGGGAAGGGCTGCGTGTGTGCTGTTTCACCAAGACAACGCACCCGCACATCGAGCTAACGTTACGCAACAGTTTCTTCGTGATAACAACTTTGAAGTGATTCCTCATGCTCCCTACTCACCTGACCTGGCTCCTAGTGACTTTTGGGTTTTTCCAACGATGAAAGACACTCTCCGTGGCCGCAAATTCACCAGCCGTGCTGCTATTGCCTCAGCGATTTTCCAGTGGTCAAAACAGACTCCTAAAGAAGCCTTCCTGGCGCTGCGGTCCGGAACCGCGGGACTGCTACGGTCGCAGGTTCGAATCCTGCCTCGGGCATGGGTGTGTGTGAGATGTCCTTAGGTTAGTTAGGTTTAAGTCGTTCTAAGTTCTAGGGGACTTATGACCTAAGATGTTGAGTCCCATAGTGCTCAGAGCCATTTGAACCATTTTTGAAGCCTTCGCCGCTGCCATGGAATCATGGCGTCAGCGTTGTGAAAAATGTGTACGTCTGCAGGGTGATTACGTCGAGAAGTAACGCCCGTTTCACCGATTTCGAGTGAGTAGTTAACTAGAAAAAAAAATCGGAGGCCTTAGAACTTGAAAGCATCTCGTAATAGAGTAGCGTTTGCATAGAGTTTTCAGTGCTAACACACAAGCAACACAGCGTTAAATACTCGCAGAAATCAGTGCCGGACGTTCGACGAACGTATCGGTTAGAACAGTGCGAGGTAATTTGATGTCAGCAGTCTTGGCAGCAGACGACCGATGCAAAGTACCTTTCCTAATAGCGCGACATCGCCTGCAGCGATCGAATGGTTCAAATGGCTCTGAGCACTGTGGCACTTGACACCTTAGGTCATCAGTATCCTAGACTTAGAACTACTTAAACCTAACTAACCTAAGGAGATCACACACATCCATGCCCGAGGCAGGATTCCAATCTGCGACCGTAGCAGCAGCGCGGTTCCGGACTGAAACGCCTAGAACCACTGGGCCACAAAGGCCGGCTCCTAACCACATCGACTGGACCCTAGGTGACGTGGCCCGGTCAGACGAGCCCCGAGTTCAATTGGTAGGAGCTGATGGTAGGGTTAGATTGTGGCGCAGACCTCGCAAAGCCTTGGTCTCAAGTTGTCAACAAGGCACTGTGCGAGCTGGTAGTGCTTCCATAATGGTGTGATCTGTGTTTACATTGAATGGACTGGATCCTCTGGTCCAACTGAACCGATCGTTGACTGTAAATGGTTATGTTCGGTTACTTGGAGACCATCTGCCGCCATTCATGCACTTCATGTTCCCAAACAAAGACGGAATTTTTGTGGATGACAATGTGCTATGTCACTGGGCCACAGTTGCTTGCTACTGGTTTGAAGAACGTTCTGGACAACTCGAGAGAACGATTTGGCCATCCAGATCACCCGAGATGAATCCCATCGAACATCTATGGGGCATAAACGAGTGGTCAGTTACTGCACAAAATCCTGCACTTGCGACACTTCACAAGTATTGACAGCAATAGAAGCAGCGTGGCTCAATATTTCTGCAGGGGACTTCCAACGGTATGTTGAATCAGTACCACCTCGAGTTGCTGCACTCGCCATGCAGAAGGAAGTCTGACGCGATATTAGAAGTTATCTTACGACTTTTGTCACCTCAGCACCGCTTATTTCGAGGATCAGAATTCCGGCACGTCACTGAGCGTCGGTCGGGAGGGCGGTATTGTGACCACAATCCGTTCTACTGCATCAGAATGATGCCGTTGCCACAGGATAAGATGGTCGGCATCGCCTTGCTTTCAAAGGCCGATCGCAGAGTAATTTAGTTATCACATGTCACTGAAATGTCACTTACTTTACCATTTGAACTTCCTGATATCTTTAATGTCGAATTTGACATTACTTCTCGTTTCGATAAGATTCCACTCGCTGATAACGTATCTCACTGTCGGAGAATGCTCGTAGGGAGAATGTTATTGCCTGATAAAGATACCGAAAAGTGTCACGAGAAGGAGAGCCTGTAGGAACAGTTAACTGGTAGCGTGCAACAATATAACAAATTTCATTCCCAAAAGTAAGCATCACAAGAGCAAACGAACAGTACAGTGTCGCTGAGTAGAGGGCCTGTAATGAGCTAGGTACACGACAGTGTTCTGTTAGTACAATGTTGAAACAATAACGTTCGGAAATCTCAACATTCTAATTATAAAAATAAACAAAGGCGTATTCGGGGACGGGCACCCCTCACCCCCCCCCCCCCACCCCTCCCTCCTCCCACACCACCCTAATTAGAAAAAAAAATCTTTTCTAACTGAACTTGCATTCTGCCCGGTCAGACATTAACACTCCGAAGAAATTGAAAACATGTAATGGACGTTGACAACCAGCAAGCGTACCCGCAGCCATTTGATGTGAAATCTAAAATCCATTTCGTCATCCACCGCGAAACTAACACAGTTTCTCTTCTTCCCAACCGCCCACTCCACTACGTCACCAACAACTGAGAAAGCAAGACACGTCGTAGCGATAAGCCCCCACGCACCTTGCCTCAATGTTATAAAAAAAAAAATACAGAAAAATGGAATCCTGATCAGAACTGTAATGAACTGGTGAACTGTAAGAAAAGTTCTACATTCGAACTCAACAAAAAGGTCCTTAAAATTCTTAAAGAACATATACACTCAGTAGTAAAAGAACACTTAGAAACACAGCAGAGCTTACACAACATGTCAAAAACATAAAATTCCTGATACACCCACACTTGCTTCATTTGTCATTCAATAATTTTATTTCCCCGTATCGGCAGATATCACATTGCAGGCAGTTAATGCCAACATACAAAAACACTGAGAAATCCGTTCCACTCACGTTACTGAACTAATAAGCCTACTGCAATTTACACTGTCACACACCTATTTCAGATTCAGCAACGAACTCTACAAGCAAACAAATGACTTCACAATGAGGTCAAACCTATCTGGATTGCTAGCTGCAATTTTTATAACCAACTTAAAGGACAAGAGACTGAATTTCAACTACCACAACCTCAAAAACATTTTTGCTACTACTGATCTGTACATGATGCCATCATTTTCATCAGTGACACGGAAGAGGATATCAGTGGTTTAAACCAATTGTCCAACAGCTTTAATGACAATGTAAAGTTCATCAAGTAAATGATAGAAACTTTTTAGACCTGACCATTAGAATAATGAATAATATACATCAATCCGAAATTTATCAGAAACCCACAACATGACTCTCTACCATCCACAACATTTCTTGTCACCCAACAACCCAGAAAATGGTGGTATTCTGGCATGTGGTCAACAGAGCAGTTCAACTGTCACACTCTGAAGTTAAATGCAAACCTATTATAAATGACTACAGGAGCTCCACAGTAGGCACACTGAAACAGTCAATAGCAGCACAACAATCACATCCTGAAAAAACACTCAGAAAATAAGGTCATCTGCACAATTCTCTTTCTGGGTAGTATTCAATATCAGATTGCCAATGTCTTCAAATGAAAATCCATAAATATATCTTTCACCAATAACAACAAGGCTGGGAGGATATTCTCTCATAACAGCAACACAAGAAAGCCACTTCACAATGCAGGTGTATACAGAATTGAATGTTTTGACTGCGATTGTTCCTACATAGTTCAGGCAGGTAGGTTATTTAAGATTAGATTCAAGGAACTCATAGACACACTAAGAAACAAACAGTACCACCCATCAACAATAACTACCCTCTCACATGAAGCTAAACAGAATGTTTAAATAACCTAAAGACAAAAAACTAGAGGTAATTGAAACACTACAAATAAACAAACACCAAAGAAAATAAATAGATTCCACTCTGAATGACAAAAATGACATTTGCAAAAGAGTTTCTGTTTCTAACAGAAGTCTCCATTATTAAATTTGGACACACAAACTTATACAATATTGCTTCAATCCCACCCTTCGTATTTACCATGAATTAGTTACTTTCATGTTTCCCTGATATTTTCTGAATGAACAATTGGCTGCCCTGACTTAATAAAACCTAACAGATCGACTGACTTCCCAGCAGTTTGTACCCCCACTTATCTTAAGGAAATATTTATCTCTTCGTGTTATTAAGAGTATATCTTAGCTGCATATATTATTTTAAAGCAAAATCAATGTGGTACTTCTACCTTTAATTAATTACGATGTATAACAGATGTAATTTTAACAATCCAAAGCTCTGGCATAAAGAAGCCTTTGCTCTCGTTCTGTCACTACTTTCACCCTCTGAATCCCATCCTTATTCACACACACACACACACACACACACACACACACACACACACACACAAAGAAAAACATGCACGCACAGGCACACAAGCATACACAGACAGCCAATGTAACATAGTAATAATAAGTGCAGTGTTGTTGACTTACAAATTTTGCCACTTTTGCCAACATAACTAATACAGTTAATGTTTCTAACGTATCACGCTCATTACATAAATGTATACAAACTATTAAGGTATGTACACTTGACAGAAAAAACTCTGGGGATATTTACACTTGCATTATATTCACCCGAGCAACCAAAGATCTCCACAACGTCAATCTATCAATCAAATCGGGCGATTGAGGACCCTGTAGATCATGCGACGACCTCGCAGTGATCGTCCATAGACGGCGTTCTTGTGCACTTTGGATGTAGTTGTCACGGACTCCTAGTTGGCAGTGGTCTTTCTGTAGCTCATCCTCCCATCGCTTCCTGGGTCTTCCGATTGGACAGGTACCATCAGGTCTTCCCATAAGTACGGCTTTTGCTCGAAAGGTATCTGGTCTCCTAGCAATGTGGCCTGCCAAGCTTATTCTCCGCGCTTTCAGTTTTTGAACGATGTTCGGTTGCCTCATCAGCTCATACAATTCTTGGTTTTTTCTACGTCTCCACGATCTCTCATCCTGGACAGGTCCAACGGTCCTTCTCATAAGTTTTCTTTCGAAGACCGACAAGTCTTCTTCATCCTTCTTTGTTGTGCTCAGGGTTTCTGTCCCATACAACAATACTGGCACTATCACGGCATTGTATGCTCTAAGTTTAGTCTTAATTGACAGGTTCTTGGATGACATTATTTGCATTAGACTGAAATAAGTTTTAGACCCGTTCACAATACGTTCGTTTATTTCCTGTTTTAAATTATTTTGCATGTTGAACCATGTGCCAACGTATTTAAAATTTTCCATTCAGCAAATTTCCATATCCCTACCTGTAATGGGATGTCATTACGGGCTTCTCTTGATACCTCAATTACCTCGGTCTTTTCCGCATTAATCCGTAACCCGATCTTACTCGCGTTTTGCAGTAGGCCCTCTACAGTTTCTGCCATCTCTTCCTCTGATTCTGCTAGAACTGCGATGTCGTTTGCATAAACCAGTAAATCATGGAAGGTATAATAAGGGCAGAAGGCGCTGCTCTCTACGTTGCTTTGAAGCGTTTTAGATGCCTCAGAACATTAGTAATCAGCTGTTTACAAGTGAATTTTGTTCTTAATTTCTGTAATGTGCATGTAACAATTGTTTTAAATAGAAAATGTTACAGTGCTTTCGTGAATAATACAGTGTTAGAAAGGCATTTCCAAACTTTTTCTGGTGTTAAGTGTTTACTGATCCGGTAATGCGACGCGTTTCTCCTCGTTAATGTACCTTTCTTTTCGTCATTCGTTTCGAATAACCAAGAAGAGCAGTACTTGATATAAAAAGACTGCTTTTGTAATCCAGCATTTTCCTTAATATAGACTGGCGAAACTGATGTTTAGTCCATGTCCTCATCCCAATAATGCTGAGAACATATTTTGCTATGCTTTGTAGGTTTCCAAACTTCCCTTCTTACAGCGTGTACCCAGAGAGATTTTCAAGTTGGACTGATAGGAAATTTAAACACAAATTAAAGAAATAGAACTATTACAATAAAAGTAAACAGCACAACTATAATTTATGTATATAAAAAATAAAATATCACCTGAACGAGTCCACTTACGAATGATTCTTTTATGCTTTAAACTAGAATCAGAAAGATACGTACACCTGTAAAAGGTGCAAGCTGATATTTACAATAAAAACACTTCCACCAGAAGCTGATTTTTAGGGTAAGTAACATGGTAGACATTGCTTCACTTGTGTAACCTCATGAATCCCCTTACTACACCTCAGTGCCCAAAATAGTACGTTTGTTTTGTTATATGTTCTTTGCACTTATTCATTTCTACACGCCGTCTTTGTTCCGTCAATGTTTACAAACGGTGATGGACTACGTGATGTATCAAGACAGAAGAAAGAACTTCTGACCACCGGAGGTTTCTTATTTCAGTTATTTTGCCTTCACATTAACATTTTCGCTCATACTTTAGTGAAAGACCTCGACAAAACTATGAAGAATGTTTTGAAACAATGTTTCGCTTTTCTCTATTAGACAGTGTCACAGGTTACTCCAAAGTTGTAACACAATACTTGCATGCCATATTAACCCACATAAAGCCAAGGGCGATGGAGGCTTAAATCTTTCAAACTCCTTGTGGAAATAAGCAATCACTGACAGGTAACAGTAAACATGTGTTTCATTTGAAATTATGTTGTAATGCACGCACTCAGGCTGTGGCTTGGACTTGGCTATTGCTAAAAGTTGAAGTTACATCAATGAAAAAAGCTAAACATTCACTTCCGACTATTAGGGTCAATCTGGTCTGCTGCTACCCACATAACGTATTTTGTTCAGCGGGTAACAGTGCGGAATTCTGTCGGAACCCTTCTGGAAATCAAGGAACATAGCGTCAACAGGGAGACTATTATCTGCTGCCTTCTGCATCCCACAGATAAACAGACCAAAGTGATTTGGAAAATACCAGTGCTTATTGAAATTGTGTTTATTTCTAGAATACATACGAAGCAAGGCTGCGCAAAGGTTAAGAAAGCAGAATTGCTTTCACAAAGGGTGTAGTACATATCACCATCCATTGAGATCTAAGTTTTCCGGCGTTTCCTTAAAATGCTAAATGTGAGCGCCGGGTTAGTTCCTTTAAAAATGACATGACTAATATCCTTCCACATCGTTCTCCTGTGCTAGCCTGTGGGCTGTCTCAAACGATTTCACTGTTGACTGGTTGCTGTTGCGCACCACAAACATTTAACAGAATATGTTTTTGTTTTAATACAGTGGTGCGGGAGACTTCTTATAATCACAAATGGCATAGACGTAATAATTTTGTGTGGACTATTTCGGCTGTCTCATTGGACAGCTGGTATAAGTTAAGCCAGCATTCACCTCTCAAACGTCGCGTTAAATTCGAAATGGCTTCCGTTCAGATACGTGGCACTCGAATTGGCAAAAACCAATAAGACGTTTAAAGAAATGGTTAATGGAATACTGGCGGTTTGTAGTTAGTTCGATTTTGCGAAAATAGGATTTCTTCTGTGCTTCATTTCATCCAAACCAGGACAAATAAAAATGTTTAGTTACTGTCACCGCACACGGATTCTTGAGCTCTTTAAGCTGGGGAAACTATTTTGAGATAACTTTGTTTTAGAGTTATTGTGTGAAACGTGCAAGGTGTCCTACGACCCATAGCGTCCGACAGATGCTTAGTGACTCGTGACGTCATATCAAGGTCACGTGGCATCTATGAGCACTTCAGAGGAAAATTCAAATGTGAAGTAAACAAATAAGTTTAATGTACAGGGTCTGGCAGAATAAGTAGTAGGATTCGAGTGCCGTATTACGGTTGCGTCTGTGCGGAGTATGTGCGCTCTGCATTGAGGAAGGACTGCCATTTGTAATTATGGCCTTGTGGAATTCGGAGCATCGAGCATTCGCCGTCGAAGGGTATTTCAACAATATCGAGTCTCCCACCACATTTCAGCGACTCTTTCGTCGCCATTTCGAGACGAAACGACACGATAAAGTCTGGGGTCATCGGACGATAGTACTGTGTGTACATCAATTCAGGACTACTGGATCTTGTGCAAAGAAGAAAAATCCAGGCCGACGAAGGACACAAAGGACTGCACAGAAAGTGAATGGAGGGCGTGTATCACTCATCCGAACTCCTCACCGTTCTACTGCCAAACGTGCCCTGGCGGTAACAATGTCAGATTGTTCTCTGCAGCATGATTGTGTGCACTTGATCCAAACAAACTGCAGGTCGCACAGAAAATAACAAACAAGTCAAAGATACCAGACTAACCTTCGCCTTGCGCTCCTGGTACTTTTAGCAGCCGACTCGCAGGTTCGAAACAACGTACTGTATGGTGTTACATTGAAAAACTATGTAAAGGGCATTTGTGATATGTAATGACAAATATTTTTCTTTGTTTCCAATGCTTGTTTCAATAAATTTGCCAATATGTTTCCAAGTTCTGTCCTTCTGATACCCTAGTACTCATCCTGTATGATCCTGTATTTTTATAGAAAAATTTTGAGGTGCTAATTGTACTGCTGACAGTTAGAAACAACATCAAAAATTTTTAAACGTCCATATTACGACTCTATGATGGTAGCAACACAATACAGAGAAAAGCCCTCAGCTATACCTTCATTGTAAGTGAATGGCACTGTGAAAGCAAATTAGAGCCATTACAGATTTTTTTTTCTTTTTCTTTTTTACCTGTATAATACATTGCCTGACAATATGTTGAAGCATGCAGAAGACATGGTCGACTGCAAATGTAACTACATACAAATACACCCATCAACGGGTATGTAAATGATCAGAGTTGCAATTCTCTGTGGCGCAATGATGAGCGGAGTGTATTACTGTTGTTTGTGTATAGTTTTGTTGCCCACCCAGCTAGCCACGCGGTCTAGCGCGCAGCTTCCCGAGCGGGAAGGCGTGCCGGTCCCCGGCACGAACCCTCCAGGCTGATTTGTGTCGAGGTCTGGTGTGCCGGCCAGCCAGCGGATGATTTTGAAGGCGGTTTTCCATCTGCCTCGGTGAATGCGGGCTGGTTCCCCTTATTCCGCCTCAGTTACACTACATTGGCGTTTGCTGCGCAAACACTGTCTCCACGTACGCGTACACCATAATTACCACGGAAACATTTGGGATTACACTCGTCTGGTACGACATCGTTTCTAGTTCCCCAGTTCAAAACACACACAATAGTTTTGTTATCAGTTCTGATAAGGTACATAAGGAACATGAACAACATCAGATGTTGAGTGATCACCATGAAGGACACTGAGATGCCATATACTCGTGTTAATAGCATTATCAGCACCTGGTTCGAAAGAGCCTCATTTTGGTCTCCATTTGGCCGGTTAGTGGAATCACGTAATATCCAGATTTGTGAGGCGTTCAGATGTGACAGTGGCCCCACGTTGGATTGTGTGGAACGCGAGGGCAGGCATAGTTATTGTCAAGATTCCAGTCGGCCACGTGTGACCACCAGAAGGGAGGACTGCCGTATTGTGCACCAAGCACACACAGTAACCACCTCACTTGTGTGTCTGACATCAGAGAACACGTAATGGACTTCCTGCAACATTCTGTATCATCCTGCACCACTGGCTGGAGAACAGAGCAGCCGAACTAGATAATTACCGTACCATGCATAGGCTGCCGTTAACACCACAACACAAACGGATGCTTGTGGAGTGGTACGGCAAGTGGGAACATGGTCTGCTGATGAATGGTGTCGCATTATGCACAATGATAAATCGTCGTTCTGCGCTACCATGGATGACCATTGTTGGCGAGTATGGCAGCTGCCTGGGGAAAGATCCCAATCTTCAACGTTTTGGAGAGGCACAGCGGTGATAATATCTCGCGTGATGGTGTGGGAGACCACCGGGTACGACTTCACGTCAAGGCTGGTAATGACGGAGGGAACTCTGACGATGTAGCGGTAGATCACGGATATCCTGAGTTCTCATGTGTTACCCCTCATACGATCCTATCATGGTGCCAGTTTTCAAAAGGACAATGCTCGTCGACACGTGTCTCTTGTTTCTGTGTGATGTTATAGTATTCCTGTGGCCAGCAAGATGCTGAAAACTGCCCTCGATAGGACACGTGTGGGACCAATGCAGATGTCAACTCCATTCCACTGCCAATATCCGAGATATCAAGGACCAGTTACTACTGTTGTGGGTCAGCTTGCCTCAGAAGAGGACACAACGATTTTAGACAGCCTTCCCAACCAGATCAGTGTACACACCCACGTCAGAGGGGTGCAGCCTCATACTGACAAGTGGGCTCATACCGCCAAGTTCTTTGTAGATTTAGCTCGATTTTGTGGTCGCTATATGAAGTCATACACCCTTTCGAAGTTTCATTTTGTTTCCTTTTTGCTATCTGGGTGTTTCCTTTTTTTTGCCAGGCAGTGTATATAATTACTGATAGCCATAAAGTACAAATTAATAGCCATAAAAAAGAGGAATTTAAAAGCAGAGGAGCCAAATAGAAATTGTTTTCCTTTCTTTAATCTCATCAGTTCACTGAGTAATAAATTGTACAGTAAAAATTTTTGGAATTTAATAAAAAACCTCAAACGCTGCGTTGTCTCAAAAACTACTTAAAATGCTTTTTTTGCCTATTAATTATCACAAAACTTGCTTTGGTAGAGGCGGATTCAGCCAGTGAGTCTATAGATCCTACATATAAATCTGGTTAAATCCTTATCGTCCTTCACTTCCTACAGATGAGAATATTAGTCTACAAAAAAGCCTTAATATACGAGTTCCATTATTCTACAAAGACGTCTTATATTTTTATGCAAGAGTTAAAATGTATTACGATTGTTACCCTTTGTACCATTCCACTTAAGATTCGAACCGTGTCTATAGTTTCCCCCTGCTCTGTGTTTTGAAAATATACCCTGTTGAAAAAATTCGAAATCACAGGCACTGGACACTCGGTGCCGTAGTTACAATGAATGCTTTTAGAAATTAGTTACGCAAGTAAACTTTTACTAGAAATATTCAGATGCACATCGCGCCAAGTACGTTGCGGCCCTGAGAGAGGCGACATATGAGCCACATCCGCCTTGTGTGATGGCTCTACTCATTTGATCGACTCATGAAGCTCTGCATTCATTCACGGCTTCTCGATCGCTCGGTGACATAATTTTCACATGCGTGTTAACGATCATTTCCAGCAAAGTGCCTTACGTCTTCCTCACCTTTGTAGTTGTCGTTACCGTCTAAACTGTCCCCCACCCTCCCTTTCCTCCCGATAATGATCACGTGATCTTTACCAGGATCCTCAGAGAGATTAAATGACAGTTACGTCGCAGAACGCTGATCTTGGATTAAGTCTACTACGAGGACCATTCCAAAGGTTCTGCACAGAGCGCATGTGCGTCCGTAACAGTGGAACGACCGCCGCGCGAAGTGGAAGTTGTGAACCGTACTTTCAGCTATCATCAGGTGTTTTCAGTGTTATGATAATTTTCTTTTAAGTGAGATATTCTGATCTGAAATGGAGGGGGAAATGACTCAAGTCAAATCTCACGCAGTGCACAGCAATCTAACAGCAAAATTAAAAATTTGCGGGGAAAAATATTAACGAAATTCACAATACTCTAATTGAAGTTTGCGAGATTAATGTACCGGTTCGTAACACACTGCCACGGTGCGCTTCCACAGAACACCCAAGGAGTGGGCAGTCTGTGCATCAGACTACACTTCCGCTGTCATTATTCACAGCATTTTGGAAGACGATCGACGCAAAACGTACGAAGAAATTGCAGATGAAGTGACGTCACTGCCTCTTCGATCTTCAGAATCATAACAGAGAAATTACAGAACAGAAGAGTCACTGCAAAATGGATTTGTAATCATCCAAGTTGAGAACGAAAAGCAGTTCGCAAGAGAATCGCACAACAGTTGCTTCAATGCTACGAAACAGAGGAAGCTCAGATTATAAACAGGAATTGTTGTTGTGGATGAAACATGAATTCCAGATTTTGAGTTACAATTGATACGCTGGGCCACTGTTATTGAGGAGAATGGAGGTTACCTTGAAGACCTGAATAAAGTCCTTGTGTGAAATTAGAAGATAATTGAATTATAACTTTACAGTGTGTAGAATTTTTGGTATGACTCTCATAGTTACCCAGTATTCACTACCCTGTATTAGTTCAGACAGTCCCCTCCCATGACAGTTCTCTAGCAGAAGGACCTTCTTGATCTTTTTAACCCTCTCACTGTTACAAGCCCACACTTATATTTTTTTGCTGTTTTGTCAGGGTGTTCCCTACTCCATGGATTGTCTTCACACTATCATCGATAGCCTCCAGAAAAGTGAAGGTATTGGAAACGCCGACACTAAAGCTGGAACACTTGCAGCATCTCTTGGATCCTTCGCCTGATTTGGCAAGTTTGACTATGTTTCAATTACCTAGGAAATTCTTGAGCACTTTAATGAGAAATGCAGTTCTTAATTGTTCTAATTCTGTATGCGATAGTGCCGGATGAGGTGCTCCTTCACCATAGTTGTGGAACTATAAGCGCAACTACACTCCTGGAAATTGAAATAAGAACACCGTGAATTCATTGTCCCAGGAAGGGGAAACTTTATTGACACATTCCTGGGGTCAGATACATCACATGATCACACTGACAGAACCACAGGCACATAGACACAGGCAACAGAGCATGCACAATGTCGGCACTAGTACAGTGTATATCCACCTTTCGCAGCAATGCAGGCTGCTATTCTCCCATGGAGACGATCGTAGAGATGCTGGATGTAGTCCTGTGGAACGGCTTGCCATGCCATTTCCACCTGGCGCCTCAGTTGGACCAGCGTTCGTGCTGGACGTGCAGACCGCGTGAGACGACGCTTCATCCAGTCCCAAACATGCTCAATGGGGGACAGATCCGGAGATCTTGCTGGCCAGGGTAGTTGACTTACACCTTCTAGAGCACGTTGGGTGGCACGGGATACATGCGGACGTGCATTGTCCTGTTGGAACAGCACGTTCCCTTGCCGGTCTAGGAATGGTAGAACGATGGGTTCGATGACAGTTTGGATGTACCATGCACTATTCAGTGTCCCCTCGACGATCACCAGTGGTGTACGGCCAGTGTAGGAGATCGCTCCCCACACCATGATGCCAGGTGTTGGCCCTGTGTGCCTCGGTCGTATGCAGTCCTGATTGTGGCGCTCACCTGCACGGCGCCAAACACGCATACGACCATCATTGGCACCAAGGCAGAAGCGACTCTCATCGCTGAAGACGACACGTCTCCATTCGTCCCTCCATTCACGCCTGTCGCGACACCACTGGAGGCGGGCTGCACGATGTTGGGGCGTGAGCGGAAGACGGCCTAACGGTGTGCGGGACCGTAGCCCAGCTTCATGGAGACGGTTGCGAATGGTCCTCGCCGATACCCCAGGAGCAACAGTGTCCCTAATTTGCTGGGAAGTGGCGGTGCGGTCCCCTACGGCACTGCGTAGGATCCTACGGTCTTGGCGTGCATCCGTGCGTCGCTGCGGTCCGGTCCCAGGTCGACGGGCACGTGCACCTTCCGCCGACCACTGGCAACAACATCGATGTACTGTGGAGACCTCACGCCCCACGTGTTGAGCAATTCGACGGTACGTCCACCCGGCCTCCCGCATGGCCACTATACGCCCTCGCTCAAAGTCCGTCAACTGCACATACGGTTCACGTCCACGCTGTCGCGGCATGCTACCAGTGTTAAAGACTGCGATGGAGCTCCGTATGCCACGGCAAACTGGCTGACACTGACGGCGGCGGTGCACAAATGCTGCGCAGCTAGCGCCATTCGACGGCCAACACCGCGGTTCCTGGTGTGTCCGCTGTGCCGTGCGTGTGATCATTGCTTGTACAGCCCTCTCGCAGTGTCCGGAGCAAGTATGGTGGGTCTGACACACCGGTGTCAATGTGTTCTTTTTTCCATTTCCAGGAGTGTATTACAGTGGAAAGGCTAGCACATGGCCGTTCGCAAGATTATAAAAATGTTACTTTTGATATAATCGATGCTCTTCGTTTGAAAAATACGTAGTCCCTCAGGAACTAAATTTGAGACGAAATAAGAAACTTTTGCTGTATCTCAAATGATTGATAGTTTCCCCTTAGCACAGAGTGGCAAAAAATAGGTGTGAGAAAGTTTTTGTCTACTACGACATAATATCGGGTGATAGATTCTTGCTAACATATAGTTGCTATAGTATACAAGTTAAAATTTAATGCAGATGGCTTTCAAAGTGCTTTCCTTCTGGAGCAATGAGTGTGTAGAGCCTTGAACTTAATCCCGTGACGGCTTTCTGAAGAACACCATTTTAGACTGCACGGATCTCTCTGGAACTTTCAGTACCAACATCCTGGAGTGTTGTAGATGCATGTTTCAAGACTATGTCCTGCAGATAACCCCATAAGAAATAACCACACGGTTTGAGATCGGGACTTTAAGGTGACCATTCCACACGACTTGCAGCGAATGTTGAGGTGCCCAGTGCAACGATTTGATCTCTGGACGTCTCGTGTAAGAAATCGAAGACGTCGGCAGTCTGATGTGAACGTGTTCCATAGTGTATGAACCAGCAATTTCGGAATATTCGGCCACTTGGTGCAAATTCATGACTCAGTACCTGTCTATTTGCCTGTTGTGACAGCTCCCTCAACAAAAATGGGCCCAATAATGTATTGTGCACCAAACAGTGACTTTTGCTTGATAAGGTGGAGCGCAGCTAGAACATTCTCAATAGTCCAGTGGTGCCAATACTGTTTGTTGACGTACCCATAGAGATGGAAATGTGCTTCATCACTAAACCAGATACAACCCGTATCGACTGTTCCATTTTCAGAAGCCTCGGGCATCAAAATTCCAAAACAATATCGTCGCTTCACATACTTGTCCTTCAAAAGTTGGCACCGTTCAATTTCGTGAAGGAAAAGGTTAAGTTTGTCTTTCGTTATTCTGGTAAGACTATCGCGACATCCCCAGTCGCTGTGCAAGTAAATGTGATGAATAGCGAGAGCAGGCGAGATGCCACATAGACCCCCACAGAAACGAAAACAAGAAAAAAACGGGTGTGAACTATGTTACAACGAAGAAATTCAAGAGTCAAAACTTCCAAAACGGAACGCAAGAGGGATAACATGTGGTATCTGTGTAGAACAAATAGGGTTGTCAAAAAATCGATGAAGAAGAATTTCGTGTGGTGATTAAACATTACTTTATGAAAGGCAAAACGCCTCGGGAGACTGAAGAGATGCTTGATAAACATTACGGTGACTCTGAACAGTTTATAAGTGGTTTCAAAATTTTCGGAGTGGCCATATAGGCACAAGTGATGCTGAACGTTCTGGACGCCCTGTGGAGGATACTACTTCAGAAATCATCGATATAATCCATGATATGGTGATGGATGACAGAAGAGTTAAGGTGCGTGAAATTGCTAGTGCTGTGGGCATCTCGAATGAACGGGTACATAATATTTTGCATAAACGTTTGGACACGAGAAAGCTATCCGCAAGATGGGTTCCGCGGTTGCTCACGCTTGACCAAAAACGGAATCGTGTGAAGTGTTGCAAGGATGGTTTGCATCTGTTCAGGAAGAATCCGCAGGACTTTAAGCACCGTTTCGTCACTGTGGATGAAACATGGATACGTTACTATACAACTGAGATCAAACAACAATCTAAACAACGGTTTACCAAGGGAAAATCTGCACCAAAAAAAGGCGGAGACTAGTCCTTCGGCCGGAAAGGTTATGGCGATTGTCTTTTGGGATTCGCAAGGGATAATCCTCATCGACTATCTGGAAAATGGTAAAACTATTACAGGTACATATTATTCATCGTTATTGGACCGCTTGAAAACCGAGCTGCAAGAAAAACGCCGGCGATTGGACCGCAAAAAAGTCCTTTTCCATCACGACAATGCACCAGCCCACACCTCAGCAGTTGTGGTCGCAAAATTAATGGAAATAGGATATTAACTCGTTTCATATGCCCCCTATTCTCCAGACTTGCCCTCTCAGACCACTATTTATTCCCCAACTTGAAGAAATGGCTGGCGGGACAAAGATTTTATTCAAAGGAGGAGGTGACTGCAGCAACTAATAGCTATTTTGCGGACTTGGACAATTTCTATTATTCGGAAGGGATCAACAAATTAGAACAGCGTTGGACGAAGTGTATAAGTCTAAAAGGAGACTATGTCGAAAAATAAAAAAGGTTTACCCCAAACACATAAGTAGTTTTTATTTTTGCATAGACTTTTCAAACGCCCACGGTAGAATATCGTCGACGTGCTGCTGCGGTATAAGACTGCCGCGGATGGCTACGAAAGGGGTCCTGCTATGAATAGAAATGTGAAGCAAACGATAAATGCTGGTTGTCGGGCTGTACGGAGGGCGACAGACAGGTTGATATCCCACCACTGCCCAGAGGGTCTCCAGAGATCAGACACGTGTTCTACCTGTAATGTCGTCGACTGGAGTAGAGTTATTTTCAGTTATGTGCTGCTTCCAACTGAGTCCTGATGAACAGCGAAGATATCTGGATACGACTTGGACACCAGCGAGATACCAACCTGAATGCCACGTACCACACTACCCGAAAACTGGGAATGATGGTCTGGGAAGCCATTTTTATTCTAGCAGGAACCATTTGGTTATCGTTGGAAGCACCTTACTTCACAGCAATGTGTCAACGATATTCTGCGCCCCGTTTTGTTTCCCTTGACGGTAAGCCATCCTGGCTTACACTTCAGAAAGATAATGCCAGTCTGCATAGGATGAAAGTTTCTACAGCTTCTCTTCGTGCTTGCCAACCCTATCTTGGCCAGCAACGTAGCGGGATCTCTCCTCAATTGAGAATGTTTGGAGCGTTATGAGCAGGGCCCCCCAAGCAACTACGGGTTTTAACGATCTAACGCGCCAGTTGGACAGCATTTTGCACGATATTCCTCAGAAGGACATCAAGCAACTGCATCAATCAGAGCCAAACCGAAGAACCAACTGTGAAGGGGCAGAGGTGAGCCATTGCGTTATTGACTAAATCAATTGGTGAACCTCTTTATCTTGAATATATCATCCAATTATTCTGAAATTATAATCATTTATTTGCCTTTACATATCCACATCATGTACATCACATCTACTGATTTCCGTCCCATTCTGATAATTACTTCATGGTGTGCTGGTTTTTTTGGAGTGTATCTTTTTAGTCCTGAAATTAATGAAATCGAGGTTTGTGGGAATATATCAGCAGCAGCAGGAGCCTTTTTCCTACAGAGAATTGGTTCCTTGTCGGCAGTGTGTTTAAAGGGAGAATTTTGTTCAAAGAAAAGTCGGAGTTAAGTAGTTTATTCGAGGGTGAGTCAAATGAAAACTTAAATTTGTAATAACAAATCGAAATTTCGCGCCGTTATCCTGTAAGTTGGTAAGCGTGCTACAAACAGCGTGCAGAATGGCCTGTAGGTGGCAGCATAGTACAGATGCACACACACCGTCGCAGTATCAGTATGAAGATGGCCTCCCCACTTACGACTTGCACCAGGGAAGAACAGCGTTCTGTTATTCGGTTTTTGCGTAGTGAAGGTGTGAAACCTATTGAAATTCGACGAATGAAGGTTCAGTACGGTGATACATGTGTCACAGCAGCAAGTCTACGAATGGAGTAGGAAGTTCGCAAATGGTGTGACTTCAGTGGAAGATGCTCCTAGTCCAGGTCAGGCACAACGATTTGTGACTCCACAGAACACTGCAGCAGTTGAAACCATAGTGAAAGAAAAACGCAGAGTGACACTGAATGACATTGCAGCATGTTTACAGATTAGTCATGGGTCAGCACACCACATTGTGCAAGATGTGCTGCAGTTTCACAAAGTGTCTGCGAGATGGGTGCTACGGCAGCTGACTCCTGAAATGAGAGAATGACGTGTTGATGCTTGTGAAGAACTTCTTCAGCGCTTTGAACGAGAAGGTGATGGCTTCCTTGCAAGGATCGTTACCTGGGGACGAAACTTGGTTTCACTTCCACCAACCGGAAACGAAGAGAGTGAGCATTCCTAAACACCAAAACCAAAGAAGTTTTGAATCGAACCATCAGCAAGGAAGGTTATGCTGACTCTCTTTTGGGACGAAAAAGGCGTCATTTTGGAGCATTACATACCTAGAGGGACCACTGTCACCAGTGCATCATACACAGATCTCCTAAAACATCATCTGTGGCCTGCAATCAAATCAAAGCGACGTGGATTTCTGTCAGCAGGTGTCCTTTTGCAACACGACAATGCAAGGCCCCACACTGCCTGTACAACAGTTGCAACAAACACAGACCTGCATTCTGAGTGTCTTCATCATCCACCACACTCACCAGACCTTGCCCCAAGTGATTTCCATATGTTTGGACCACTCAAAGACGCAATGGGAGGAAAGAAGTTCCATTCTGATGAAGAGGTACGCCACGCGGTACATGAGTGGTTGCGTGGACTACCAAAAGGATTTTTTTATAAAGGAATTTATGCACTTTGTATGCGCTGGCGGACTTGCATTGAGCGTGGGGGAGATTATGTTGAAAAGTGATACAGCTTTGTACCACTTCTGCACAATATATAATATTTAAAAAATATTTAAGATTTTCATTTGACTCAACCTCGTACAACAAGATAGACGCCACATTGTACTGAACGTGTCTGCACGTCGAGAAACACAGCTTCTGATCTCTCGTACCTGTCCCTCCTACAGAAACATCTAATGAGGAGCAAAGATCCGAAGCTGATACTGCTCTTTGGGAAAAACCCAAGTTGTAGGCATTTGAGTATGGGCCCAAGTCGAATGTGGGAGAGTAGTAAAAAGTGACTCATATCATAGTTAACAGGTGAACGTTACAATTTTTTTATGTTACAGGCAACTCCAGGAGAAGTCAGGGAGGCAGTTAAACACGCAATTGATGCCGGTTATCGCCATATCGACACCGCTGCTGTGTACCGCAACGAGTCAGAAGTGGGCGAAGCACTGCAGGAGAAATTTAAGGAAGGGGCAGTCAAGCGGGAAGAGATGTTTGTCACCAGCAAGGTAAGTACTTCCACAGAATATATATATATATATATATATATATATATATATATATATATATATATAATGTGAGATGCAGGCATGGATCTAGAATTCGATATTGCGGTGGCGGGGGGTACACAGTTCATTACAGCCTCCCCCCCCCCCCCCACTCCCCTCAAAAAGAATCTAGCTGTCAGCACTTTTAATGTGTTACAAATATCGAATACAATAAATCAGGTAAAATATTTTCATACAGTAATAATTTGTTTACATAAATAATAATTTGTTTACATTAAAACTTAGCAGAGTGAGTACAATATTACTTAGCCCATAGCTGCCGTCAGGGCGCGATAAGGGAGGGAGCAACGCTAATGGCGGAAGCTCCTTAGCAGAAGGGACAGCGTCTAGGAGTGGTGTAGTTCTACAGCTTAGGCCAGGCGTGTCCAACCTTTAGCTTACCTGGGCCACATAAGGAAGAAGACTAGTATTTTTGGGCGCCCATACTGCACTTAAAACTAAACATAAATGCTGAGGAAAATAA
This sequence comes from Schistocerca cancellata, assembly GCF_023864275.1. Classification (NCBI taxonomy): domain Eukaryota; kingdom Metazoa; phylum Arthropoda; class Insecta; order Orthoptera; family Acrididae; genus Schistocerca; species Schistocerca cancellata. The sequence goes on from NC_064634.1 coordinate 358,365,631, forward strand.
AAGGGGAAAAAAAAGAAAATATGTGTACAACTATGCTTCCGCTGTTTGCCGATAGGTGGCGACAGCAGAAAGTAGCGGTCGAAAGAAACAGATCGCAGGCGTCACGCAGTTAGATTGGACCTCGGTCAACATAACGTCATTCAAACATTAGTCGATTTGTGTCTGCATCAAAGGGAGTTAGATTGGACCTCGGTCAACATAACGTCATTCAAATATTAGTCGATTTGTGTCTGCATCATAAAGCTGTTATTGATTGAAAATGCCAGTTTACGAGCCTAATTCTCGTCATTTGCAGGAGTTGTTGCTGTTTTCTTTCAATATGAAGAAAACAGCGGCTGAGTAACATCGAACGCTCTCAAGTACGTATGGTAAGGACGCTATTAGTGAAAGAACGTGTCGTGAGTGGTTTCAACGCTTCAAGAACGGTGATTTTAACGTCGTAGACCGGCATAATGGTGGAAGAGAGAATGTTTTCGAAGATGCAGAATTGGAGACATTACCGAGCGAAGACTCGCGTCAAACTCAAGAAGAATTGGCACGATTAGTGGGAGTGATACAGCAAGCCATTTCAAAACGTCTCAAGGCTATGGGCATGATTCAGAAAAAAGGAACTTAACGTCCCGTGTGAGCTGGAACCAAGAGACAATGAACGGCGTTTGTGTCTTTGTGAACAGTTGAGGCAAAAAAGGAAGGGATTTCTCCATCGCATTGTGACCGGGGATGACAAATGGGCTCATTACAATAACCCTAAACGCAAAAAATCATGGGAATATCCCGGCCATGCTTCCACGTCGACAGCCAAACCGAATATTCACGGCTCCAAGATCATGCTCAGCATTTGGTGGGACCAGCTTGGTGTCATGCACTATGAGGTGTTAAAATCAAGTGAAACATTGCAGCACGACAACACTCGACCCCACGTTGCAAAAGAGGTCAAAACGTGCTTGGAAACGTTAAAATGAGAAGTCCTACCCCACCCACCGTATTCTCCAGACATTGCTCCCACTGACCATCACCTGTCTGGATCAATGGCGCATGGCCTGGCTGACCAACACTTCCGATCTCATGAAGAAGTCACAAATTGGACCGATTCGTGAATCACTTCAAACGGTGAACAATTTTTTCGACGCCGGATTCGTACACTGCCCAAAAGATGGGAAAAAGTAGTGGCCAGCGATGGAAAATACTTTGAATGGTACATGTGTAATCAATTTGTTTCATTAAAGCCTCAAATGTTGGGGGAAAAAAACGGCGGAAACAAAGTTGTACATCTTGTAAAAAAGACAGTTGGAGGTGTATATAATTAACTCACATCATCGTGCCGCGGGAGTTTCAAATTGAAAATATTCAGTTTATCATAGCTTTACATAAACAGTATTTTTTTTCTGATCGTGTGACAGTCGCTTGTTTCTTGGACGGTACTGATTCTTGCTTCGGCTCGCATGCGGCCCGCTGCCCACGGATTGGACATCCTTCGCTTAAGCCTTCACACAGACGCCTATCAAAGCACAACTTACAAGCCACCGCTAGCGAGTCTGCAAACGATCATATTAACTGGTTATGCCAGTATGACCAATTATTTGAGAAGTCCACCGTTTATTATTAAAAACACAGTGGGTACACGATTACACTGAAATTGCAACACAGGGAACGATTTATTTTCGCCTGTTCTGTACACCTTTCTTCTTTCTCTTGTTGCCATGTTAAAATTATTTTATTTTCCCAAAACACAGCGCAGTTTACACTATTTCACCTCACTAACATGCTAATGCAGCTGCAACTGCGACAGAATCTAGAAACAGTCTACTATTAAACAAACAACTGACGACAAGTACGGTCAACAGCTTATGAAAAGATCGTTCTGTGGTAAAAATGAGACTGTGATTCCTTCACTTAGGTTGTTACAAACCTATAATAATGCTAATTTCACCAGCTATCGGTATCCCAAAACACAGAGGAGTTTCCAATGTTTCATCTCACTAACATGCTAATGCAGCTGCAACTGCGACAGAATCTAGAAACAGTCTACTATTTATCAAACAACTGACGACAAGTACGGTCAACAGCTTATGAAAAGATCGTTCTGTGGTAAAAATGAGACTGTGATTCCTTCACTTAGGTTGTTGCGAACGTATACTAACGCTCATTTCATCAGCTATCTGTAGCCCTTAACATAATTACATATTTTCCTTGAAAAAATCTGTAATCACTTGTCTATCGCAGTAGATAAGGAAGTTTCGCAGGTTAGCTGTATGAAAAAATATTCTCCATTTTGAACTCTGTCATTTTCCAAAAATTCCTTTCGTTATCTCGGACTGTTTATGAGATGCGAGAGATGTTAGGAATATCTCACTTCTACTCTACCGTTTGCCACACGATCGAAAGTGAATGCATTACATACAGTCTATTTTCTTGAGATTGGAGATAGATAAGTACCGATGTGACAAAAGTGATGGGATAGCGAGATGCACATGTAAAGACAGCGGTCGTACCGCGTGCACGAGGTATAAAAGAGCAGTGCATTGACAGAGCTGTCATTTGTATTCGGGTGATTCTTGTGAAAAAGTTTCCCGCGTGATTATGGCCGCACGACAGGTATTAACAGATTTGGAACGCGGAATGGTAGTTGGAGCTAGACGTATGGGACATTCCAGTTCGAAAATCGTTAGGGAACCCAGTATTCCGAGATCCAGTGTGTCAAGAGTGTGATGGGAACATCACATTTCAGGCATTACTTCTCACAACGGACAACACAGTGCCCGACGGCCTTCACTTAATGACGGAGAATAGCGGAGTTTGGATAGAATTGTCAATACTAACAGGGAAGCAAAATTGCGTGAAAAAACAGCAGAAATCGATGTGGGACATACGCGGATTGTATCCGTTAGGACAGTGTGCCGAAATTTGGCGTTCATGGACTACGACAGCAGACGACCGACGAAAGTGCCTTTGGTAAAAGCACGACATCGCCTGCAGCACATCTCCTGGTATTGTGACCATATCAGTTGGACCCTAGACAACTGGGAAACAGTGGCCTGGTCACATGAGTCCCAATTTCAATTGGTAAGAACAGCGTGGTACAGACCCCGTGAAGCCATAAACCCAAGCAGCCAAAGAGGCACTGTGCAAGGTGCTGGTAGCTCCATAATGGTGGGGGCTGTGTTTACCTGGAATGGACTTGTTCTTCTGGATGTTTGGCTACTTGGAGACCATTTACAGCCGTTCACGGATGTCATCCTCCCAAACAATGATGGAATTTTTATGGATGATAATACACCATATCAAAAGCCACAGTTGTTCGTGATTGGTTTGAGGAACATTCTGGATAATTTGAGTGAAGGGTTTGGCCACCTAGATCACCAAACATCGAACATTTCCAGAGCATTATCAAGGAGTCAGTTTGTGCGTAAAATCCTGAGCTGAAACACTTTCGTAATTATGGATAGTTACACAGGCGATAAGGCTCAGTATTTCTGCAGGGGACCTCTAACGACTTGTTGAGTCCGTGCTATGTTAAGCTGCTGCAGTACACTGGGTTAAAGAACTTTTGTCACTTCAGTGTAGATCTCGTCTCAAGTTTAAAGAAAAATTGAATATCTTAGCGCTTTCTCGTGTACAGAAATATATAATCTAACATGTATCAAACACCTCTATTTTTCATTGCAAACTATTCAAATTTCACACAGTATCTTACTTAATATAAAAATATCATAATAACTAGTCATAATCATTAATGAAGTGATAAGTAGTTCATCATGAAGCTGACAAACCAGGCTATGAGATGTGAAAATCATTTTTTTTACTGTCGTTTGAGAAAGGTTGCTGTGCAGCCGGCATGTGCACATCTCTATTCCTGCAGTGTAGCCAAGATGGGAAGAGAATGTTTCATTTATAAGTGAAAGTAATCCAGAGTTCAGTAGGTGACAGGCAACAGACACACGCAGCTCAACACCCCCCCCCCCCCCCCCCCCCCCAGAAAAAGAGGGAGGGGTGGACCTCACATTACACTGAGGACAAAAATGCATTTCTGTGCTCAGGCCAAGTAATAATGCACGAGTTCTATAGTTCTATGTCACTTTAGCATATCTTCCAAGAAATTTTAATACAATAAAATGCAGAATTGTGCCACACAATTGATTTAAGAGACACAATAACAAGAAACTCTCACTACTTTGAAAGCATCGAAATTTAGCCAGTATAAAGTCAAAGGATGCATTCACCATCATCAGCATTTCACTTAGTTGCGAACACAGGGCTGGAAGCTAATGCTACACAATCATGCAAATGAGGGAATCCTGTTTCTTGCAGTCACCTCCTTCTACTTTCTGGGGTAAGTCTTTCTGCTAGTTTTTGCTTATTGTGGAGCTCTTTACCTTTCTCTCCTGCTTTACTCAACTTCTTGTTGTTTGCTGATCAATTTTAGAGTCATGTTGAAATATAAAGAAAAGTATTTCATCTGTATCCTTAATAATTTACTGCTATGCATGGGTTAAAGCACTCAGCTGAATGTTTGCATGTTGAGTTCTGCCAGTGGTTTGTGAGTGAAGGGGAATCTAGATTTCTGGATCCTCAGTTTTCATTTCTTCTTTCTCATTCAGCCTGTCAGGATATACAAATTCACAGAACACGTGCCATTACGCATCAGAAAAATCCTAGCAGTATTTCAAAAATTGGTGTTTGGCATGCAGCATTTTGTGCTCTCATCATAACACTATTCTCCCATTTGACTGGTAATGTTAACTATTATATCCAGGAACTCTTTAACTCTATGTTACTCAACTCTCAAAAAATTAGTGACTGTATCGGCATTTTCAGCAAGGCACACACTACAGTCTGTCGTTTCTGATGAGGACATGACAAGGTTGTCAAAACCTTATCATGAGTGCATGATGTGTTTGGAGAGGACCCGACAATCAACAAAGGCTATGCAGTCTCCTGACCACTTTTATCAACTGATCTCTCTCTCTCTGTGATTTTGGCCTGTGAGGCATATTGAAATGTTAGGTATATTCAAATAATACTTACACACTGGAAAAGCTGCAGCTGAACATTGAAAACCCATCTCGCAGTTTGTGAAATTGTGCACAGCATTGATGTCAGAGAGGACCAGTCAAGCATCTTGTCTGATGTTCATTAACAAAGGCCAATCCTGTATCAGTCTTTTGCTGGCCGGGATGGCCGAGCGGTTCTAGGCGCTACAGTCTGGAACCGCGCGACCGCTTTGGTCGCAGGTTTGAATCCTGCCTCGGGCATGGATGTGTGTGATGTCCTTAGGTTAGTTAGGTTTAAGTAGTTCTAAGTTCTAGGGGACTGATGACCTCAGAAGTTAAGTCCCATAGTGCTCAGAGCCATTTTGTATCAGTCTTATAGTGAATATTTTATGGACCAGTTTTATTTTGTGTACTCTGTATACTATAATGTCTGTGACAGAAAGTGAAGACTTAAGAAGAGACTGAAGACAGAAAATGATTAGAGATGAAGGAGGAAAGGAAAGGAGAAAGAAGAACATGAGGCCAGCAATTAAAGACTAGAAAATGCAGATTGTGTTGTACTGGAACTCTTATTGAAGAAAAGACTAAGCTATCATTATTTTGAGATAAACCAGTAATCCCATAGATTTAATAGTAGTAGTAATTACTGGTTGCAATTACAATAATTTGTGATGATTCAGACAGCGGTAAAATTACTATAGCACCTAAGGTGTTTAAATCATTCTCAGCTTTCAAGCCATATGAGATCAGAATGAAAACTCCAGCTTTCACATTTACCTCCTAGTGTTTCATCAGAAACAACAGACTGTTGTGGTTGTGTTATGGGGGCCTTTTTAAGCTCATAGATGGCTTGTGATTGGTCAGCACGGATCATCACCTATTGTGCTTCTTTCTCTCTGCAACATTACATCTACCAAAATATGTAGGCTTTTTGGAATACTAGGCATAACACCTGTTTTCCAGTCACCTAAGAAGATAATAGAACTGCTATACCCAGTTAATGAAAGACTCAGTCTCAGGGTAATTGTGCAGACCACCAATGTCACATTAACAATCATTAATTTGAGATAATGACAGTTGGCGAGCACAGTTTCACAAGTAAACACAGAATAATGTTTGACGAAAATAAAATATTGTCCCAGCCTATTCATACTGAGATTCTGTTATTAAGAGGCTGCAGAAATCAGAATAAGTGAGAATAATTTCAGCCAGCACAGTGGCAATACTCTTAGTGGTGCATGGCAGGGAGCTCTTGACTCTGAAAAGAAACAAACAAATTCTTCAAATTGCTCCTTTTAGAGCAGTGGCACCACTAGTGCAGGCATTCACAAAATCTTTGGCAGCATGATGTGATGATCATATACATCAACCAATCACGAGCTGTATATGGGCTATAAAACATCAACATAACAGTGCCAATGACAGCCAGTTTGTCCTGAAAAAGACAATCAAAATGACTGTCATAAATTCAAGTCTTTACTCTATCTGATGAGGAAGAACACTTTGAGTGTTTTATACAAGGTTTTTGCAACTAGAAACTTCATTTTCGTAACATCCATGCTTTGAATGGAAATATTATACACTGTGATTCCATGACAATGGTAAATATATCAATTTGAGGTAAGGGACCCTTGTCTGGAAATGATGGGGTAAAGGTTATAAATGAAAACTGTTGCGACTCCCTATGACAGTGGATTGGTTCTACTGCAATCTCCTTCCTTTTCACATTTTGGAAGGAGGTAGTATAGACCAAAATGTTGTTGTTGTGGTCTTCAGTCGTGAGACTGGTTTGATGCAGCTCTCCATGCTACTCTATCCTGTGCAAGCTTCTTCATCTCCCAATATGTACTGCAGCCTACATCCTTCTGAATCTGTTTAGTGTATTCTCTTGGTCTCCCTCTACGATTTTTACTCTCCATGCTGCCCTCCAATACTAAATTGGTGATCCCTTGATGCCTCAGAGCATGTCCTACCAACCAATCCCTTCTTCTTGTCAAGTTGTGCCACAATAAGGAAACAAATATTCAGGAAACGCGGGCTCTAAAGTCCTTAAGACCTATGAGAATTTTTTTCAGTAGAAGAGATGTGTTTCAGTGTAGTAAAGATAAACAAGTGCTCACTTTAGAGCCCATGTTTACTGAACATATTTTTCTTGTTTTCATCTATGCTATGCCTTCCCAAAATATGGAATGCAAGGAGCCTGCAGTAGAAGAGGTTCACAGTGAGAGGTATACGAACAATTTTTACTTGCACATTTCAACTCATTTGCTTTAGGACTAGGATCCAATACCTCAAATTGATGCATTTACCCTTCTCTGTTAAACACAATGTTTGTAACATCATTACAGAATAATCCTGGGCATCAGTGTACCTTTCTCATTGAAGCCATCAACTGTCATATTTTTCCAGCTTAAAAAGTGAACTGCAGCCTTGTGAATAAAATCAGAATTTAGCTCTTCCTGGCAGTAAAAACAAATTTTTCGTTCTTAATACAGAATTGAAGATACATCATTCGGTGTCAAAGTTTGGTTTTCCATGCTTATTCCAACTTTCAACCTGTTATTAATATAACAGTATTTTTATCTTTCCACATGTATATTGAGTATTAGTAGGATGGAGACATTAAGTTCCATGGAGAATTATCACTTTAACTTCCCTTTCATGTATGAGATTATTTTAATATTACAGTTACAACACTCCACTTCACAAACACTCATTGCAGTCTTATACATGCTACATGCAGCCTCTATGAGGCTGTATCAAAAATGAAACCAAACTTATATTTTTAAACCTTTTTATTTACATTTCAGGCACAGCCCTTCAAGCTCCACTTGCACTAATACACTTGCACCTCTAATATTTTATTTCATTTTGCAAAAGATTATTTAAATTCAGCTTTTGTGATGCTTGACAGAGCCTCCATTACTTTTTTCTTCATCTCAGCAGTATCAGCAAAACATACTCCTTTCACGTCTCTTTCCATTCTATGAAACAAAAATGTCACACGGGGCAAGGCCAGATGAATATGGGTTGGTGAGGAACAGGTGTCATACCATTTTTGGTAAAGAATGATTGTACAGATAGGGCTGTATGAGCAGTGATATTGTTATGGTGGAAAAATCACTCACCCAACAACCACAAATCAGGCCCCTTCTGCCACACATTGTTGCTTATCTTTTCAAAACTTCCAATTAGAAAGCCTGGTTAACTGTCTGAGTCTGTGGAACAAACTCTGAATAGACGATTCCTGTCACATCTAAAAAATGAATCTTAATGTTTGATTCACCTGACGAGCTTTCTTGGGGTGAGGTGAACTTGAAGTCTTCCATTGGCTTTGCTGTTGCTGAGGTTCTGGGTTGTAAGCACAGCACCAAGTTTTGTGGCCAATGATAATTTTTGAAAAAAAGTTTGGATTATTTTGGGATTCTTGTTTCAAAGCACAGTATGCTTCCATGAGACCTTGTTTTTGTTCAGCATTCAGCAGTCATTGCATGAATTTGACAACCACCCTTTTCATTCCCAAATACTCTGTCACAGTTTGCTGTAGTGAGCTCCAAGTCACTCCTGACAGATCTAAAATTTCTTCAGTGTCTGTTGTTGATCTTCACAGATGACTGCATGAATGTTTTCAACATTTTCATGTGTTTGGGCTATGGAAGGATGACTAGTATGAGGTTTGCCATCAATTCACATTCCACAATTTTTGGAATGGGAATACAATTCAGACAGTTGAATTTTCCCAACAGTCTCATCCTTGCACTTCAGTTTTAACATTTCAAGAGTTTCTGTTCCACTTTTTCTGATCAAAAATCAGAATTTTACCATCTCATGCTGTTGATACAAATTAGCCATTGCAAAAACAACAATCACATGAAATAGTTGTCACTATAATCCCTGTTAAACTAGTCCTGACCTTCTTCAGTAAAGACACTTAGCCAACTGATTCTGGAATGTTCATTTTATGTGCTCCTAGTGACAGAATGCACTACTAAAAAAACTCTGCCCATCAAAAAATTAGTTTAGTTTTCTTGGGTATCCCCTTGTAGAGTTTACATGATAGGCTGAAACCAATCTCAACATTGAGGTCTACACACCAAGTATGCATCATCATTTCCGCTAGGAGAAACTTGAAATTGAGTGTTTGGTTTCCTACACAGTAGTCTTATGTGGATTCTAGTGAGTTATTACCTGACAATGGCCTTATAAGTTAAATACTGGGTTGAGTCAGTAGTAAGCAAATCTTAGTGCAACAAATATTAATGCAATTTGTTTGCTTTTCATACATAAATATGAAATTGTTCTTCCTAAATGTGATGAGAGTATCCATCACTGTTATATAAAATTCTGTTATGATTGCTACAACATAAGGCTCACAATTACCAAATACCAGATATAACCAAAAGTCATCAGAAACCACAGTTGATTGGGTACCATCTCTTATTTTGAGTACACAGTCATATAGAATTTTTGAAATGTTGTCAGCTATGACTGTACTGTTTTATTTATTCACAACTGCAATTTTTGCTTTCCAGTCATTGTTAAGTGGTAATGAAGTATGTCAGCTAATATCAAAATGGCCATTTATTTTGACATGTACCAAAACATTTCATTACCTCTTGAGGATGGCTCAAAGGGAAAAATGCAGTTATTAAGAAATAAAGTAAAATAGTGAAATGCAACAAGATCATGTAATTAAAAAAATGAATGTTAGTGAGTGACCGACTGTACATCCTAGAGTATGAAACTGCAAGCACAGTGCATCAACATTATAATATTGTCCATCAGAATGAATCAAGGGAGAGGACAGAGAGAGTTCAAACCCATGTCCAGCCATTCAGATTTAGGTTTTCCATGATTTCTCTAAATAGCTTGAGGCAAATACCGGGATGGTGTCTCTGAAAGCGCATGGCCAACTTCCTTGCCTAATCCAATGGGACCAATGACCTCACTGTTTGGTTCCCTCCCTAAATCAACAAACCAACCAACTGAAGGGATCCACAAGTCCTAAGTCTGAACATCCAGTCAGGAATTTCACAGAAATAAATGTGTCCATGTTCACTATTAACATTTTTAATGTGAACTGGAAGCATCAAGAAAGTACATATGCCAAATGTAACTTTCCAATGAAAGCTTGACTTAACCAAACATCTTTGAGATTAATTGGAGTATCTGTGCTAGTACTTTGATAATAGATCCAGCTACATCCAGTGATCATACCTCAGGAAGAATGAAGACAAGTTACATTTTTAACATATCACAGATGAGTGGAAATATATGTGTGAACATTTAAAGTGTCAGAAAGAGGTCCAACCCACTGTTAGCAGTATGTGTACAACCTTTGAAAAGGGCAACAGTAGGTGTGCTGTTACAGAAGGGCTCAAAGAGAATTTCCTGTATTGTGAATTTTGAAACTTCCTGGCAGATTAAAACTGTGTGCCCGACCGAGAATTGAACTCGGGACCTTTGCCTTTTGCGAGCATATGCTCTACCATCTGAGCTACCAAAGCATGACTCACGCCCGTACCTCTCAGCTTTTCTTCTGCCAGTATCTCCGCTGTGAGGACCGGGCATGAGTCGTGCTTCGGTAGCTCAGATGGTAAAGCATATGCCCGCGAAAGGCAAAGGTCCCGAGTTCGAGTCTCGATCGGGCACACAGTTTTAATCTGCCAGGAAGTTTCATATCAGCGCACACTCCACTGCAGAGTTAAAATCTCATTGTGAATTTTGTCTGGCACAAAGTGTAGTGCCACTGAACAGTTATAGGGTGCTTCCTGTGAGATCATGAGAGTCAAAACAGTGGGTAAGAAAACTCATTTTGCATATCTGTGCAAGATATTTACATGACAGATTAGTAAGATAATTTCTGGAATTCCTAAAATCAGATATTTGCCAGTAGAGAAATGCCTGTGTAAACCTTTCTGCCCTTAATTCTCTGCAGTCCAATGAAATAGCTTTTGTCTTTCCTGTGAATGTGTTTTTTCTTTTAGTTTTTCAAAGGCTAAACTTTATTTTTTGAATATTATGTTTTTAACTGTAGAGATAGATATTCTCCTTATTCTGTATATGACTTTAATGATATTGACTCTTCATTCACCATGTTCTGTAGATCCCATAAAGATGAAGAATCTTCAGGGATATGGAACGAGTCAAAGACAAGGAAATTAAATAAAATTATCTTTTTACTGGATTAACAATAAACTATCTCTATACTGGTTAATGCTATTCATTCTTATGTGATTTAAATTTAACTGAGTAACTCTTTATCTGGCAACTTTATAACAAACACTGCAACTTTTCAATACTTGGATCCAGGTATCCTGATAATTTTTAGAAAGAGTTGCTAATGAGGCATATTTCTGACTTTCTTTTGAATTCATCGGTATTCTGTGATTCTTGCTTTATGTAAGAAGAGACTTGAATGTCACCTCACCCAACTACAGAACTTCAATAGGAACTCTGTACAAAGAAACAAAGACTACATGAAAATTATTTTTGTATCTTGTTTTGTGACTGAGTAAATCACATTTTAACTGAAAATGATTTTCTATCAGCAATAAAAACCATTCAGGAGTAAATGTAATGGATGCGAGTGTAAGAATTCCAAGATCCTTAAAGAGGCTCCTGGAAGATGTCCCCAGTACCTCATCTCCTACCTTCCAAACTTTACATAAGTTCTCCTGCGTACCTTATGGGACAAAAACTCCTGTAACAAACACATCCAGGAGAACATTTGTGGAGTTTGGAAGGTAGGAGAGGGGCTATTGGTATAAGTAATGGGTCATGGGTTATGCTTAGGTAGCTCAGTTGGTAGACGAATTGCCTGTGAAAGGTGAAGTCCCCACACTGAAGATCCAGGATGGCACGCAATTTTAATCTGTCAGGAAGTTCCAGTATTTGAGTGTTTGAAATACATTTCAGTCATCAATATTACGTTGTTGATACTCATACCTGGAGTTTCCATTGTCTGATTAATATTACATGAGTTTTTATATTGTTTTCAATGTGGAAATATTCTTTTACTTATGAAACATGATCTTTACTTCCAGGTTTTAATGTTAGTCCTTTTTAAAATTATTGTGGATTTGTTTTCTGATGCAGCCTTGACTATCGCAATTTACCTGACATAGTCATAATGCACAAAGTGAATGTTCAGAAAATTTGTTGACTAGTTTCCTAAACATCTGGAAAATGCCACATAGGTGACTGCTTTCTGCAGCAGAAATACATAGAAACTAATATTATTGTTCCAGTTGTGGAACACTTGTCATAGACCGGAACTGGTTGTGCCAACATGCAAGAAGACACTAGCAGATCTTAAACTGGATTATGTTGACCTCTATCTTGTTCATTGGCCATTTGCATATAAGGTGAGTCAACTATTGATGCAATACCTAACCAAATATTGTAATTAATAACACTGACAAAGATGCTGTGACTTACCAAACGAGAAAGCACTGGTAGATAGACACAATAGAAAACACACAGACACACACAAATTTCAAGCTTTCACAACCCAAGGTTGCTTCATCGGGAAAGAGGGAAGGAGAGGGAAAGATGAAAGGATGTGGGTTTTAAGGGAGAGGGTAAGTAGTCATTCCAATCCCGGGCGTAAGTCTTTCCCCTCCCGGGATTGGAATGACTCCTTACCCTCTGCCTTAAAACCCAAATCCTTTCGTCTTTCCCTCTCCTTCCCTCTTTCCTGACGAGGCAACCATTGGTTGCGAAAGCTAGATTTTGTGTGTATGTTTGTGTTTGTCTGTGTGTCTATCGACCTGCCAGCGCTTTTGTTTGGTAACTCTCATCATCTTTCTTTTTAAATATATATATATATATATATATATATATATATATATATATATATATATATATATATATATATATATATATATATATATATAACTGTTGTCAGTTGGAAGCAAAGTCATGACAACTTCGTCAAAGTATGAAATAAAAATTTCTTTTATGTAAATGAGCAAATTTTTTTGGCATTAATTCTTATATGTGAAAGTGACTAAAATTGGTAATTTCTACATTGTGATTAAAAAAATAGGGCTACCTCTGTTCATATTGTATCCATTGGCTCATTCATAATGTGGTGTAGATCCTGTCAAGGAGGACAGACTTTAGGGATGTAGAAGTTACACATTAATACAGTGAACAGTTATAAACTGTAGTAATAATTAACTATTTTGAAACTGCTGGAAACTATTTGTGATTGACCAATACAAATTAAACAAGGGAGTGATATTACTCTGAATAAAGTAGCTGTCTTCTTAGTCTTTAAATAGTTGCTGTTTACCTCACATTGTTAGCTTAACTTTCCTATTTCTCAATGACTTAGCATGTTGCTCACTGAATACAGCCCAGAAACATTACATTCAACAGCAGGAAGTTCTACGAAAATAGTTTCAGAAGGCTTAACCAAATGCAAACCCATTGTAGAAGGCATGTGTCAACTTCCATTTAGTTCTACAATCTAGAAAAATGTCGTTAGTCGACAGTGCCAGTTTCCCTACATTAGACAAACTGGGAGATCAATCTGCACTAGGCTTAGAGAAAACCATATAATTTGGAGATTAAAGAAGCCAGATCCATCCTTTGCTGAACATTGCCCAATGAAAACCACAAATACATAATAGATGTAGAAGTCCTGCACATAGAGGGAGAAGGTGCAAAGTTCACTCAGTTAGAAATTTTAGAAATTAAGGAACAGTTGTGTGTATGCCCACATTTATTACTGAAAGAACACACATTCACCCCTTTCAGACAAATTCAACGCCTACATAGAACAAGAACCTTGGTGACCTCGTACATGTAACAAAAAATTCCATTCCTGTGCATAGCTCTATTTCAAGCATATGTTTAGTCATAGTAACTGTAAATGTTACTGTAATGAATTTTTTATTTGTCAAAATGTTAAACAGATGTAACTTCTACAGTTTAAATCAACACTTGATAGATTAAAAGGTTGAAATACTCATCTTCATTATTGGACAGGAATTTCTGCTTGAGAATTACGAATTTTTTAGGAATAAAGGAGATGGCTTACTGAAAGGCAGAAGTGTTGCATTGTCATTAGGTATACAAACAAAAGGTACAGAGCTTGGATAGCTTTTGGAATGCACTTCCTCATTCAAGCTTGTAGAAAAAACATGCACACAAACACACACAAACTCACTCACATGTACAGGTCTGTTTCCCTACATTGTGCTCAGTCAACGGCTAAAAAGTTTTTCCAGCTTTTGGGAAAAACGTGAACACACTCACTCACATGTATATGCTTGTTTCCTTACGTTGTGCTTAGTCAACTGCCAGCTCTTTCCTGGCTTATAGTGAGTGTACTGGGATGAGGTGGGGGTGTGGGGTGGGCTGGGGTGAGAGATGAAGAGAGGCGAGAGCCAGTGAGGGGTTGGGAGGAAGTGTCTAGTGGCTCATGGGGAGCAATTTAGCTGGGAGTGCAGTTAGAGGCGGCAGGTGGCAAACAGATGGGAGGGAATGTGAGTTCATAGACTAGGACGTGAGATAACAGCACACAACTAGCTGATGTGGGGACACAAATTGGATGGGCATACTGGAGCAGGGAATTATGTGCACATGTGTGCGCGCGCGCGCACACACACACACACACACACACACACACACACACACACACACACACACACACACACACACATACACACATACACTATTGTGTGGGGAATGTGAGTGAGTGAGTGTGTGTGTGTTTGTGTGCATGTTTTTCTGATAAAATTGAGAAAGGAAGTCCGTTCCAAAAGATAGCCCAGCTCTGTACCTTTTGTTTGCATACCTATCGATGACACAGCACTTCTGCCTTTGGGTGAGTTGTCTCCTGAATAACAAGCTCATCTTTGTTAGACACTTGTCTCTGTGATCAGTTATGTAGTAGAAAATTGTCTGAAACCTAGATCATACAGTAATAATGAAGTTTGTGAAACAAGGTGAAAAAAGTGTTTAATTCAGTTAATACAATGTACAACATTTCACCAAGAAACCACAGTTGAATCAACTAAAATAACTGTATATACTTCTCATTGAATAAAAAACACAGTGATCCTATATTT
This sequence comes from Schistocerca cancellata, assembly GCF_023864275.1. NCBI lineage: Eukaryota > Metazoa > Arthropoda > Insecta > Orthoptera > Acrididae > Schistocerca > Schistocerca cancellata. The sequence continues at coordinate 358,380,704 of NC_064634.1, forward strand.
AAAATTAAAGATAATGTATCAGAATGAGTAATATCAAATTCTTGGGGTTGAGTGTAAGTAGAAATGGACAGAACATGTGAGGGTTTTGGCAAACATTATCCATAGTATGTTATGCTCTGCAGATCCTTGCACCAGTGTGCAATATTTCATGCCTCAAAGTGAGCTATTTTTCATATATGCATTTAGTCCTCAGTTTTGGGATGACATTTGGGGAACAAGTGCTGGTAACATACAAACTGTCTTAAAGGGACAGACAAGGCATGTATGAAGAATAACAAATGGTAGCAATAGGGCCTGTTTGTACTAATTTATTCAAGAGGCTAGAAATTCTGACTGTCTCAAGTGAATACACCCTCCTCACTACAATGTACATAAGAAGAAGTCTTCATTTGTATACTAAAAACAATTAAATGCATAATATGAAACTAGATCCAGCCACTACATATACCTGAACAGGAAAAACAAGTCAGAAACACTAGAATAGTATGCTATACGAAGACCTAAAACTGTACAAAAGGCTGCCACAGGAAATTAAAGGTGTAAATGAACTCAATATGCTTTAGAGAAAAGGGCTAATTAGGAATGAAATTAAGTAGGGAAGTCACCCAGGACCAGGACTAACATGGACATAACTGTATGACAGCACAGTAAATGGAGATCAGCAGTTAAATGCCAGCATAACATTTTAGAAAACTTGAGATATCAGGGTTGCCACATGTTTTCCTAAGTGTAATTCTCTGATATTTCCATGATTTCCAGACAAGTTTTAGCATTTTTCCCTGACATATTTTGAGATCTCAAGGGTAAGTTAAGATCTAAGTTGACAATATATCTATCTTAGCACCTGTGATACAAGAAACAATAGTGTAAACAAGGAAATATCTAAAATAACTTGCAAGTATATGGCATTTCCTGATGTGAGCAATGACCTTAATACTTACATCAACATCTTTTGTAATGAACTGTTTTTAGATGGAGAAAGCAAGCCTGATTGGATTTGTGACAATATTATGAAAAGGGAAGTTGCTACTCACTATATAGCGGAGATGCTGAGTCACAGATAGGCACAACAAAAAGACTGTCACAGATAAGGCTTTCAGCCAGTAAGGTCTGCATTAACAATGGACAACACACACACAACTGCAGTCTCAGGCAACACACTGCAGTGTGGAAAGCTTTATTTGTGACAATCTTTTTGTTGTGCCTATCTGCGACTCAGCATCTCCACTATATGGTGAGCAGCAACTTTACTTTTCACAAAATTGTTACATTCCATTCTGAATTTTCCATTGTATGATGGGATATGCGTTTCATTAAGACCACTGATATTATGTTATTTCAATAAACGAAAGACATTTGCTGACAAAAATATTCATTTCCTTGGAATTCCAAGACAGATTTAAAATCCCTTCACTGATTTAAGAAATATCTTCAGAAAAAAGTAGGCCTCTTGAAAGAAGTGTGTAAGACAGGGAAGAATTGTGTACATCAACACTGTAGATGACAGCCAATATGTTGGTTCTACTATGTTTGTTGTTTTTGGTTATTACCCACTGTGTTATATCTACTATTTTACAGGTGTTGTGTGGTTTTTCTTTTTTTTTAAATATGTGATACATAGCATACAAACTCCCAGCAACTGACAAAATTTTCTTCTTCTTATTGTCCATACTTTCTAACATAGAAACTACTTTTAAACTGCCAAAATTTTTTTAGAACAAATAAAATGTCTATAAAACGCCACACTGTATAACGTACTTATGGTGAGACAGTCGTAATTCCTGAAATCCAATGCTGATGGTCTGTGGATTGCTGAGGAGCACTGTGTGGATAAACCATGCAAATCCAGTGTATTATGCCACACATAAACAGACCTGGCCTGTGGGCAGGTTGGTGAGACTAGTCCAACGGGCAGGGCCTGCACGTAGTGGGAGCTGAATGGCTTCAGATTGGCAGGCCTGACTCAATACATATACACTCAGAAATGGCCTCCGGTTTTGACCTGTTGGGGAAATCCACTAATGTGGCCAGCTATTCATGAGCCATAGACAGCATGTTGATGAAATGAGAGCATGGTGATCAGTCCATACAACAGAAAACTTGATACTCTGAGAATCAATAATACTGAGGGTAGGTAGCAACTCACCATAAACATGATTGTTGAACCACAGACAAGCATGTAGAAAAGTCAATCACACTCTCACAACTAAATTTTCAGCCATAGCTTTTGTCAGAAAACAAAAGCACACAAATAATCACTCAGACACAACTCATGCAAGTATGACCACTGTCTCCAGCCACTGTGTCTACAGTCTCTGAGAATCAGATCCAAACAAATGACCTCTCATGCCTTCCTGCCTCTTGTTGGCAGGTGTTAGGCTAGCTGCAAGAATTGGTGGCAGCACTGACTGCAAGCTGGGGGGAGTGGTATGAAGGGGAGAAGCAACAGGAATGAGGGAGTTGGGAAGCAGTGCATGTATTCAGCTGCAACCAGCCAGTGATGATGTATGACACCTTGATAAACAAACCATTTCATTTCCTGAGACAAAATGAGATTTTTCCAGTGTTTTTCCCAAATTTCCATGATTTCCCTGATATGTTTGAAATTCCCTGAATATTACCTGATTTCCAGAACCTGTGGTAACCCTGGATATTAAAGATTTAGAGAGAGTAATTAACAAATCAATGATAAGGAAAGGGACTCTCTGTTCCAGGAAATACATTTGTTTTCTTTCCTGTGATTAAACATGGAAAAAAATTCATCAATGTACCTATTGTCAGAACTGGGTTCAACAATGACTTATTTACATGACAGACTGCTCTAACAAACCATTATACAAAAATCATAATAAAGGAAAAAGCCACACGGATTCCCCATGGCTGTAGTTTTCATCTGTATGTATTTAATATATAACCCACTTTTGTGATTAATTGAGTTGTTTCATAAATTTCATAACAGATGATATATACTCATTGCATATTGTGGCACTGTTTCTTTCTTTCATCTTTTTGTTTTGTCTGTGTGTGGTGTATGGCGGACAGGCATATGTTAAAAAATGAGTTATTCAAACCAAATATAATATGCCTTGCCATTTAACTTTCATAACCAAATGCTACTGATTTAACAGGAAGGGGATGAATTTTATCCTGCAGAGAATGGCATTGCAATTACTACTGATATTGATTATTTGGATACGTGGAAACAAATGGAAGAGTGTGTCAACTTAGGTCTGGCGAAAAGCATTGGTGTATCCAACTTCAATAGCAAACAACTCAGCAGATTACTTGAAGCAGCTACTATCAAGCCTGTTATAAATCAGGTAATAGTATTATAGCATCTCTTGCATCTTCTGCACAGTTCCATACAGAAAAATATATATTGCTTGTTTACAGAACTTGTCCTCTTAGACAATAATTCTTCATGATGTTGAGCAGTCCATGACTGCAAATAATACTTTTGCTAACATTGCAGGAATGGATAAAGCTGTGAAAAAATATAATAAATGATTATTTATACTATTTACACATTTTTTTTTTACTTTAGGCCACTGTGGAGAATATGTTACTACTCAACACAATATAGAATTTTCTGAAAAGTAAATAAGATTTGGCTTCCAGGCTTATGCATTGAATTCATTCATGTGTTAATAGAATGCATACTCTGCTGCAGCCTGATACTTGTTGAAGGAACAAATGAAATAACATTTGCATGATAATGCAAATTGATGGTTTCTTAGCAAATTGATGGTTTCTTAGCTTTCAAAATACATCAGCTTCAGCTTTGATACTATTGTTGCTGATACTACAGCAATGCAATAATTAAATCTATCCCCCAGGGCTAGATATAATGTATGTATGTGTAAAGTTTCTTTTGTTATTTATGACAGATAAGGAATACCAGTAATCAAATTTGCTGTCATGGGAAAAGATGTTATAATAATGGCAGAAGTTTCCCAAATTCAACTATAAGTAATATCAGTAATAGTAACCAAGAAGTTACCAGTTTGAATACGATGCATATTGGGACAGAACATGTCATCTTATTCTGTGAGAAGTTTTCAATTAATTATTGTGATTTGTTTGAGAGTTATAAAACAAAGTTACAGAACATTTCTTGGAAACTGGCCAAACTGTAAATAAATTTAATACCTGACATAAAAATAGCACATTTGGCCTGAATGTAATACGGATATTTGCCTTTAAATTCCACCTGTAACGTAATAATTTTTGTCATTTTGTAACCACACTCTCCCCAATAATTCATAGATACAAAAATGTAGGAAATTTGTTTTTAATTTTTGTTGCACAGATTGATAATCTAGTGCAACTAGAATGCATGGGTGAGAATGATAGATCAATGTATTTAAAAATTTCTCATCTGTTTGTATATCGATCTTGAAATCTTGATTGTTGCCTAGAGGGTACATCAAGCTGATTTTTTTAGAAAAGAACACAATTAAGATGAAATGTATAAGCACATCCTTTCATGTATTGTCTCCATGTCACATTCACCATTAGTTGTATATTTTCATATTAACTAGGTTACCTTCAAAGTGACTACATATTTTTCCATCATACAGGATCTAACCATCACACCATGATACGTCCCAATTGACTCAACATAAGCTGCTACAAGAGAGTAGTAACTCACATGCATTTTTTAGAAAAACCAAGAACAAATAACCTGCTTGTGAAGATAAAGAAATATAATAACTTATCTGCACAACATAGTACTGTATGAGAACTGAACTGTGTGACTAGCTCCATAGGACTATCCCATGTGGGTTTCTGGGACTTACTTAACCAAAGACATCCATACAAAACAACTGATTTAGAAACTGCTTACAAAGACCAAAATGTAAACTGCAATCTGTATTTTGCACAGCTGAAATAGAAACCCATGTGCCTCTGTGGAATGTAAATTAGGAACCAAATTTCTGCCTTGCATGTGGTATTGTTATGTGAGGCTGTTAGCATTGCAGTTTTATCTCCGATGGTTGATGGTACCAGTTCAGTTCACTCTGTGACTCGAGTGTGTTATGTCATGTATCCTCATACGTTTCAACTTGCTGTAAAATAAAGAGTGTTGTGTGCTCTGTATTACTGTATCTTCTATCATTTACTATCACTAAGTACTGGAGTTCCACACTGGTAACCCTGAACTTTGAGTGAATGCTAAACTAGTGCAAATTTCTCGACAATGTGGCCCTCACACATTGATTGTGTTATGCAGACAATGAAATTTCATCGCTCTCTTGCATCTCTCACTATTAAAAGACATGAACAGGGCTCCGTATGTTGCCCAAGTGATTAAAAGGGAGAATGACACTTCTTCACATTGCAGCCTCATTGCAAATTGCAGGTGCACAACAACACAATGCAATTGACAATCTGCCTCTTGACTTTGTTACGAACTCTACCAGCGTAATATTTACCCCTGCAGTCTCTCAAAATTTTCATGACCTGGACTATTGAGCCATACTGACCACGTCACAGCTGTTATTGCATGTACCAGACATGTGTCTGCCCGATACGCATTCTGTCTCGTCCCTGCCCCCGACATGACATCCGCTCTCTAATCCATGCAGCTGCCTGCATTACCAGCCACCATCCACTTGCAGTTCTACCTGTGATGTGTGGCCATATTCCAACCACAATATCAAACGAAACAGTTGACTGCTTCATGGTTCAATCTACCATCGTTTGAGAGATAACCAACACCTGTGGTTTGCAATCATTGAAAGCATATTCACCACCAACACCAGACAACATGAACTACGTCACTGTGTATGGACAAGTATGGGACCACCAAATCAACGCTGTAGTGAGGCCTCTGCTGTATTCCTGATGAGCAGCTACATCAGATACTTTACAACCAACATTTACAGGAGGGGACCTCCTCAAACTGTGGTAGTGTTCTTCACAGTAAATTAGACCTGTGCATCAAGCCTGATAAGGCACTGTGGATGATGTGGATCATCATGCTCCCATCCCAGGTGCAGATGACTTTACTTGCCACTAGTAACCAGTCTCCTTATGCCTGCCTTTCCATGGCTAACCACATTTTCACAATTTCTTGATATAGGTACAGCATCTACAAAGCTCCTAACAGTGGTATACACATGCATGCTCCACTGCCATGTGTGTGACCTCTTGCTACCACCAACAGTCACCGAGCACTCCCGGCCCCACCAACTCTGACATCACAGCAGCCATCACCTCCTGTGTTTACAAAACAAATTTAGCTCCAGATGTCACTCTTGATACATCAGCAGCCACGCACATGCAGTCTTGCCTCTGTTGGTACAATGGCTGCTTTGGCACATCTCTGTCATCAACCTAGTGATTATCCAATCTGGCCTCATGGCCTGCAGGAGTCTCCCGAAGCTGTGGACAATGTGTATGCTGCCTTGACACACACAAAGTCACCACCTGCCAACCAGCTTCTTATGTCACTCTGAACAACAGTCTGTAGATCCTTGAACACATTAGAGGATTATATTTCCTGGTTGGCACCAGATTGCAGGTCAGCACAGCACCTCACATGGCTATGTCGGCAGCTTCGCACCTTTTCTCGATAGCTGCTAATGGTTCTACTATCGCTGTTAGGGATATCCAGATATAGACTCCAGACATTGGCTTTGCTACACCCTTCACATTGTCATTCATCATCACTGATGTTATGGAAGTGGTCCTGAGGCCTTTCACCTTGTCCCCTTACAGCATGCAAACAAGCTCACCTACATGCCTCCTGACTGGACTGCTGACAGCACATGCATCCTGGCTGCCTCACTACCCAAATGTGCCAATGCTACCTGATACCTCAAGTTTCCTGACGCGGTGGTACCCACCTCACTGTTTACCCAAGTCAGTACATTGTCTGCCACTTATGCCATCCCCACTCCTTCTTGTCTGCTGTCATCCACAGTGTGCTCACACTGCCACTACTCACCTTCCCCACCCCCGTGCCTGTACCAGAGGATGCTTGCTGTGCTGCATCCATGCCTGTGCAGCATCCACCCACCTCTCTGCACCTGGCAGAACAGCCTCATCCACACTGAGTCCATGCCTGTGCAGTACGCCACTGCCCAGATGCATCCAGCACTGCCTGCCATGCTGTGACAGAACCTCCTCAGCTCATTGACTGTGCTGCACATGCACATGCACTGGCCTTGCTTGGGCAGTCCAGCTCCAGTCTGCAGCTACCATCTGATGTCGCCCCCTTTTGGGCTGAGCCAGTACCTGCATGTGGTGCTGTCTGATACACCATGCCTGAACCTCTGCAGCTCACTGATCACATCATGCTCACACAAGTCTTGCTTGGGCAACCTGGCTCCAGCCAACAGCTGAAGTCTGACATTATTTCTGCTGCTTGGGACTCCCACCTCCATGCAGTCCATGCTGACAAGCTCTCAATCAATGGCTCTACCCTGTATGATCTTTTTATCTTGTCAGCCATCAACAATGGATTGGTGCACCACATTAACAATACACTCAGCCCAATGGTTAGTCAGCACCCCAGACATCTACACCCTGACCACCCCCAGATGGCGAAGGAAGTGGTGGATGAGTTGTTACTAGCAGGCATTGTTTGTCTATCAGATAGCAACTGGCCCTCACCCATCTGCCTCCTCCCTAAGAAGAACGGCTCGGCCAGTCTTTGTGGGGCTATTGTGCCTTGAATGCTTGCATCATCATGGACAACTAACCAGTCTGTAATATCCAAGACTCCACACACTACCTCGCCAGTCCTAAAGTGTTCAGTCCTATACAAAGATGACATTCACAAGACTGCCATAACAACATCTTAAATTGTTTGAGTTCCTTTTTGTGCCTTACAGACTAAAAAATGCTGCACAAACCTGGCAATGCTTTATAGATAGCCTGATTTTTAAAATTTCTTTTTATTATGCATATCTGGACGATATTCTCATTTTTTCATCAAACATGGCCTCACACTCTGCCCACCTCAAACAAGTTCTTAGCTCTCTCAAAACTAACAGTGTAGTGATCAACACTGACAAATGTCAACTCCATCAGATGCATGTCATCTTCATGGTCCACATTGTTAATGCTTCTGGCATCCACCCAGTTCCAGAGTGCACAGGGCTGATTTATGACCTACCACCAACATCTGACTACCATGAACTGCACTGTTTCCTCAGGACAGTTAGTTTCTATCACCATCACTTTCTCCATGTCACCACCATGCATGTAACCTTAACACAGACCGTCAAGGCAAAGATACAAACAGTCACAGGAAGCTCACATGGATCACGGACATGCAATGTGTCTCTCAAGTGATCATGGACAGTCTGGTTCGGGCAACTAATTTAGCTCACCCAATTCCAGGATCTCCCATGTCCACCACTGTTGACACTAGAGATTTAGCAATAGGAGCTGTTCTTCAACAAGAGGTCAATGGCTCCAGTCAACCCTTGTGGTTCTTCTCCCATAAGCTGACCAAGGCACAGTGCACATGGTTGGCTTACAACCAAGAGCTAAGCCCCTTTATGAGGCAGTATTTCATAGAAGATATTGAAGAGCACCCATTATCATTCAAAGTGACCACAGCCCCTAGCTAATGCCTTTCATTGCCCACCTAAGGATGAATGCCTCTGCCATTACTATCACCTCAAATACATTGTGCAATTCACAATGGATGTCCATCATGTGAGGGGTGCAGGTGATGTACTCACTGACTACTAGTCGCACATTGGCATCATCTTGGCCATGATTGATTTTCACAAGCTCACACAGGCTCAGCAGAATGACCCTCAGCTTCAGAACTTCCTGAATGATGCCTCCTTCACCTTTATCATTGAGCCAAAGTTTATCCCCAGTTCAACTAGCCGTGTCCTCTGCAACACATCGCAGGGATCCACATGCCCACTTGCCCAACAAGAATTCTGCAGAATTATTTTCAACCTTGTCAATCCTGGTTTCAAACCTACTACTCACCTTATAACTCAGCAATATGTTTAGCCCCATATTAAGTGAGACTACTAGTTGTGGACAGGGCTTGTGTACTGCGTCAGTGATGTAAAACCAACCGGCACACTCACGCTCCACTAGGTACCTTACAGATACCAAAGGATTGCTTCCAACACATTCATGTGGACCTGGTTGGCTCCTTTGGAGCATCTGACAACTACCGCTACCTCCTCTCCATTGTTGACAGGGTAACACACTGGGGAGAGGCTACCCCATCCAAGACATAGTGCTGAAACAGTTTCCAAAGCTCTTGTGTATACCTGAATCATGTATTTTGGCTACCCTACCTCAATAACCAGGGGCAAGGTAGGCAAACAGACTCCTTGCTGTTTGCTGAACTCTGTAAACTATGTGCCATGGGGGGGGGGGGGGGGGGGGCTGGTCTGACGCACTCTCATGGTTGCTGCTCAGTATCTGCACAGTGCATAAACAAGACGTCAGTGCCTCACTAGCTGTGATTTTATATGGTGAGTCACTATCTCCCCCCTGTAATTTTGTCTCTTCTGACCACCCACCTTGCTTTCTGCTTTGGTTAACAGCATCTGGCATCACATTGCCAACCTTCATGTCCCCCATCCTCCGCCCTCCCTTGATAACATTTTGCTGTGTGACAATGCTGTCCACACGGCACACCAGCCCACATTCTCGGACCCATGTACAGTTCTCCAACATGACCCCAACACTTATTACAGTCTCCTTAATGACAAGCCAGTCACAGTCTCCATTAACTGACCAATATCTCATTGACAAGCCACCTTATACAGACTCCACCCTCATGGTGGTCCCCCCCCCTCCTGCCCCCCTCACTACCCCTGACCCTCTTCCCCTTGCAACTCCATCCTTTCCAGGCTCTACTCAATGTCTCCTGCTTCTGGCTGGAGAAACTTAGCCTCATGGTTACAGACAAGGAGCTGGTAGTTACAGGAATCCCTGCTGATAGCATGGACTCACCTGAGATCACAGTACATCATTTCCGGGAAGTTCTCACTTTTATATAAGAAACTATCAGCTGCAATCAAGGCTGATAGTTTCTTATATATTAGATTATCACGATTGCTGACTGGGCTGCAATGTTGAAAGTACTAAAAGTTTTCACTGTACCTGATAATGTCAACCCTACAACTCTGCAGCTCATTTCACCAATAACGGCTGCTGGGCCATCACCACTTCCGCCCTCCCTCTCCGAATAGAGAGCTCCTCAAGGACCAACCTGACACACATACACACAGCAGCAGATATGTCTTCCCCACCTCCCCTTCCCAAGCTCACCCATGTGGTCCACACCATTCAAGCAACTGCCAGTTTCTGTGACTATCATATCTACACCCTGCACCAGCCTTTCCAACATTTTGGCCTCCCACTTGGTCATCACCTACACACCATGCTACTGGGGATGGTGGGGCACTGTGGGAATGTTAGCACTGCCAGAGAAAATGACTTGTAGTTTATCTGTGACCCTTGGCAGTAGCAGATCAGTTTGCTCTGTAACTCGAGTGTGTTATGTCATGTATCCCTGTATGTATCGAGTTTCTATTAAATAAAGTGTGATGTGAACTCCACATCACAGTGTCATCTACCATTCACTATCATTACATAGCCGAGTTTCACACTTAGTTATTATTTGAGTGATTTACAAGATGGCAAATTATGGTGCTTTTGAAAATCATATCTGTTCTGGTTTATTTTTACTATAGCAGATTGTCAGGATTACTATTTTCCTGGGATTTCATGTTTTTCAAATTTTAATGTAAAAACATTATTCTTAAAAAGATAAAAAACAAGAACTGATAGAAACTGCAGTAGCTTTAAAGTACTTTATTGTATTTAGTTCTTCTCCAAAAACAATGTATGGCATATTTTCAAACTAATTCTGCTCAAGAAAGAATTGTCTCAAAAAGTCATTTTGTTTAAAAATCTTGGTTCATTAAAATTTGACATTGAAATATTGAGTACTTGAAATGTCTATAATCAAATAAAACATCAAATTCTACTTTCATTGTTACAGATTGAGTGCCATCCTTATCTGAACCAGAAGAAGTTGATAGAGTTTTGCAAACAAAGGGATATAGTAGTAACAGCCTACAGTCCTCTTGCAAATCCATCTATGACAATGCCAGGAGGGGGGTTACCTCTCTTACAAAATCCAAAGCTGAAACTTCTTGCAGCCAAATACAAGAAGACAGTAGCCCAAGTTGTTCTTAGATATGTGGTAAGAAATAATATCTGCAGAAGGAATTAAATATAAGAATAAGAATTCACAAACATCATCTATATTTTGTTGCTGCCATTTACATTCAAAATCAAATAATTGAAATGCCAACATCATCTATTCAATATTCATTTTGTCTGTGGAAAGAGAGGTTCCCCATATCTTATATGTGTTTATTATTAGCATGCCAACAATTTGATTGTTTATTCCCAAGAAGCTATCAGTCCTACATGCAAGTATCAACTTATTCCTCACATTTCATTGATCACCATTTCACTTAAACTTTGGACTGAAATAGGTGGAAAAGTATTATTAACTGTAGTAAAATCACACAGATGAGATAATTCTCATGGCTACAAGCACAGTTTGTGGTTATGCAAAAATAGGAAAATGATACAAATGTAAAAGAGACATTGTAACTGTATGTTAATCATTTACATACATAAATCATAAGAAACAAACATTCAAGAGGTGGGGTAGTCTTTCCATAACAGTGATTAAAGTGCATAAATATAGTGGTCCAATTATGACATATCACATCAACTGTTCTGTTTCTTAGGGCAGTGACAAGGATCTAGTGAGGCTAGTACATAAAGTAAAACCAAGGAGTAACTATGAAACTAGAGAGAAAAATCACTTATTTCCACATTTACTAAGATCTTTGAGTCAGTGGTGCTGGCCCAGTGTAGTACCTTCTTGACAAGAAACAATCTTCTAGCATAACACAACATTTAATTCAAAATATTGCAAAAACACAATTGTTATAGAATTCTTACACAAAGTTTATTTCTATGTAGATGAAGGGTGGAATAGAGTGGGCATATTTTAATACCTCACATAGGCATTTGACCTGGCCAATCATGCACTGCTCTCAGACAAACTGAAAGCATGCACTATTGGACACACATTGCTTGAGTTTCTGTCCTACCTTATCTTTTCTTAAAAAAGAAAATTATATATATAATGCAAGACTCAATACTGAGATTTTCTTTTAACCTTACACATAACATTGTAATGCCTATGTAATTACTTATACAAATTACACATCCCTGTTTTTTTATGGTGACAATGAGGAGGTAACACATGTTTCAGTACATGGTGCTAAGCTGTGACTATAATATTTTAAAACCATTCAAAGCAAGAAAGTCATAGTTCAGGTCTATAAATAATGTATGTGGAATTTTGTGTACAGATAAAAAACTAATTGATGTAAATCTTTGATGGGAAAATGTTATGTGTAGAAAAATAAGCAATAAATTATTCTTGCTTAGGCAGCTGTCCAGAATCATGTCTAATACATCACTGAAACCAATATACTATGTAATAATTTTCCCATTTACAAATTACTGGATAGAACAGTAGATTTGGACAGAATACAGGTGTTACATAATAGGGTTGTTCTGTGCATGCCAAACCCGGCCGAGGTGGCCAAGCAGCTCTAGGCGCTACAGTCTGTAACCACGCGACCACTACGGTTGCAGGTTCGAATCCTGCCTCGGGCATGGATGTGTGTGATGTCCTTAGGTTATTTAGGTATAATTCTAAGTTCTAGGGGACTGATGACCTCAGAAGTCAAGTCCCATAGTGCTCAGAGCCATTTGAACCATTTTTTTGCATGCCAAAGTGATATTCCACCATTCATCCAGTCTATGCATGGCCTAGTCCATCATTGTGCCACACTTACTCTTAACCCCATACTACATGGGTCATATCATGGTGGAAGACCTAGGTCTGATAAACCCACCTAGCAGATTTTTCTCCTGTCCAGCCACAGGCAAATCTCAAACATGACATATTTTATTTATTTATTTATTTATTTATTGGTCTGTTTCATCATTTTTGTACATAGTTATAAAGTGATATTGGACAAATCAATTTTTGTGAAATGATCAGTTGAGAAACGTGAATTTATGTGAAGATTATGAATTCTATATCCACTTAAACATGAATAAGTTTACATACATAAAACTGTGAGCAAATGTATACATACAGGTTAATGTCTTCATGCTCTTCCCAAGAACTTGTATCAGTTTTCTGATTAAAAAAGCAACAGGATTTTTACATCATTGTGTTGATTATAGCTTACAATTTTCTTGTAAAAGGGAACAAATTTACATTAAATCATGACACTTTTCTTATGAATTAATAACAATTACTCTAAATAATCGTAAAAGTGGAGTAATACTTTCAGTTTTTGTGGGGTGTTCATGATTTGTTTACAGCTTTTGCACTTGTACAAATGGTACAGATTTAAAGATTAGAAAATATTTACAATTTATATGACATTCACCAACACTGATTATGTTACTGAAGTATTCTACAGGAACTCATCCAGATTTTAGAAAGCAGCTAGCTGCTATATAGTATAAGACTGTACATATTCATCAACACTATAATATGATTATTTAAAAAATACATTTTTAGAACCATTTTAAAATTCCTTAAAGTTTTGTGTATCTCAATGTGGTGTGGTAACTTATTGTAAACTTTTTGCTCTGCTAGTAGGGACCCATCCTGTCTAAGTTTTGTTTTTTGGATATTCACTGTGCAGTTCCATTTTCTGTCATGCATTGTACTTATGAAGTTTCATTTTTTGTACTAGTTGGTCTTCAGTGACCATTATTTTTTTAATGAAACATGTAACTTCCAAAGTGTATAAGCAAGGTAGTGGAAGAATTTGTAGTTTCTTAAATAGTGTCCTGCATGATCTTCTAGTAGCTGCATTTCCTATGGTCCTTATAATTCTTTTTTGGACAATAAAGCAATTTCTGCTGGCAGGTGAGTTGCCCCCAAAAAATTATGCCATAACTCAACACCTGTGTGTAATGTATATTTTTTTATCTTTGTTGTGTCATGCAGCCAGAAAGAATTTTCATGGTACTTAATTTCTTATTGATGAAGCTTACATGTTTGCTCGACTTTAGGTTTTCTTGGATCCATATTCCAAGAAATTTAGTACTGCTTACATTTACTAATTTTTTACCAGATAACATTATGACAGGGCTTGAGAAGTTTATTCCTTGTGTTGTATGTAAATGCACAGTCACTGCCTTTTCTGCGTTTATGGTAAGACTGTTTCTGGAGAACCTATCAGTTATGTGTAACATGGGTACTTTGATTTCATTCTCCAATTCATCTACAGTCTTCCCTTTTTCAGATGTTGATGTCATTTGCAAATTTTATATGTGTCTGGGAAGAGTTTGTTGACTCTACATCATTTATAATATCAAAGATGGTTTCTGTGAACCTACATTTATAGAAACCGTGCTGTGATTTTGAGAAGTTATTATCATCTATAAAATGAATCAGCCTCTCATAAAATATATTTTTCTAGTACAGGGTGTCCCAAAAAGAATGACCCGATTTTAAATAGAATTATTTATTAGGAAGGAGGGCTTAACACTAACAAATTGCATACTAAATTACTCTGAAAAGACAGAAGTTTATAAAAATCCATCATAAATGAAGATGGTATCTGTTCCCAAAAGAACAGGTACCTTTGATGACCATGCAGCTTCTCTAAAATGAAATGATAATTAAATTGAAAACCTTAGCTGCCAACAGACGTTGTTGATATACATCAATAGGGACAGCTGAAAATGTGTGCCCTGTCTGGGACTTGAACCCGGGATCTCCTGCTTACATGGCAGATGCTCTATCCATCTGAACCACTGAGGGCACAGAGGATAGTACAACTGCAGGGACAAACATTTTCAGCTGTCCCCATTGATGTATATCAACAACATCTGTTGGCAGCTAAGGGTTTCGATTTAATTATCATTTCATTCTAGAGGAGCTGCATGGCCACCAATGGTATCTGTTCTTTTGGTAACAGATACCATCTTCATATATTGAACATTTATGATGGATTTTTATAAACTTCTGTCTCGGTGGCTCAGGTGGATAGAGTGTCTGCCATGTAAGCAGGAGATCCCAGGTTCAAGTCCCAGTCGAGGCACACATTTTCAGCTGTCCCCATTGATGTATATCAACAACATTTTTCAGCAGGTAAGGGTTTCAATTTAACTATCAATGTTCAATATGTCCGCCATTGGGTGCACGGACGACATCTAGCCAATAGCCGAATTCATCCCCAACTGAACATAAGGTGTCTTCTGTCACTGAAGCTACAGCAGCTGATATTCTGGTTTTTAGTTCATCAATGTCACAAGATAAGGGAGGAATGTAAACACATTGTTTAACATATCCCCACAGGAAGAAATCACATGGTGTTAAGTCCGTGTGCCTAAGAGGCAAGGAGTGGTCACGCAGTCCTGCACGCCCTATCCAACATTGCGGCATGTTAGCATTGAGGAAACTGTTGTTGTGCCACTGTGGTGATGCTCCATCTTGCTGATAGATGAAATTGTCAGTCACAACATGTAGACTTGCAGGGACTCCGCTCAAATGCTTGTCGGATTTGTTCCACTGTTTGTTCAGGAATGCATGGCCAGCCAGGACTTTTGCCTTTACAGAGGCACCCTGTTTCTTCAAACTGTTTACACCACCGTCGAATGTTCTTTGGTGATAGTGGTTTAACTCAAAATTGAATATGAAATGTCCACTGAACTGTGATCACTAATTGCGTACGACTAAATTTGATAACACAATATGCCTTCTGCTGTGTGGACACCATATTGCGCGAGACTGGCTGCACATTCCACATTAGTGCTCGTAATGACACCTAGCAGACTTTTTCTGAAACTCTAGACCATGCCAATTACATCTAGCACTGTTTCAGTTACCTAGTGACATTTGTCTCAATATTATTACAAGTTAAAATAAGGTCATTCTTTTTGGGACACACTGTATTTAAGAATAGCCAGATGCTACAGAGATTGGTCTGTAATTTTTTACCTCTGTTCTGTGGCCCTTTCCAAACAGATGCCTCACTTTCACTATTTTTAACTTTTCAGAAACCTAGAACCCAGTGAGGAATTACACACACCTGCAAAGCGGTTTGCTATTACTGCTGAACATTTCTTTAAAATACAATCATGGATGTTATCGATGCCAGATGAGAATATTGATTTTAGTCCTCTAATGACATTTGATACTTCTTTTTCATCTGATGGATATAAATAAAAGACTGTCCTACCATTTGGTGGATGAGTTTTGATAACATTTTCTTCTACTTGTGTAAAGTAAGAGTTACATTTTGTTTGCATTGTTTTGGGTCTGATATTTTGGTTGATTTTTCCAGTAGGTCAATATTGTAGTGTTCATCACATTGTTTTCCTGTTTCTTTTCTTACTATGTCCCATACAGTCTTCGTTTTGTTTGGGGCACATTTCACAGGATTCTCATTTGTCAGTTCCTTAGACATTTTAATGTCTTTATCTAGGATATGCTTATATCTCCTAAAATAAGCATCAAAATCAGGTGTTTTTTTATTTGTTTTTTTTTCTGTAGTATCTTCATTCTTTTTTTTCTTTGGGGGGGGGGGGGGGAGGGGGGACATAGTTCAAAGTAATAGCAGAATATGTTACTGAAAGCATCAAACTTTTCATTTGTGTCTGCGATGTTGTAAACGTCTTCCCATTTTTCCCTGGTTAGGAAGTACTGAAAGGAGTTCACATTTTGTTCACTGTAGCTCTTAACAACAGCTGAAACAGACTGTTTTGAAAGTTGACAATGATTTTTTAGCTCTACAGAAATTATTCGAGTGTTGTGATCCCCAACACCTGCATTGAAAGTTGGTGTGTTGTATTTACTTGGCATATTTGGAAATATTGCATCAATTGTTTCAATTGTTGACACTGTTGTTGCTATTAATGGTGTTGCTGCTTCCATTTTAGGTTTTAGATTAAAAGTTAAAAGAAGGTTCAAAAGATCAATTTTTTGTTTTGATTCTTTCAGAAAGTTAATATTAAAATCTCCATATATAATGGCATTTTTGTCCTTTTTGTTAAGATGTGGAGGTATGACTCCAAACTTGCTGAAAAGGTAACATGTTGCCCGTTGGAGCCCTATACAAGCAAATAATAGCTACATTTTCAGCTACTAATTCAACTCCAGATATCTCTAAAAATTCTTTCTTTAGGTATATCTTTCAGGAAATGAATAGGTGCAAATTTTATACCACTTTTTATATACATACAGCTTCCACCGTGGATATGAATAGTTCTACAGAAATAGCTACCTAAAACAAGATTTTGCAGACTTAACACTTTTAGTTTTTTTTCTTCAAGTCAATGCTATGTTATGCAAAGTACAGTAACAAATTTTAGTTCAGTCTCTAGAAGAACCAAAAGTTCAGTCACTTTATTTGTCAGTGACTGCACATTTTGTTGAAGCATCAAGAAATTTCCAAATAATTTTGGGATTTGAAATTTACTTGTTACACAGTGTGGTGATTTAGCTTCTCCATTGTTCCTTTTCAGATCACAGGAGGTGCCATGACTATTTATCTTGTTTGCTTTCCCTTCTATCTGCCTCTGACTAAAAAATCATTTGAATGGGTAGGTGGTACTGTTATCCACCTGTGCACCGTATTTTACCCTGTTTCTTCTGTTCTGTGCACCTTCTCTCCTTTTGCTGGTGTTGCTTTAGATGTTGTTGAAACTATAGCTTTTGTAGTTATTGTTGGGGTCTGCTCTGATGTTTCTGATATTGATGGCAGTTCAGCTGTTTCTGTTGAGACTGAGGCAGATGTTTCTTCTGTTATTACAGTTTGTGTAGGCTTCACCGTTTCATTTGGAATTACTGCTTCTGCTGTTTTTGTTTCTGTGATCACTTCACCTAAGGTTGCTTTTTCTATACCATTGCTCTTTGGTTACCTTACTGGGATGGCAGGTTTGTACAGACTGTTTTCTTGCCAGCTGTATTTTTCTAATGGTTGGCTGATTTTTTCGCTGAGTAATTTTTTGCCACTTCTTTTCACATGCAATCCATGTTTAGTATTATTACACCTTCGCAGAAAGTCCACCCTAAGAAAATGGGCATTTGTGCACATGTTACAGATCTTGTGAAACAGCCTGTTTGCCTTTTTAATTTCAGAATTAACACAGGAAATAGACATGAGATCATGTCTGTGTGGTATTCTTGCTACAATAACGATTTTATTACTTGCATAGTGCGGAAACTGCTTTAGATTATGGATTGCAATCAACAGTTCATTTCTGTAAATATCATTTGCACCCCTAAACAAAACAATATTTCCATTTTTGCTATCTGAACTGTCCTGCTTGATGTTTTTCGTAACTTCATGCATGTGGACATCAGGTTTAACATATTCACATGCTTTCACATTGAAATCAATTTGTAAGATTTCTGCAAGATTGCATGCATGACTGTCCAGATGAATAGCCATTTCTGTAGGTTTACCATATCGTTGTGACATCTTGTCTGTGTCTACAGTTTTCCATTGAGCAGAATTCTTCACTTCACACTTTGCAATTGTTTTAGTGTTTACACCTGTTTCACTTGATTTGGTCACAACACTATCACACTCTGACTTTGAAGGATCTTTATCTTCCTTTCACAGTTTTTTAGATTTTCAATTTTCTGTTTGCATCTTTTTAACTTTACTTCCATCCACTACTCTGTCAGAGTCAAATTATCATGACACAGTTTTGAAGAGTTCAGTTCACTAATTTCTTTTTGCAGTTTTGTGATATCCATCTTTAGTACACTGATAATAAACTGTAAACTGGACATATGTTCATTCAGATTTGGAATTGTGTGTTTACGATTAGCACACTGTATCTTTCAATGCTAAAATACATTTCTTTGTGGAGCCACATGCCTAATTTTCATACTACCTGCCATCTTACTTCTGTCATATATCAGTCTTAGTCCACAGCATTTAACGTGGCAATGATCACCAAGTAGCAGCCTGCCCAAATGACTGTCCAGTGTCAAACTGTGCCCAAGAGCAAAGTGGATCATCCAGTGGTAGAACACATTGCTGAGTAGAACACATTCGACTTCAATAGCTGCTTCATGACTTTAGTCTTTTGAATCTCTGTCTGCCACACCAACTTCTTTGAATAGGAACTGTCGCTACAAAACATCCATCAGTCTCATAATGCTCCTGGCCGCAATCTCTGCTAACTCCTGCCCCACACATGCTTCCACTCTTGTCCCATGACCTTAATTACACTCACCCTGCACTCACACCAATAGCTCTACAGTCCCCATCTTCCTCTATTCTATTTCTTCCTAGCAATCCACTTTTTCATGTCATCATCTGCTGCACCTAATTTCCACTGCTGGCAGCCAGAACAAGCTTACCAGTGCACCAATCCTATTCACTGCACTTGCCATCTCTCCCTCCCAGCTGTTAGCCACCCTTCATGAAACCCCCTCCCAGGTCCCACCTTCTCTCTCCCCTCACCCATTCCCCCATTCGAGCTGCAATGCTACCACAACATAGTCAGCTGGGACACTGGAGTCATACAGATGTTTGTCAAAGTTATCTGTTTTGTTTACCTGCCTTTCAGTGACTCTACACCTCAAGTATTTGGTGAAATGTGTGAGGAGAATTTCATCAAGTAAAGTTAAAATAGGAAGACGGAGTAAAAGAATATAAGAAAGTCAAGAAAATTTATTAAATATGTAACACTATTGATGAGTCGTATGTGGCAGTTACATGTATCATTACTTTACAGGGTGGACTGGTAGGTAATATTCCCTTCATGTCCAAGCACTATGATAGGGAACCATTTGGGGACTTTGGTAATGAGACATCAAAGATTGTTTATAACGTATGTCTCACTCTTATCTTGATGTGAGAAAATATGAAAGTTGAAAACTAAGTTACATAGTATTTATTTTCTGAAATAATATTTATTTTATTGTTTGTTAACTGGTTTTTGGCTTTCTGGTCCATCATCAGATAACAGAAGACTAAAAAATGGTAGTCCAAACAATAGTGAGATTTTGAAGCTGAACAAAGGTTGTTTCTCCAAAGCTGTGTTACATATTATGACTGTATGTTTATATAAAAAAACACATGTGTAATGAAATTTACAAAGAAATCCTGCACAAATAAATATTAAACTACTTTACGCTCAAAGATTAAAAGTACAAGAATGTACAAGCCAAAAATGGTACTCAAGTAAGTACTGGCACAGCTATCACACCCAACAGACAAGAATTAACTGGTGAAATTGTAAATGATGTTTTTCAGAAAATCATTAAGTGGTTCTCTGCAAATGGGCTCTCATTAAACTTTGACAAAACACAGTATATACATTTCCACACAGCAAATGGAATGACACCATTAATAAATATAGACTTCGATCAGAAATCGTTAGCTAATGTAGAATATTTGAAATTTATAGGTGTGTGCAATGATGAGGGGTTGAACTGGAACAAACACACTGAGGATTTGCTGAAACGTTTGAGTTCAGCTACTTATGCTATTAGGGTCATTGCAAATTTTGGCAATATACATCTCAATAAATTAGCTTACCACACCTATTTTCATTCTCTGCTTTCTTATAGCATCATATTCTGGGGTAACTCATGACTGAGTAAAAGAGTGCTCATTGCACAAAAGCGTGTAATCAGAATAATTGGTGGAGCTCATCCAAGATCATCCTGCACACATTTATTTTAAGAGCTAGAGATCTTTACTGTAGCCTCACAATATATATATTCACTTATGAAATTTGTTATTAACAATCCAAACGAATTCAAAAGTAATAGCAGTGTACAGGGCTACAACACTACGAGAAAGGATGATCTTCATTACTCAAGGTTAAATCTAACTTTGGCTCAGAATGGGGTAAATTATGCAGCCACAAAAGTCTTTAGTCACTTACCTACTAGCATCAAAAGTCTGACAGATAGCCATATTGCATTTAAGAGGAAATTAAAAGAATTTCTTAATGGCTACTCCTAGTCATTGGATGAATTTTTTAATATAGTAAGTGGGTAATTTCCCCAACCCCTTCCAAAAAAAAGTTATGTAATATCTTGTATAGACACCTTTTATTAACCTGACACGTTCCACATCATTACGAAGTGTCATACTCATGATCTATGGAACAAGTACTAATCTAGTCTAATCTCTGATCTACTACTATGTTATATGGACAAAATAAATGGTGATCATGCTAAACAGGCAACAAAGGCAGGGTGGGAGTTTGGGAGAGAGAGAGAGAAATCACTCAACAAAATGTGGTTGGAGGACAGTTATAATATTTACATCAAGCACATTATTGTATGGTGAGAAAAACATTAACTGGCTGCTGCTGTGATCTGTGCTGTGAGTGTGAATGATGGAAGTGAATTTAATTATTATGGATTTAGCCAGGATTCTGTGACTGGTGTTCACTGATAGCCAGATGTCAGTATTTAATCATTATGGCAGTAAACAGTAACAAAACACTTAATAAAGAAATACACGATCACAGCACTAGAGGTAGAGAGAGACCCCACATCATCTCTCATAGAACAACACTTTATGAGAAAAGCCCTCACTATGCAGGCATAAAACTACTGAATTGCTTCCATCCTAATATCTCCATATTGCCCATTACAAAACTAAAAATGAAATTAAAATTGTGGCTCCTAAACAATCCTGTATATTCAATAGATGAGTTTTTAGATTTAGTACACTCGTAAGATGGAAGACCATCTATCTAAAAATATATGTAATCTCAGATCTTAGACTGTGTTACAAACTGTAAATATTTGAATGTCAGATATGAATACTGTGTCACAAACTGTAGATTCCTTAATTTTAAGTATGGCAATAACAAATTTTTTTCATGTACAGTCCATATATGCAACTCTGTTCTCTCAAATAAATTTAGAAAAAGTTGTGTAGATAAAAGTGCCAGCCAATAATATGTAACTCTAATAAGTAAGGCTCTGACTTATCCAGAAGACTGGAACAAGAAAACCTTTCTTTTTGTAATCAGTTGATGTTGGATCAAAATAAAATAAATAAATAAATAAAAGTTCCTCTATGGAAACATTACATTTAATATCAGAAGAATGCTGTTCATTCAGAGCATGTTCAGCAAACATGGAATTTTTCTTTTTCAGTCTCCAACTCTTTTCATGTTCAGTTAGCCTCATAGTTACAGAATTATTGAAAAGAAAGAACAAATTTCAGTTGTTTATTCCAGGCAAACTATGAAAAATAGAAACATGTTACATATGTCACTGGAAAGAAGGAGATTCAAAGTTTTACATTCACGCAGACTCTACTCCATGTACTCAGCATGAGCACCATTCATAGCTTGAGAAACATTGAAATAGCAGTCCATTTCATTCCACTCTTGAATCAACAGGTTCCTGTTATCTAATCAACAGCTTCAACAATTCAATTTCTCAGCCCTTGAAGAGTAGCTGCCATAGCTGGGATAAAGAAAAATCACTATGTGTGAGGTCTGATGATCTGGGAGGCCAAAAGCAATGGACAAGATCTTGTTGTCCACCTCTTTCAATCTATGTTGCTACAAACAAACAACAACACAGCTGTGTCAAAACTTTGAACCTTCCTCTAACAAGTGACATGAGCAATGTGTTTCTATCTTTTATAGCTTGTAAGTAAGAAACAATTGACATCTGTTCTTTCTTTTTGAATCACCCTGTATAGCACTCCCTTGCTGAGCAACATATAATTTGCCACAAAAATTATAGCAAATTTTATAAATTCCAGTCTACTCTGAAGGTGTAATCTTACTTTGACTGTTGAATGTTGGCAACAGTGTTACTAATATAAAAAACTGATTATATTTCCTAGATTTTAGTTTGCTGGCAAGTATGTGTGATGTCTTATGTACATTTAACATGGGGCCCTATTTGTTGTAAGAATGATTTAGTGCCCTCTGAAGAGTGCACAGAAGTACTATTATCTTCTCTCCCTTCCCTCTAACAAGTATGTTATCAATTGGGATAGGACTATAACCATTACTTTACACAATTTATTTGGTTATTTCTTTTAATTTAATCCTTAATGGCCAATTACAGTCCCATTATTCATCCTTGCTAAAGCAGCAGCAGCCAGTTAATGTGTTTCTCACTCTAAGGCAATATCCTTATCATAAATAGTATGAATGTTCCCCACTCACATTCCACTGACTCCCCCCCCCCCTCCCCCCCTCTTCCAAAATCTATCCATCTATTTTTGTCTGTTCATCACATTCACCACTTATTTTGTACATATAACATACCAGTCTGTGCCAGTACTCATATGTGTACTATTTTTGGCCTGTACATTATTATATTTTTTAATATTTGAGTATAAAATAATCTAAGAATTACTTTTTATAATTTATTTGTGAATTTCAGTCTGATAGCAGTTCATTTACCAATATAAAGTTACAAAAGGTCACATATCTTTGGAAAAAACAATCTTTGAACAGTTATAAATTTTCACTGATAATTTATGATTTACCCATTTAGTCTTGTCTTATGACGGCCCAGGAAGCTGGATGCTAGTTCACAACAAACTATAAAACGAATATTATTGTGGAACATTAGTACTGTGTATTTCAGTTTCTAACATGTCTGTGTTCCTCCAAGTACTGATAGACCATTCTGTAAAAGAAATATTAAAGCCTAAACAGCTAATGTAATTTTACAGCTGCATCACACATATTGCTGACTAAGTGCACTGTGCCAAAATGTCTTCTAATTTTCTTCTGTTGTTTTCTGAGTGCCAAACATGAATTTCTCTTCAGTTATTTTCTCTTTGCTGTTTCTTTTAATAGCATCAACTAATGTCTATGATTGGCATTTACATATTTATGTTAATCAAATCTGTAATGACATTATCAATATTTTACAAACAAGTCAATGGAGATGAAATAAAAGGTGAACAGATGAAGGGTAGTAAGTGAACTTAACTAATGTGCTCTTTATTTGAGCTGTTATGGAATAAAAGTAGAAGGAAATTAGTTGATAATAGTGTGAGAAATAACATACTGTGATCTTTTTTCATCTCTGGTGCATACGAGCTTCCAATCAATATTTCTTGGTCTCTACAGTAGGAATAATGTAACACTAATTGAATTTAATACTAGTTCATAGTACCATAAAATAGGTTGGTAAATATTTAATTCTGTATTTTTTTGCAGTTTCAGCTAGGAACTGTACCAATTCCAAAGTCCTTCACCAGGAAGAGGATTGAGGAAAATATCCATATCTTTGACTTTGAGCTCAGTAATGATGATGTAACAGACATCAGTAAACTGAACAAAAACTACAGGGTTTTCCCACATGCTCAGTAAGTCTGCCCCATGAATTCAGGTTAATTAGAAATGAACTATATGTCTATAATTACTACATTCTGCACTTTGTGGAGAATGCTAACATTTTATTTCAAACAAAAAAATAATTTTTCTTAAGTGAAATCCAAGTGATTACATCTAGACTAAAATGTGGCAAACATTTGCATGTGTATAAGTCATTAATGGCTTTCAACAGGTTCAACTAACTGTTGATAACCCATCACATAATTTCCAGATAAGAAGAGATGTTGACATTTGAGAAATTGGAACAGAATGTATAAAATTTTATTTTAAAGATTAGGTATTGAATCATCAGGCTTCTGATTGAATTATTCCTCACAACTCACATTCTATTTCCTTGCAGTCTTATACTTTCATCTACTTTGTCATTGATCACTGCAGCAGCATACCACTCACAGTTGCATATTACACTCCTCAGGATTTCGATTTTGAGCTGTTCTTGCATATAACAGCCTGCATGCCCAGTTAGTTTGCTTGGGGATGCAGTTCTGAATTAAGTAAATGCTAGGCATAAATCTATGTGAGACACTCTGGTGGTGACTTCAACTCTACTGAGGTTTTTCCAAGTGCCTAATAGGTGACATCGTGTAGATATTCAGGAGAACTGCAAATCAGACTGAGCCAAATAAGCAGTTGTGGATCAACTGAGGCAAAGTCATTTCCAAGTGTCCAGTTGTCATGTAAATGGAGGAGAAAACACTAGCTTTACTTGGTTACCAATGGCAAGGCCCTGTCAGATGAACTGGCAATGAAGGAATAACAAAAGTATTCTCAAGTCTATGGCAGTCAATTGCTGTTTTGGCACTTGATACTGGCTATTCCATGCTACTTGGGGTGCAGTAAATAGTTCCAATATCACAGTGTGTGTCATTTCCTGAGAGTTGTGATCACCTTAAAAAAGAGTCAAATCTATGTCACTTTCTTCTTCTGTTTCTTTCTGTCTTCCTTCGCTTCATTTTTTTTTTCTTTTTCTTGGCATTTCAATGGAAATGGTACAAGGGTGACAGAGATATGTGCTGAGTGAAACAGAAAGTTTCAGTTTTTGGCCTGGGGTTTTGGTGGCATATATGTAATTGTTGTCTCCTTTAGACCCATGGCTATTAATCTTTGAGTGGGTGTACTGGGGTATTTGGGACCGCATTGCAGAATTTTGTAGTGCTGTAGCGCACCGCAGAGCTCTACGGTATGGCAGCTCTAGGTGTTTGTTTGCTGGACCTTCCTTTTCCCTCCCATTTCCTTTACAATTTTGAATAGGTGTGCCATTTTCACTTTATCTACTAACTCTGAAAGGGAAGACGAAAGTGGGAGTGAGGAAGCAAGAAATTCAGAAACTGAGGTTTTCTTAGGAAAAGAGAATCTTTCCAAATGGCATAAAAAACCAGCCTGTGTGTGTGTGTGTGTGTGTGTGTGTGTGTGTGTGTGTGTGTGTGTGTGTGTGTCTAAATATATATATATCCTGAGGGGGACACAATTAGCCATAAAAGATGTATATCTGTAATGAATCATATAAACATAAATATATAAATATGTAACTGATTCCTAAAGAAATTATAAATTATTGTAGAAGGTGGGGTGCTAATACCCCACATGCCTGGATGTGCAAAAACAAATAAGTACATCCTCTTGAAGGTCAAGGGTTTCAGTCCTGCATTTGGATACTGGCTAGCCTCTTTAGGAGCACTGCTTGCCCACCCCACATGGAAAACAACTTAGAAAATGTAGACTAATAATCAGAAGTCAAATTTAAGTCCAGCGTAACAACTTAAATCATCATCTTTCTGATATGCCACACACTCATTTCCTCATATGCCCCCATGTTAAATTGTGGTGGACATCCGAAAAATTGTGTGTACACCTACTTGTTTTCAACAAGATGCTCTTTGGAGATAAATTCTTATTACTTTGTGATTTTAATATTAGAATGGGGAAAGAAGATCAGATGTGAGAGAATATCGTAGACAAACAGGAAGTGGGAAACTGCTATGACAACAGATTGCTATTTTTGAGTGTGAGTAGAGTTTGAGCTGCTCAACACTAACAGTGATTCCATTTATCAGAATACTTCAAGACTACATGGATGCTACCATGCTGCAGACACTGTCATTTTATTGGTTGTGCTATCATGTAAACAACACAGTAAGCTATGTCCTCATCACAAATACAATAACAAACTTTGATGATTGTTGGACAGATTGCAAACTTCTTTTCAGTTGACTTAGGTTTACATTGACCAAATACCTTTTGACCATTTAATAAACATCTGTAGAAAGAAATATGACACATAACAGCTTTGAAATGCAGTCATTGTGACAGAAAATCAGACCAATATTTGAGACAATTTGACTCATCACCCAGTCATCACAAGAGAATTAAAGCTATAGTGGGTCACAATGCAAAACATCATTGAATAGCCACAAGGAAGAAACCATTCATTCCACAAAGAGAAAATGACAGGACTGGTTTGATAAAAATAATGAAGAAATTTTAAGCCTTATCACTGCCTATAAGTGATGTCTATCTGTACCTCACCCAAAACCCATCCTCTGAAGTTATAAGGAACATTTCCAAGACCTGAAGAGCAAATGTCACACTGTAATAAGGGAAATTAAGGACAAGTGGTATCAGCAATGAGCCAGGGAACTGATTACCCATGTAACTCCTTCATTACTGTGTAAGGGCTCCACACAGCTTGAACATGTGCCAGTGTCAGGAGTTAAGAGGGAACCTGCAAACCCGAGACAATGCAATCCTACTCACTGACAGCCAACTCATCTTGAGATAACTAAACTCTGCTAAAATGTAGTGAAATGTAGCTCCTCCACTGTGGAAGCTTTCTTTGCAGCATACTATTCAAGTATAACATCCTTCACAACCTGAAACCAGGAAAGGCTTCAGGGACAGACATTCTTCTAGAATGTGTGCTGGATGTTCCCCTTGAGGGAAAGATTTTTCTCTCTTATTCTTTTCAGTGGAAACTTTGAAAGTAGGAGCTGATATGATGCATGAGGTGTTTTCTACATCTGAGGAAAACTATTGCGGAATAGTCTTGCTGTTCAGATATTTGGAGAATATCTGGTATGTAGGAGATATAAATTTTGTGAGTGACCTATCTTCATATTTTAACTATAATATGAAAAATTATGTACCAAGCACCATATGCACATGACTAGTTACTCCTTTTGATATATGAGGGAATAACACAACTCATACAGAATTGCTTTTATTTACGACCATTACAACCACTTACGTTTCTTGGATGGACAACATTTTGGATGACTTGCTTCATGCTCAACAGTGTAAACAAGTAACTTTAACACTTTCAGACCTATAAAATTTTGACTGTCATTCCTTTCAGAATGAATATTATTTTTCATATGTAACCTCACATTCCTGAGCAACCAACAATACAAGTGTTGTCACTCATTTTACGTCATATGATAGCACTGTTCTAATCTATGACTGGCACCAGCACTTTCTCTTCCTACCAATACACAATTTTCCTTAAAGAAAAAAGAAAACATTCTACTACATGATGTGGCTATTCCTTGTTTTCTGGTTTTTCTAATAGCTGTACCAACAGCAAGGGATTACTGTAAAAATTTAGTTTTACCATATGATTCCATGCTGACCCCTCTGCATTAGTGCAACTGGATTATGATGATGTACACTAAGCAGTAAGTGGTTATTAACTCATGACAATTTCTTTCTCCTGCAGGGCAAAACATTCAAAATATTATCCTTTCCATGATGAATTCTGATGGAGAAGAAAGAGCTAATAAAATAATGAAGAAAGTCTTAACTCTTCGTTTCAAACAAATTCTACAGCATTACAGACTTATTTTTTTGTCTTCATTTACCAGGCCCCTTATGCTGCCTAACTGTGATATTTTTATAAATACTTTTTTTCATATATTATGTGAATATTTGTTAGTGTGTCAATGATCAATTCCACATATGTAAGGAGTCTTCTATGGTATTTTGTAATAAAGATTATAATGTGGTTATATTTACCTCTTTAGTGAGACAATGAAAAACTTCTGGTTACACAGGATGGAATGAGCAAAGACAACCCATCATCATGCAGAGTAGATGTTGAGTGGTGGCTAGGAAGACACATATGAGTGTATGCCTGCCTTCTCCCCCTCCCTCCCCCCCTCCTCGCTGCCACACCTACACACACATACTCTCACACCCTCACACAGAATGAAACTAATTCATTGTCATTTTGTAAGTATGACACTGAGAAATTTTCAGCACTATGGAAGAACCAAATGCAATGGACTGAGTGACAATAATATGAAAGCTAAACTAATAAAAAGGAATGAATGAATTTACAGAGCAGTAAACCAATTATATACTATAAATAAATATCTAATGAAATCACCTTATGGTTTAGTAAGACTAGGGCCTATCTGCAAATCATTTCACCACATCAAAAATAAGAATGTGTTTCTGAGGAAGGATAATTCTCATGTGACATATTTTGAGTCTCAAATTTAGCTGTGTGTGCTGTTGGGTGAGACTTGAAGTTAGCCACTCAAGTAAACTTGTCATCAATCCAGAGACTGGTTTGAACATCATGTGCAATACTTTACTAGGCATGGTCCAGCTGTAAATGATATGTTGTTGCCTTCCTCTGATCTTTGAACAGACATACCTAGACAACTATAGTGTACTTACAGTTTAATGTTGACTCTGTACTACAGTACAACTTGTCATGTTTCACATCAATACATATTGAAAGAGGTGAAAGAAGGGATAAGTGAGACACAAAACTTAAGTCTGGATCAAACCTGATATCTTTAGATCCACAGTCTGACATTTTATCACTTAGCCACTAAGCTCCTGCAACTAAAAAACAAAATTCCAGACTTGTTCAGTGGGTGGCATGCCAGACTTTTGTTAGGTAACAGAAGAACAGTGCGCAACGATTTTCACTCTGGATGCGTTAGTTATGGATATTCTCATATAAAATGGATGAATCACAACACAAAGGGCTCAGTGTGCAGTTCAGTTTACATAGCAGCTAAAAGTTCAGAAAAGTACACCAGATGTGGATACTGCCTTGCCTATATACCGTATTTACTCGAATCTAAGCCGCACTCAAATCTAAGCCGCACCTTAAAAATGAGACTCGAAATAAAGGAAAAAAAAATTTCCCGAATCTAAGCCGCACCTGAAATTTGAGACTCGAAATTCAAGGGGAGAGAAAAATTATAGGCCGCATCTCCAAATCGAAACAAAGTTGGTCCATTGTAATATGAGACACAATTTGGGTCGAATGAATGACGATACAGCTACAGTAGTTTGGTTCGAGTCGTAAGCTTTGCAGTTAAGCTTTACCAGGTAGCCATTGTTATGCGTCAGGCGTTCCGTCCGTATTTATACTGGCACCCTTCCTTTTCCACGTGCTTCGTCTGATTTGAATTGATTGCGCAGTTTTCTTTGTTATAGGTGTTTACGTCACTCTAAGCTGAAAATGCATTACTGTACTGCGTCATGTATTGTTTGTCGCATTCTGATAGTGCGTGTTTACGGCCTGTCTCCGCTTGCGGCGTGGCTTGCTTTTGTGCGCGCTTCCGCCGCTTCAAAAAAAAAAAAAAAAAAAAAAAAAAAAAAAAAAAAAAAAAAAAATATATATATATATATATATATATATATATATATATATGAGGAATCGTCTCAGCGCGCTTCCGCCGCTTTAAAAAAAAAAAAAAAATAGAGAGAGAGAGAGAGAGAGGAATCGTCTCATTAGCGAAACAATGGCAAGAAACTGCTTTTTGTTGTTACTTACACTGCTGCTTTCTTTGATAATGATCAACAAGAACCAAATAATAGATAGAAGATATTCTGAACGAGAGTTTAGCGAAAATTTTTCTCCGTTTGCAGGCGCCTCTTTAATACATTACATTCTACACAGAAATTAGAGTCATCTTAGATTTCAAAATCTTGTCAATTGCCGTGCTTCATTTCTGACTGTATCACTATTAGGCATAAGAATAATACGAATATAAACATGACATGATACGTATATTCATCCGCGTTTGCTGTTCTAGTTTCGTAGTTTATTAGGCAGACAGGATTTAAATGAAATAGCAGCAAACATGAAACAATACATGGCAAAATGTTTATATGCGTATTATTCTTATGGTGACGAGAATACTGCATGTGATTTACAATTTATAAAAGTTCCTCTTAGCAACCATCTCTTTTCACAGATAGGAAACAATTCAGGACCTTAGAGTTGGCCATATTGACAAACATACTAAACATTCTTGCCAGTCGGATTTTCGTAGTACACTGAAATGCTGCTACATTCGAAGATGAACAATACGGAATTTATATTTACTTCGTCGGATAATGTATGAAAATGTAGTGGCCGAAACTCGGGAGCGGAGAAAATAGCTCGTCTTCCACCTTTTTTTTTTAATTTATTTACTGACGCAGAGGTTTTGGCGCCAGTATTTATCTTTGTGCCAACAAAGCATGCCCGTGTAGCGCTACATATATTCGACGGCAGAAGTAAGTTGTGGCGGCACCCACCAACTTTTTTCAGAATTTCCGCTTGCTTTACACTCGATTCTAAGCCGCAGGCGGTTTTTTGGATTACAAAAACCAGAAAAAAGTGCGGCTTAGATTCGAGTAAATACGGTACCTGCTAGTATTCATAAAATCGAAGTTTTGAAAATGTCCCTACCTCGAGCAGTCAAAGTTATTCTGATTACATGTTCACTGTGGAATAAGACTGTTACAGTTTTGTCAGTCCCAATTCATTCAATTTTGAGCAAAAGTGAAGGAAGATTATTCACTATCAACCTTTCTTGATAAGTACTAAATTAAATGTGTGATAAAGTTGTGCAGTTTCACCAACAGAGCTTTATCTCATGGGAGAGCTATAACTTCTCCTTATACAATGTATATCTTGAACACCAAGCTTTTAACTCCAATGTCTAGGATTTAGGTAGAACAATGTCATAATACCAAAACTGTCATTTAAATAGTCTCAGGTATCATACACTCTCTTATGAAACATTTTGCCGTATGTCTAAGATCAAGGATTTACTTTTTGTAGGTTGCAATAAGTTTTTCATGAAGGAATGACCATGTAAAAAACTAAATGAGCTAATTTGATCAATCTCTGACAAGCAGGGAAATAATTCACAAAATCTGAGTTTACAACTCAAAGGAACCTTTAAACAGACTTTAAACTTGTTCTTCTTCATGTTACTGAAAATGATATTGTGGTAATGCTGGTAGCACTTTTAAGTGTTTCACTACACAATGCATATCACAAATGAAAGAATATCCAAAACTGTCTGAAAACTGAATGGGATAGTCCATGTGGATGACCGGCACTGGAACAAAACAGTGTAATGTACATGTTGTTTATGTGCATTGCTGCATCTGGAACTAATAGTCTTCAGAAATTGGAAGACAAATCTTCAAAGTAACTCAGTAAAGTTAAAGAGCATGCAGTGGATGAGCCTAAACTACTGAACTGTGAGTGGTCTTGCTCAGGAAGCTATGATGCTTGCAAGCTATCTGCCCTATGCACGAAGCTGACTCAGCAGAAAGCACTGGTGCAAAAACAAAAGGTCTGGTTCACAAATGAAAAGAGGAGCACTTTTGCACATGCTACAATGACTGTTGACACTGAAGAATGCTTCCCTCACACATTGACAGCACTTATGGATGAAAGACAGGGTAGGAAGATTACAGTAGTGGGGGGAAAGACACTCCTGTAAGGAGAGCCTACTATGACATGAGTTCTTTGGGGAACATAACTGAAAGCGTTTGTTTGCAAATGAAAGCACATCTTCACAAGCAAAAGTTCTGGTTCACAAACAAAAAGAGGAGTATCAAACTGATGCTGCATTGACTGTTCAGCACTAGTGCATGCTGAAGAATGCTTGTCTCACAAGTGGATGGGAATTCCAGGTTGAAGCCACAATAGGCAGACTGTGATTGGGGGAAAGACATACTTTGTCACTAGGTGTCCACTATAGCATGGGTGCTTTGGAGAACATTAGGTGCAACTGCGAGGTTAGTGTCATCTTTACTGCAGGACTCGCGCCACAATATCACCTTAATAAAATGCATTCTCTGTGAAGTAGATAATGTTTAATTGTGGCTGCCCTATGCAGTTTTCAATATCCTTCTAATACAAAGAGATAAGACTGGTACTTCATAATAGGTTGTAATATACACTCTTCTGAATATTTTCTTTTGGTAGACATTGACATCGCTGTAATAAGAGCAGCCCTGTTTACTGCATACTTATAGAAGTTGTTTGTGATGATTGCCACACATTCAGTCAGATGCCATAACTGCTGTAAGTGGAAACAATGGGTGCAACAATGAGACAAGAGGTTCCTGCTGTAAAGTATGCACTGAGATTGTCAATCAATATTTTTAACAGTTTCTATGAATTTCAGCCGTTGCTGTAAGGTGTAAGTTGTCTATGTTAAAGTTTAATACTCATTGCTGCATCTACATCTATATAATTTAGAAACCACTCAAGGTATTTCTTAATGTATCACATATCAGGGTTTTGCCCAATTCATTCACTAACAGAATGCAGGAAGAATGACTGCCTAACTACCTGTGTGTGTTCTGGAATTAGTTGCTATGCGGGTATGTGTGTTCTGGAATTAGTTGCTATGAGAATATGTGTATTTGTGAGTAGGGTGGGAGGCTTTAGTATATTCCTAAATTCCTGGGCTAACACTATTCTTGAAACTCTGTAAGCAGGTTCTGGTGTGATTGTTGACTCCTATCTACAAGTGTTTGGCAATTCCAGTTTTCCAGCATTCCATAATACTCTCCTGCAAACCACACATACCTTTGACTTTTTGTGTTTCCCTGCTTTTTACATGTCTATTCTATTTTAGTCCTGTTTTGTATGATCCCACATGCTTTAGCAATATTCTAGGATCAGTAACTTGAGTCATTTGTGAACAGTTTCCTTCGTAGACTGATTGCATTCTCCCAGTATCCTATCAATGAATGGAAGTCAGCCATCAGCTCTGCATATGGTCAAGCCTATGTGAAAATGAAATTTCACACCCCTCAAATTGTTACACTCTGTGTGAGATGACCGGTTATGGTTGTGACTCACTGATATTCTTATCATATGACACAAAGTGCATTTTGTGGCGTGCAAAATTTTATATTTCTGATCATTTAAAGTATGTTACCAATATCTGAACCATTCTGAAATTTTCTCGTGATATGACAATATTTGTGCAGCTTGTTTTAGGTATAGCTTCATTATAGATAACTGTAACAATATCTTGGATTTTCCATTATAGATAACTGTATCATTTGTAAAATGTCTTAGGTTACTGCAGTCTGCCAGGTCATTAATATATTACACAAATATTAAATTTTCACCAGGGGTTAGACTGAAGTTGCTGTTTACCAGTCGCTGACCCTCCATTCAAGACAAATGATCCTAACCAATAAATTCTTAATCAGGTTTTAAATTTTATTTGATACCAAATTTAACCTTACTTTTGTTAATCAGCATTGTTGTGGTACTGAGTCAAACACTTTCTGGAAGACAGAAATGTGTCCACTGACTGTCTTTTTTGAAGGTATTCAGGATGTCATGTGGGAGGCCACATAGTTCCTCTATGTCTGTGGTATTGGAACCAAATGATGTCCATTCATGTCTGAGTGGGATGCTAAAAGCTGTTTGTTTGCTTTACCTCTTAGATTTCTTCATAGTGCTGTTTGTCTGTACCACCTCTAGTGAATCCATAGATGTCCCAGTCTATTCTTGATAGATTAAAGTTGCCTCCAACTAATATTGCATAATCTGGATATTTCCACTGTAGTGAGAGTAGACTTTTATCGATAGGTTCTACAACTGTTATGATTGAATCAGGTAACTGGTAAAAACATCCAATAATTAACTTGAGTTCATCTATGCCTGCTACTGGTGGCCAGATAACATCAAAGTCAGGCTCAGTTCCGATCTTGATAGGCTCAATATTTGTGTCGACAGCAATGAAACTGCCTCTCTTTTGGTGCCTAATCTGTCTTTTTGATATACTTTCATACTTGGGTTTGTGAAGATGGAAATAATTCCAAAACACATCATGCATATTTTCTGATCAATGAAGTCATTCTTCATCTGCTGCATGACTTTTTATGTGACCTAGCCAGTTTAACTACATCTATGCATATTTACTACAATGGTCACTAGCCTCCTATGTGACTTTATGTCACACCTTAATTTTTGAGGTATGTTCTATGCTTCACTAAATATTTCGGAGCTTTCTGCTACAGATTTCAGCCAGCTCTCTGTTTTGAGAATAATTTGAGGGTGACAACTTTTCTGGATGGCAGTAAGTTGAAGAACTTTGTTACAAATACTTTGACAGTTTAGTGCTAACATTTTGACAGTCAAAGTATTTCTATTTTGTACATGATCTGCTTTCTCTCTCTCTGCATATTGACTGGTAAGTGTTCATCAGAGGCCCTCAAACTATGGCCTAGCCTGAAAAACAGCTGTGTGCACTCCACAAGTACTCTGTTACCCAAGTAGCTGCTTCCTTGGTGTGGTGCATGCCTGACCTATCAAGGGGAGTGCTGCAATACTTGACCCCACAATACAGGTCTAGAAATCTGCAGCCAAGAGCATCACAGAATTGATGAAGCCTCAGATTGAACCAACCACTCATTTCCAAATCTACGGACCTCAATAAGTTCTAGGAATGATGCTGCAAACTGTATGCTCTGCTTGCATCCCACGTGTGAAGCCAGCGGTCTTCGTCACTTCCACCAGCCACCTCCTGTGATAACTGAGGATGAACACGTGACAGACATCAGTGGTGCCAATGCGAGCCACAACTTGCAGATGACTGCATCCTGCTTGCATGAGAGCCACAAGCAGGGCCTCCTCCACAATATGGATGAGAACCCCAGCACACATATGGAGGCACACATGCTTTCTTTGTACTGATGAACAGAGACTGTCGAGCATTATGGAGGGAGCTTGTAAAAAAATCACATGAAATCAGCAGAAGGAATCACTTACTAGTACCAAAGAGCTATCAGCAACCCAGCTAGCACAATGACTGTGTGTAGGAAGGTAAAAAGAATGGGGTAAAATGATTGAGCAGCTCCTCATGAGCCACACATTTCTGTAGTCAGTGTTAAGTGAGCTTGAGGTGGTATGAAGAACAACACCATTAGACAGTGGATGACTGGAAACAGGTTTTTTTGTAGTGATGAATCACATTATACCCTGTGGCAATCCGATGGAAAGGTTTGTGTTTGGTGCATATCTGGAGAATGCTATCTGCCATCAGCTTTAGTACCAATAAGGAAGTACAAAGGAGGTAATGTAATGGTATGGGGATATTGTTATGGTTATTGCACTTAATAATACCCTAAATTTGGAAAGAAAAAAACACATTTTACAGAACTGTGTACTGCATACAGTGGAGAAACGGTTTGGAGGTGATCACTGTATCAGCATGACAAATCACTATGCCATAAAGTAGCATCTTTGAGGCAATGGTTTGTGGACAATAACATTCCTTATATGGACTCCCTGATGAGAGTTCTGACTGAAACCAGTGGAGCAGCTTGGGGATGAGTTATAACATCAACTTCACTCCAGATCCCACTGCCCAACATCACTACTGTCCCTGGTTTCAACTGTTGAAGAAGCATGAGCTACTGTTCTTCCACAAACATTCAGACACAACATTGAAATTGACCCCAACTGAGTTCAAGCTGATGTAAAGTAGAAGGATGTAACACCCCATATTAATGTGCACTAATAAGTGTCTGGATACTTTTGATCTGATAGCATATATCGCTCTTTTTGCAGTGATGAGGGAAAGAAAGTATGCCAGTTCTCGATCTTCCACAGTAAATGATGACTAGAAAGTTGTTTCAACCATTCTGTTTTTGCTATGGTATCAGTGGCAACAGTCTGTGTTGTCCACAAGTGTCTGAATTTTAGCTTTGGTGCCACTGATCGCATGTGCACATGGACAGAATTTCTTCAGAGATCTTTCTGTAAGTTTATTCTATGGCGGTTGTTGAAGGCTGCGTGCATTACACTTTTGATAATCAGACACATTTAATTTAATGTATCTATATTTATAGTGCTATGCTTTGTTGTACATTTATTGTACAATAGTCACTCTTTCCTTAGAACTTTCTTTACAGAAGCTATACACTATGGAGAGTTCATCCATCATGAACTGTTATACTAAGCACATATCTATCCAGTGATTGGTCAACTATTCTCCTGCACTTAAGCCACAGTCTCTCTAAATACTCCTGCTCAGCTCTAAGTATTTTGAATTCCTCTAAGAGATAAGACACTACCATCACATGTAAATCTTGCTACTTGTTTTAGCTGCCCTTTGTACTTTGGTAATCATGCCTGCCTAATGATCACTGACACCAGTTTCATTGTGGAATTAATCAAAGAGGTTAAGTGTATTTGTTAACATTAGTTCTAACATCTTTCCATAAAGAGCGGGCTTACAAATTATCTGGTCTAAGTAATTTTCAGAGAAAGCAATGAATACTATTTTACAGGTTTTCTCACTCCTACCACTTACAGAACTAGAACTATCCCAATTAATTGTTGAATGGTTTAAGTCTCCTCCAATGCTGACAGCACAGTTGGGTAACAAATGTGTTAGTGAGCTGAGATTTCTACTTAAATTTGAAGTTACATTTGAAGGTGTGTTTGATGGCCAATAGAAGAACCCGGTTGTAAAATTCATTTCCTCTCCCCTCCTCCCCCCCCCTCCCCCCTTACCCACTTGATAATGAAGGTTTCCCAAATGATCTGGCATTCAACGTTCAGTATCTGCCTCAGTGGATTTGAGTTTCTTGTCATAATCTGATGAATATATTATCTCCAATTATCATCAGCATATACTTTTGATGTACTTTTTGGTTCACCCCAAAAAATTTCATTACTACCATCTTTGGTTTTTAGCCAGCTTTCTTTACTTCACATTGAGTAAGCTCAATGGATTGTGAGAAATGCTTAAATTTTAGCACTTAGTTGTGAATACTTCACCAATTGATTGCTATGATCTGGTAGCATTTCTTTGGATCTTATACTAATACTTTGAACTCTTCAAGGGCTTAATTATCTGGACTGACTGGAGAGTCACCTTATCAAAAAATGACCCTTGTATGCATCCCATGTACATTCAGCTCCATGGGTAGCTACTCTGATGTGTAGTGCACTCTTGAGCTGTTTAGAGGGAAACTATAGTTCTCAAATCTATATCAGACATTCAAACAGTGAACAGATGCTTACTCTTCTGTACTTGATTTCACCCTTACATGGGAAACATTAAGTTCCTCAACAGGTAATTTTTTTGCACTGATTCTATTATAGATTCAGTGGAAGCCAGCAACTCAAACTTGTTAATAGTGACGATTGGTGGACTGATCTGAACCTACACATGCCATATGTCAGCTTCATCTAGTGACATAATAATTTTGTGGCCTGTGACATCATGCATGTACAAGCAGGAGAAGATCAGAACATGGGCAATTATTTTTTCTGTCTTCACTTTTATTTGGAATGTAGGTTGTGGTGACAGATTTATCTGTAGCATACCCCAAGGTATAGGTTATGTTGAATGGTGACAAGTTTGTTGTCAGTTGGTGAAGCCAAATACTGTGATTATAAAATCTTAACTGTGGAGACATACTGATGTTCAACATAGCCCAAGGCCTAGGTTAGGTGGAAAGGTAATAGGCACTTTAGGAGCAGATGAAGCACTATTGTAGGCTTCAGTTCATCCCATTTTTCCAAATGATAGATGACTTGAAAAAAAAACTTTGATTATTGAAGTCTATATTTTAGATGTTCAGGAGCCCACGTTGTCATCCTGGAAATTCTTGTTATGAATAGTTTCTCTATCAGGGAAAAGGATGACGT
Organism: Schistocerca cancellata; assembly: GCF_023864275.1. Classification (NCBI taxonomy): domain Eukaryota; kingdom Metazoa; phylum Arthropoda; class Insecta; order Orthoptera; family Acrididae; genus Schistocerca; species Schistocerca cancellata. The sequence continues at coordinate 358,419,057 of NC_064634.1, forward strand.
CACTGGGTACCATGTCAGGGCAGTTTGAGGGGATTTGCCAAATTTAGCAGCTCAAAGAAGCAAAATGTGTGAGTCTGTCCTGTGGAGAATGAAGTACTGTGTTGCCATAGCACAAAAACACCCCATTCTATTAAATCCCCTGATGCTACATTTTGATAGTCCCCTCCAGAACCTAATTGGCAGACTGTCATACTACACTACTCTGGTACTTTGGCCCTTCTGGGTATAATTTGTTAGTACCACACCATCCCAGCCCAAAAAAATACTCATAACCTTGTTCAATAACATTTTGGTCTTCACCATTTTCAGCAGTGATCACTCTGTATGTTTCCACAGCTTGCTTTGCTACTCTGTCTTGGGGTTATAGTGACACATGTAGCACCTGTCCATGGTGATTAGGCAGCTATAGAAGTCATCTGGATTGGCCTGGAACATTTTTGCTGATATCTCAATTCGGCACACTTTTTGAATGCATATGAACAGTATCATGTCCAAAAGTCATGTAACAAGTTTGTGATTGATCCATAACTTATTTTCATATTATTACTTCATGTTGATTGTGATATACCAGTGTTTCAATACCAAGGGTTCCACTTCTCTTGTGATTCCTGGTTCTTCAATCAGTGTCAGATAATGGTTCATTATTGGTGTGCACTTCCACCAATTCAGAGTGTATTGTAACATCATTGTTCCCATTTAAATACAGAAAATGAGTTACTGCTTGATACAGATTCAGATTCTTTATTAGTCATTCAGCATTTGTACATGCAGAAAATGACCCCAGCACATTTACTTATTAATATTACAAAATGCATTTTGACATTATTTCATTGTTGTATTTGGCATTTCTAAAAATTCTTCTAAAGACTGAATGGGTTTTCCAACTGTGCAGTTCTTCCTTTAGTGATTTGATTAGTATGCTTGTTACTTGTTTACACAGTGTGTTATATATTTTGACTGCCATGCATGTATGACTATTTTTTGTTTTTGCTATTCTGTTTTTTTGGTAAGAGCAGAGTAATACTCATTCTTGTATCATAATCATGTCTTTGATTTGTTACACTTAAATTTGGTCATTAAGTGAGTATCTAATTAACACTTTATAGAACACTTTATAGAATATATAAATTAATTACAGTTAAAATCTTATACTTAGTGAACAAAGGCTTGCAAAGAGTTGTGCTACCTGCTCTTAATTTCTTATGATTTACAAGAATTTCATTTATATTTTGCTATTTACCCATAGTATTAATCTGTATCTGTATCCGAAAACAGACTGAAAAAAGTGAAATTCACTGTCCTTATATATTCAAAGGTGACACATGACATCAGTCTTTTCAGCAATTATATTAGTCTTGATAACCTGCTACTGGTACTTCTTCTACACAGGTGCTCCATGTTAGTTTGTAGTCAAGTATACTGCTTGAAAATTTTACATTTATTTTTTATTTTTGCAGTCCTTGATTGACTGAAACACACATTCTGTGTCTTATTTACATTTAATAGTAAACAATTTGCACTGAACCAGGATGCCGCACTTCCTTTCACCAAATTAATTGCTTGGAAAGGTCTTCGAATACATAATTTACAGACAAAAAGTAATATCATCTGCATACATATATGTTTTTACATTTTTATTATCCAGTAAGTCATTTATTTGTACCAGGAATAGAAAAGGTCTTAATTTTGATTCCTGTGGCACTCCACATTGAACCTTAAGTTTATTTGATAACTGACCTGCTGAAGCCACCATCTGCTTTCTTTTATTGAAGTATGACTTCTTTAGTTTTAGGCTTCTGCCACAAGTTCTGTAGCATTCTAGTTTGGAGAGCAAAACATGCTGGTCAACACAACCAAAGACCTTATTCAGATCACAGAAGGTTATCTTTATATGAGCATGGTCCTCAAATGCTTATAAAATATCTCTAAGTAATAGTTCCAAAGTTTACATACTTGATCTTTCTTTCCTGTAACCAAACTGTGACATACATCTCATCTTGTTCAGTTCTAGGTAATCATACATTTGTTTATAATGATCCATTCAAGAACTTTAACTAATACTGGGATTAGTGAAACTGGCTTGTAGTTCGCAGGTTCCTTCCGTAAAGACTGGAGTCACCTTGGTAATTTGGGGGGATCAGGAAAACACCCTCTGTAAGACATAAGCTTGTTAAGTATGTTAATAGAGCTACAATGTAATACATTATTTCTTTCAGTACATTACTTGACATAAAAAAATACCTGTACTATATGAATTTTCCAAATCTTTAAAAATTTCAACTTCCATTTAGTTTATCTCCCTAAAACTGCCTAATGAAAGCACATCCTGATCATGATTTAGTTTTGTGTTCTTAAGATAATCCATCCATCTTTCATTAGATTTTATTATTAACTTTTTGATATCCTCTGCACAGCTTCCAAAGCATTGGTTGAGTGTATCTGCTGTTATTGGAACTGTGTTATCACTATTTTTGACTACATCTTTAATATTATTAATTACTGACCAGCCTCCTCTGCATTGGTTTTAACTGGTTTTTATGAAATTAGTGTTGGATCTTTCTTTAGCCAACTATAACTTTTTCTAGTGCAGTTTTTTGGTAATTTTTTGCAGCATCTTACTTTCATCAAAATTATTAACTTTGCTTAGGCCTTTTAACAGCAGTAGTTTATTCTTTAGACTCTCTAGTTCTACACATCTACATCTACATCTACATCTACATGGTTACTCTGCAATTCACACTTAAGTGCCTGGCAGAGGGTTCATCGAACCATTTTCATACTACTTCTCTGTCATTTCAGTCTCAAATGGCACGTGGGAAAAAGGAACACCTAAATCTTTCCATTCAAGCTCTGACTTCTCTTATTTTATTATGATGATCATTTCTCCGTACGTAGGTGGGTGTCAACAAAATATTTTTGCATTCAGAAGAAAAAGTTGGTGACTGAAACTTCGCAAATAGATCTCGCCACAAAGAAAACTGCCTTTGTTTCTGTAACTACCACCCCAGCTTGCATGTCACATCAGTGACACTCTCACCCCTATTGCACGATAGCACGAAATGAGCTGCCCTTCTTTGCACTTTTTTGATGTCCTCCATCAATCCCACCTAGGATGCACCCAGGTTTTCCTTTTATTAATATGTTAATGTTAAATGTGTTACTCCACTGCAGTGAGTATAGATTTAGAAATGGCTGCTAATCAAATTTTCACTGACACTAATTAATGGATTAAAGCTAATTCACTATCATTAAACCTTGAAAAGACACACTATATGCAGTTCAGAACCTGTAAGAGATTTCCTTCCATTATGTGTATAACCTATGAAGACATTCAGATCAAAGAGGATGACAGTGTTAAATTTCTGCGATTACAACTCCATATTGAATTCAGTTGTTAAGGGCATACCACAGAATTGCTGAATCATCTAAACAATCTGCACTTGTAGTGAGAATGGTGTCAGATGTAGGAGATATAAATATAAAAAAACTTGCATACATTGCTTGCTTTCATTCTACTGTGTCATATGGGATCATATTCTGGGGTAGCTCATCAATGCAAACGAAAGATTTTAACATGCAAAAGCATGTACTGAGAATGATTTATAGTGTAAATTCAAGAACATCATAGAGAAACCTGTTGAAGTAACTTTGCATTCTAACCACTGCTTCTCAGTATAATTATTCCTTAATGAAGTTTGTTGAAAGTAACATATCTGTTTCCAGTCAATAGCTCAATATATAGTATCAATACTAGGAATAAGAACAGTCTACATAAAGACCTAAAACCAGTTACCTTGGTCCCAAAAAGGGGTTCAATTTTCAGGAACACACATTTTTAACAAATTGCCAGCAATTATTAAAAACTTGGTTTCAGATAAAGCACAGTTTAAACAGAGTTTGTAAGACATTTTGATAGGCAATCCTTCTGCTCTATAGATCAATATCTTTACAGGGACTGTTAGACCAGCTAAAGTAAAAATGTCTGTTAGATTTCAGTTTTGACAGCAAATGGTCGCAACAGTCAAGAATACGTATTTTGTGTATGATAAATTTATTGAAAGTACATAACTATGCTTCATTCTGACAGTGTACTAATTCTGAAAATATTAGCAGTTCCAGTTAATTGTAATGTATTCACCTGTGGGTATTACATAGCATAGAACTCTAATAACACACTTTGGCAGTCGAATGAACATTTATTTTAACATTGAACAAAGCGAATACAAGAGAAGCTGTCAAACGTGGCACACAGCAAGACAGAGACAAAGTGAACTAAAAGTAAAGTAAAAGAACATTGGTTCAAAGACATGACCATTCACGCCAGAGGCGTCATGGCCTCCCCCTCCCCCCTCCCCCTCCTCCTGCAGCAGTGCAGAACATGGGGCAAAGGTAGCTCATGTCAAAACAAAATCCTCGAGCCAGTGCGGTGGATGAAGGTGGCGTCTCGTGCTTGAAGTGGGCACCTCAGAAGCTACATTGGACAGCTGCGCAGGTGGTGTGGAGTCATTGGAGGCAGCATCGGCAGCGTCAGTGGGCGAGGTGCTGGCAAAGGTAGGCGAGCTGGGGATGGTGGAATGCGCCTCAGAAATGGACCACACAAGTTTTAATTGGTGCACTGCTACCATAGTCCATCGTCCATTGAGTGGTATCATGAAGGTATTAACATGGTGACGTAAGATGCAGTGTGGACCGGAGTATGGTGGTTGCAGGGCCACCCGTACACAGTCGTCTCGTAGTATGATGAATTCACATGATGCCAGGTCTTTGTGTATAAACACTGGTGGCGTGGAATGAGTGCGAGGCAGGGGTGGGCGAAGGTGAGCGACATGTGCACGCACTCATTCTATGAGGGCCGAAAGGTCAGTTGCGTCAGTTGGTGGTGTCCTCGACAAATTCAGCTGCAGCTGGCAAGACAAGAGGTTCTCCATGTTAAACCTCTGCCATCAAAGCATTCAGGTCTTCCTTGTGGGCTGAGCGGATGCCAAGTAAGACCCAAGGAAGAGCTTCAGATCAAAGCCCACCATGGCACACGAGTGCAGCTTTAAGGGTTCTGTGCCATTGCTCAACCAAGCTGCCTGCAGATCATAGGCCGTCATGTGAAATTTTGCTACTCTGCACAGCTTGCACAGTCGAGTGAAAAGCAAGGACTCGAATTGTCTTCCCTGGTCCGTAGTAAGTGAAAGGGGTCAAATCTCGCCACCCACGCTGATAAGAAAGCGCGAGCTATAGTCTCTGCAGTAATGGCAACCAGAGGAACCACTTGAAATGCAGTCGATCACAGACAAAATCTATTTGTACCCCTTGGGAGGGGGAAGAGGACCAACCACGTCAATGCGCTCATGCTGCAGGCAGCCCTTGAGGATGTTGAACTGTCGTAAAGGAGGTTGCGCATGTCTACCCACTTTACTAGATCTGCAAGGAACACACACATGTCCCCAGGAGCGGCAATCATGGCGCACACCTGGCCCGATGAAACGTTCAGTCATTAGTCTTGTCATTGCCCACGTCGCGGGGTGGGTCCGATTGTGTAAAGCGTCAAAGATCCCTCGCCAAACAGCAGATGGCACCAAGGGGTTGGGGGAGCCAGTAGAGACGTCGCAGAAGACAGAGGTCGACGACCCATGCAGGGTAAGAGGATTGATTGTGAGCGAAGACTCGTCTGAAACCAGTTGCTGGATGTCCACGTCCTCAGTCTGAAGTCGCGCCAGTTCATCTAGGTTCAAGGGTGCAGAGATCACCGAGATACGAGACAGATAGTCAGCTACAACATTTCCCGCACCGTGGATGTAACAAGCGTCCGAAGAATGTTGGCAAGTCCATGTGTCGGAAGAAGCGCAGTGGTAGATCCTTCGCCAGGTTGCGTATTGCATCAATGAGGGGTTTATGGTCCGAATAGACAGTGAAAGGATGCACCTCCATGTCGCTCCTGAGGTGGTTGTCTGCCTCATAAACCGCAAGAAGCTCGCAGTTTAAGGCCGACCATTTAGACTGACTGCTGGTTGTTTTTTCGAAAGGAAACGGTGTGGCTGCTTGGAGTCAACAGTGTGCTGTTGCATGACAGCACCCACAGCTGACTCTCTAGCATTGGTAGTGATAGAAATACTGGCCCGGGGGTCGAGATGAGCGAGTGTGACTGCTTTCACGAAGGCCGATTTCAGATTATAGAAAGCATCGAGCATGTGCTGAGACTAGTCCAACTTTTGATTCTCCTTGGTATTTTTACTGGAGAGGGCGTTGGTAAGGGGCTACAGGACAGAGGCAGCCCGGGGGATATGGCGTCGATAAGAGCTTACCATAACCAAAAAGTGCCAGAGTTGCGTGTAATCCTCAGGAAGAGGCAGTGCGAGAATGGTTTCGACATGAGAATCCTTTGGTCGGAGGCTGTTGGCTGAGACCGTATGACCAAGGAATGTAACTGATGCCAAGCAGAGTTGGGAATTGTCGTCATTGATAATCACACTGTTGGTCACAAGAGTCGTACAAACTGCGTCAAGATGAAATTTGTGTTCCTCGGCAGATGAGGAAGGAATAAATATATCGTCCAAACAGGGAAAAGCGAAAGGCAGAGGTAGGAAAATTGAATCAATGAAGTGTTGCCAGGTCTCCACAGCATTTTTCAAGCCATAAGGCATGTAAGAGTAATGAAATAGATTGGAGGGTGTGATGATGGCCATCTTTGGAATATCAGTTGTGTGCATGGGAATTTGATGGTATGCCTTTGAAGACAGAGAAGAACTACAAGCCATGCAATAACTGAGTGAAATCCTGGGTATGAGGGATGGGATAGTTATGGATTATTGTCCTAGTATTAAGGGACCTGTAGTCCCCGCACATGTGTAGTGAGCCGTCCTTCTTAGGTACAAGGTGGATAAGTGAGGACCAGTTGCTGTCTGATGGTTGGATCACACGCAAAGTCAATAAACCTTAACAGTTTCTTTCACTCGCAGCAATTTGCAAGCATTAAGACAGTGAGCATTATGATGTACAGGTGGTGCGGATTCTGTGGTGAGTGCCGTTGCTGATTGCTGAAACCAGTGAAGGGAGGCAGGTGGGGGAGGGGGAAGGAGTCAGGAGGGGGGATGAATGATGGCAGTTCACTCACCTTGCCAGGCGGAGCATTGGTGGCGGAAGATGACTGAGGGTGTGGTGCAGCAGCCACGTGATGCAAGGGATCCCACGAAGTGAGAACATGTGCGTCGATGCTGGGCTGGAGTGACGTGGGCCGGGCGATGGAGGCAGAGAATGATGGAGGGCATGACGCAGCAACCACGCAATGTGAGGGATCCCACAGAGTGGGAACATGCACATCCTGTAGATTCAACTGCGACAGTGTGGAACAGGCAGCAGGGGAAGGTGAGCTCGACCTAGGAGTGATGCAGAATGAAGATGCAGTAGAAGTGGATGACAAATCCTAAAGAATTGGCTCTGTAGACAGACAGTGAATAGTACTTCATATGTGAACCAAATCAGCCGTGGTAGCAGTAATGCAAGTGCACAACTCCTCGTTATGTGTGTGGAGCCCATCGATCTGCATGTGGACTTCTGCCAAGTCGAAGAGGCGTGCAGTAATACCTTCAAGCTCAGATGGACAAGTGGAAAGCGTAGCCAAGGAGGCAGAGAGCGGAGTTGTGCATTCATTCGAGCACAGAACGGTAGAACAAGACACGTGGCTGAGCGATGCGGCCTGCAGGTCTGGCAAAAGTTTGTAGTGGTGTAGAAAGTCCAACCCAATCAAAGGATCACTAAGGTTGGCGACATGGAAGTTCCAAGGAAAGGTAGCAACTGGTGACAGGTGAGGCGACATCTTGATGGAGCCAAGCACTGCGATAGGAGAGTGATTTGTGGCTATCAAAGCAAGGTTAGCAGGAGAAAGCATGTTTACCACTTGGCTGGGATAACGCTGACATTGGCGCTGGCATCGATGAGAAAGCACATGACCGATGATAGGTCCATGATGTAGAGGCATCACGCCACTGGAGCAAGCAGTGCGGCATCGGAAGGTAGGTGCCGTCAACGATCATGGCAGGACGTGGCGCCTAAACGCACCCTCCGGAATCGTTTGGGTATGCATAGGGCGTGAGACAGTTGTGAGCGGTGTCCCCGTATGTTGCATCGTACCAGCATAGCGGGTGAGTCTGGAGGCAAGGTGGTGCAGAGAGGGCGGGGGATGTAGCTGACTGTATCATTGACTGAGACCGCTCAGGCTGCTGCTCAGGCGAGGTCAACTGCTGTCAGGAGCTCGCAGGCAGTACCTCCTGTAGGCCGCCAGGAGGCAGATCCTGGCAGGTCGCCGAGCTGCTGAGGTGCACGCGCTGACCCCTAATGGCAGGGCATGGAACCAAAGGTTAGGCAATGTTGTCCATGACAGACAGTGTCAGTGACGAATGATTCCATGGGCCTGATCGGCCATGCGTAGATGAACATTGAAAGGGTCTGCTACGTGAGATAGTAGGTGAAGTTGTAGGTTGACCATCTGCAAGGCCCACAGCATGGCATCTGGTAGAGCTTGGTCATCAATTAATGCATAAAGGCGCCGCCAAAGCTGCGTAGTTGAATGGTCATCGAGGTGTTCGTCATGAATGATGTGGTGGATACCCTCTGCTGGAGAGCGAGAAAGGCGTTCAGTGAGTAATGTTTTTGCCGTTAAATACTTGGGCGAGGTGGTTGGTGAGAGGAGCAGATCACTAATGAGGACTGGATGAGCATGGAGGTGGCTCACCAGGCAGACAAAACGTGTGTCGTCATCAGAAATCCTGAGAATATCCAGTAAATGATCCACCAATGTGAACCAAGTCTTAGGGTTGTCATTTTGAAACGCAGCCATCTTAGAAAATCTGCCGCGTAACACCTGTTTATGCAGTACAGGGAGGCGAAGATCTGTGTGAGCAGTGTAGACGTTGCTGCCTAGTAGCATTTGACAGTGGCCATGTTGGGCTGGTAATGGTTAAGTGGCCACTGGCATGCCCGGGGCCAGGAAATTGTTCACTTTTAACCAAATGTACATTGGGAACACTAGTAAAAATGCAAGCATAGTTAATAGGGTGCGAGACCATGGCACAAAACGACAATGGTGGAATCATTGTTCCAAGGATAATGTTGACTGGCCCAGGAAGTTCGTTAATGATGAAAAGAAGTACAAAATTATTCTCGAACACACCATGACGATACCGGGGTCACCACTGTGGGTATTATGTGGTGCAGAACCGCAATAACACACTTTTGCAGTCAAATGAACATTTATTTTAACACTGAACAAATAGAATACAAGAGAAGTTGTCAAATGAGGTGTGCAGCAAGACAGAGAAAGTGAACTAAAAGTAAAGTCAAAGAACATCAGTTTAAAGACATGGCGCTTCACGACAGAGGCTCCACACACCTATTTTGATGTTCTCCTGACGAATGAACAGGTTGGTAAGTATTATATTCCAATGTTTTATGTTATACCTTCTGACATGTTACACACCCACGAGAATCACCTCATTTTTGAGTCTATGGAACGAAAACTGAATCTAATGTGATCTAATCTAGTCTAATGGGTTGACAATTTTTGGCTCCTGTAGGAGCGCACCATGATACCGAGGCGGAAGGATTTCATTATGCACCAGAAATGAAGGTATATTCCCTACCTGAAACAAACAAAAATAAATGATGTAGCTCTATTTTTTCGAGATGGTAATTAAAACTTTATGAGTACCTCTCGTAATAGCAAGCCCTTAACGAGTGCACAATGTCTTACAGCTGTATATTGTTCACCATTTACATGATTCTCTGGCGCTGACTAAGCACACTAGTGACGAAATGCGCATTTATCCCACAAATTTCCCCTATTTCTTCCGTTAATGAAAGTTGTTAAGCAACCTGAACAACGCTCAGTAATGAGTTGCACAATAGTTTTGCAGGCGATACCCTTTGTGGACGAAATGGACATCGTATATCTCTGTCAATGAACTTCAGTTCGGTGTATGTATCCCGTGATGCTAGGCTGTTTCATCTTAAACTGTCCCTCGTGGATAATCTTGAATATTTAACAGTTGTGAACGAATCCAGTGTTTGATGTCTTTTGTCCCTTTCAGTTGCTGTATATCACAAAATATGTGTTTTTAGCAGTTCTGTCCAACGCATACATTACAAAACCTTCAGAATACACATACGGTAAAAAAAAAAAAAAAAACTTACAACTAACACTTTATCAAGGTAGTGCCGCTGGCAAGCCTGGATGTAACAACACATTTGTCACTTTGAGGTTTCATCTAATGTCTGTGTAGCTCATGCTAGATGCCAATACATATCTTACGGCGTTCTATTACAGTCCAGCGAGGCATTTACAAACTTAGCATGCCTGCAGTACAGAAGATAGAACTACCAATGGTAGGAACAAAAAGAGTTTATGGGATATTCTGTCAGTTCTTGGAGTGGCATAAATACATTAAATACATTAACTTAACCTGTTGTATTAATACTGTGAATTTACACAATATATAGTGTAAATATTTGATATTTACAGTCTGCTTCATTCCATCCGGAGTATCTCTATCTATGTCTACACTACAGGCTCAACTAGCTGTGCTCTAGAGGTGGCAAAAAATAACGTAACTGATAGAAATAACCGGTTACTGAGAAGTAACGGTTACTGCGATAACCGTTCCTCTGATTCTGGCAGTTATTTCAATAACTGTTTAGTGTCAACAGTGCCTCGCGCCATCTGTTGACCGAAGATCGTACTGCGCATTTGGAAGGCGTTCTATAGACCATGGGAATAACTGTGAGACTGCGCGCCATCTGTTGATAAGAACTGTGTACTATTTCGTGGGCCTTCGTTACTTTTAGCATAAACAATTAAATAAAGTTAATGTCCGAGCCGTGGCTGATAGGAGCTGCAGTACAGGCATTAACAAGTACGGTCGTTCCCTTAAGCCACCGCCTTACGTGTTAATTTAGCTTGGACGGGTAGTAGAAGGAAAGTTACTTAGGAATTCGAGCGACTATGGAAATAACTGTCAGAGACCGGTATTCTCCTCTGGCAGTTATCGTTATTGACTCGTAGTTCTAGTTCTCTGGTAGTTATCGGGCTACCACCACAGATAACCTGGAAGCTGGTAACGGAATAACTGTGTGTCTAGACGTTCCTGACTCAGTGACTCCAGTTAAAGGTCGTAGTTCCAGGTGATATTTCCAGAGAGGATAGTAACTGGAGCGAACAAATATTTTCGTACTGCTACGGAAATAGCCGCTGGCCATCGCGAATGACAAATAACATGTCAGAAAGTATAACATAATACAGTGGAATATAATAATTATTATCCTCATCATTTGTCAGGAGATTGTCAAAATATGTGAATATATCACAGTAACTGCTAATATTTACAGAATTGATACACTGACAGAATAAAACACAGTTACGTACTTTTAATAAATTTATCGTACACAGAATACCCGATCTTGACTGTTGCAACCAAGTGCTGTCAAAACTGAAATATAGCAGAATTTTTACCTAAGCTGGTCTATCAGTCTCTGTTACGATATTCATCTACAGAGTAGAAGGAGGGGTCGATGGAAGTGTCTGATTCCACCCGTCTGCTTCGACGTAAAGGTGTTGTGGTGTGTGAATGTCATTACGGCACGGTGTTTATGAGTTGGTTTGTGTGTGTGTGTGTGTGTGGCGGGAGGGGGGGGGGGGGCTGTCGATCTAGGTTGCAGTGCCGGAATTTGCTGGTGGTAATTAAATTTTTTTTTTCTAGCTGTGATGTTTTGTGTATTTATGATGTATTGAATGTGATTTAATTTATGTAGGGATGATTGATTTGTGGACTTTTGGGATTGTGGTTTTATTTTTCACAGTTGTAGGTGTTGGTTTTTTTGGCATCAGTAGCTGTGGTGGACCTATATAGGTCACCGGAAATGACCGATTCCCATTTTCATAGTTGTGTGTGTTGATGTTTTAGTATCGTCATCTGAGGTTGACCTATATAGGTCAAAGGAAATGTCTGATTCCAATTTTCATGCTTTTAGTTGTGGGTATTGGTGTGTTCACCTATAGTTGACCTATATTGTTCAAGGGAAGTGTCCGATTCCTGCAGATTTTTGTTGGTGTAGCAGAATGCTGTAATTTTTTTTTCTTTTTGTTCTTCATTTTGTGTTTTGGGATCATGGTGTGTTTTTTTTACTAGCTTGTCCTCACCCTAAAACCCCCAACTTCCCGCAGTTGTCCCATTGGTTTGATTGTATTTTTGGTGGGAAATGTTATTGTATTATTTATATGTATCTTCGTGTTTGTTGCCATGTGTATGTAGTGACGTCATAGACACACTTAAAATAGCCATTTCCGGCATATTGATGACGGGTGGAATCAGACACTTCTGTATCAAATAGTCTTTCAAACACACTGTAAACCGTGCCTTATCTGAAACCAAGTTTTTAATGGTTGCTGACTTGCTGGCAGTTTATTGAAAATGCATGTTCCTGAATATTGGACCCCTTTTGGACCAAGGTAAGTAATTTTAGGTCTTTATGTAGATTGCTGTTCCCATTTCTAGTACTGATATTATGTATTAAGCTATTGGTTGGAAATACTTGTAACAAATTTCATAAAGGAATAAATATATTAGGAAGCAGTGGTTAGAGTACAAAGTTCCTTGAACAGGTTCCTACATGATGTTCTTGAATTGATACCACAAACGATTTTTATTACACACTTTTACATGCGAAAACTTTTGCTACGTTTGATAAGTTCCCACAGAATATGCTCCCTTATGAAATAACAGAATGAAAAAATGTGGTACGCCCTTCCCAACTGAATTTATTATCGAGTTGTAGTCCCAGAAATGTAACACTGTCAACCTTTTCGATCTGCATTTCTTCATATGTTATAAACATGCTGTCGCTGGAGAAATCGAGCAGTTTGCAAATCTGACATAAAACTTGGATTAGCGTACTCACACTTTCCCCAATAGGACTAGCTTTTACAGCACAGAAGTAAACGAATCTGTCACATTACGTATATTTTTTGTTGTATTATAAGGCTGTACACTTTATTCTATTATGTGAGCAGCACAAGAAATTAAGCTTCGAATTTAACCTACAGTACTCAGTCTACATATTACTTCATACTTAAAAATTCACGTTGTTAACATTTTACTTAAACAGTGCTTTGGCGAAGTTCCGCGTACTTTCTGTCGCAGCTGCGAAGATAATATTTCTAATAGCGACCGATAACCTACAAACATATAATATGAAACACTAATAATCGTTCTAACATCAACTAAAATTTACCCAGAGTTAATAAGCTAAGGTTATGACACGATTCATACGACATTCCTGCTATTTCACACTACTCGCAGTTATACTGATAACTAAACTGATGGATTCCAACTATGTCGTTATTTAACTGTCGGAGTTATCGGTATTCGCTAGCGAAAAATAACTTGGCAGTTATTAATAACGGTTAACGATAACGGTTATCAAAGAATAACTGGAACTGTGATAACGGTTACTCCAGAATAACCGTTTGGCCCACCTCTACTGTGCTCCATAGCCTTACGCCTCCAAACTGGACGTTAAAGGCGCAGTTTTAAGTCCGACTGTTTCAAAAACATTGCTTGATAACAACAGTTCTAAAAAAATTAACTATCGGTATTTAAATCAGTGTGGATAATATTTGTAATGCTTTCTGATAATTTAAATTGTGTAATACATTACTGAAAAATATATTTCAGTACCGTACTTTTTTTTGGGCCGATCTGTCTTAGAGCCTTTTACTACGAGCTGTACTGGTATCTGAGTAATTTGATGGTCTGTTGCCCATCTTTATGTTTAGTGTTGATCATATGCTGGTTTTCGAGCATACCACATTACTTTTCGAACAATGCAGTCTCATTGCATACCACTGTGTCATCTCCATAAAGTATACTCTATTGTCTTCTCCAAATTTAATGTACCAGTGGAGGTTAGAATAAGGGAATATGCCCTTAAGTCGAAGAAGTGAAGCCACTGCCGCCATATTGGTGTGTTCATAACTTTTGGTTGTAGGTGTGTATTCATTACTACACTGCAATGATACTTCATACAGAATCAAAATACATGCACAAAAATGACTGCCAATTAGACGTATGAAAGCTATGAGGCTAAGTGTTTCACAGAAGCCTACTTTAACCGAGACTCACTTCATGGTCTCAGCAGCACGGTGACCTGGCTTCAGTTGATGGCTGTGCTCGGCATAGGTAGTGCGATCTTCCCTTATTCAAATCTCCTTGAATATACCAAACGAGCCGGCCGCTGGTGGCTGAGCGGTTCTAGACGCTTCAGTCTGGAACCGCGCGACCGCTACGATCGCAGGTTCGAATCCTGCCTCGGGCATGGATGTGTGTGATGTTCTTAGTTAGGCTTAAGTAGTTCTAAGTTCTAGGGGACTGATGACCTGAGATGTTAAGTCCCATAGTGCTCAGAGCCATTTGAACCATTTTTTATACCAAACGAGATGACGCAGTGATTAGCATGAAGTAATCGCAGTTGGGAGGGGTGGTATCCATATCTACGTTTCGCAATTTTGATTCAGTTTTTTCTTAATTTCCTCTGTTGGATAAAGTGACTGCCACGATGGTTCCTTTGAAAAGACACTGCCTATTTCCTTCCTTTTCTCAACATGCAGCCTTTATGAATGATTTGGTAATTGCAAGAAACAGAATAGAAAGTGAGGGAAAATGAGTAAGATTAGAAGAAGCAGTAAGAACGACAGCTCTCAAAATGGTAAAGTATAAAATAATAAATGTGATCAGATATAATGCAAAAAGTCATGCAGCTGAGTTCGTGACGCCACACAGGTGCCAAATACATAGAGAGGAAGCTAACTCTACATGTATGTAACCAATCTTACTGTGTGCTCTAGTAGCCTCTGCACATGGATTTTCACACGAATGTCTAGAACAAAAGTATGCTGATCGTAACAGTTAGGCAAGTTGAAATGAGGACTCGATTAGGGTGACAGCACTGTTGTGTTTGTTAGAGAGAGAGAGAGAGAGAGAGAGAGAGAGCGATTTTTTTTGTCAAGTGGAACATTGCTGCGCGCTGTGTAATGTGATATCCTACAGAATCCCTGTTGTACTTTATTCTGGTAGCTTGTATCTGGAACAAAGATATGTGTGTTCCAGACGCATAATTAGGGCGGGGCAACTGAGGACTTGCCCGAAAGAAAAAAACGAGAAAAAAGAAACAAGGAACAAGGAAAAATTAAAATGAAAAAGTTAGTAAACACAGGCAAAGTGAAGTCTTTCCCTATATTTTAAAGAATCAAAATTGGTTTTCGAATACATTCTGACGTAAATATATGCGAAACATTTAGTTAACTGTAGCTAGCAGACAATGTATTCAGTGTGCCTATTACTCTTCAATGAAAGCACACACAGCACGCAGTATTAAAGATCACAGAACTATTATATGTAATTGAATTTTGAATGGATCACAGAATTGTTATATGTAACTGAGTTTGAAATGGTTTACATTTATTGATACGTTCAATGAAAGTATTCTCTGCACAAAATATTGGGCGGCAAGATTGGTAGCTATCAGAAACAATTGAACATGGGTCTGAAGTCATACACAGGAGAAGCTAGTTTCTCTCGAAGCTTACTGGAAACTAACTTCAAAACGACTTGTGCTTGTCCAGCAATTATTTCGGCTGCTTTCGAGGCGCGTGGTTAGAGGCGCCATGTCAGTTTGGTCCCTTAGGAATTCACACACATTTGAACATTTGACTGCTTTCGAATATCGTGGCCACATGGATTTTACGAAAGTGAGACGTGCGAGTAGATCCTCTGAAATCGGAACATACTCTTAAAAAAGCGCTTGATATTTGTGACAAGTAAGAATATAATTGTCATTACTGTTTGTTTTACTTGCAGCAATTTAAGCTGTGCGTTTAGGTTCCTAAATAGCATTGCTGCGCTCTTAGGTTCCTGCTTAACCACATTCACGGGAAAGGGCGACATATTCGGAAATAAACAGCTAAATATTTATGATAAACTAGATTATAAATGTCGAAGCCACAAAGTCGAACAAACTCACTCCTGAGAGAGAATGCTCTTATGTGTAAATAACATAGAAAATTGTAGAAAATACTTCTTTTACATTGATTAGAAAGCCCGAGACTCTTTTACAAATGCAAAGATGTATAATAAAATGTTTGACTATAACAGGAGATGAACAGACTCCTAGTGACTCTGTAGCTCCACATCTCTGACTATTACACACATACAACTTTTAACAACAGTATTTTTCCATGTTATGGTCTCCTGAACGTTTTCGCCGCCGTCGTATCATTATCTGACATTTAATTATAACAAATCGTAGTAAGAGAGTCATGTTTGTGATAACTATTCAATGTGGCGTTGTCTTGAAATGGCATACTGACATGACATGCAAGTTATAACACAAGACAAAGAAATACGACGAAATCCAATATAGAGTCTCCAAAGTTCTTTATTTGTAGAATGCTGTTGTGTTTCAGGTTCGAACTGAGTTTTATGGAAGACACGTCATTCTGACATCACTTCACAGTAAGCATCGAGCGACACTAGCTTTACCGAAACAGATCCTTCCATCAACGGAGGGTCTTCTCAGAGCAAACGATTCACACTTCTTATGCCAGCTGTGGTGGAACACAGTGGTGTAAGAAATCATGTACGAATGATACTGCTACAAATTACTTATCACCGCGGTGAGATACAGCATTACACAATGACGAATCTAGCGTCTGGCCTGTTAGGCACAGTACCATATGATCTCCAAAGCTGGTAGTCAGAAGAATCAACGTAGTAGTAGTAGCTCGAATTCCAGGGATCTCTGCTGATCCAATAACCGGGAGAACAGAAGACAAGAAAGTTTGGGCGCTACCCAAAGACGATTTGAAGTCTTTAAGATGAAACAACAATTTCAAATCGAGTTTCATTCCGTTTCTGACATAATAATGATGTAAAATGGAAGTGAGTTTTCTGCCAAAAATAGAACTTAATGTCTGAAATTCGTCTTTATCGGTCGAATTTTTTATAAAAATGTATTACTTCTTATGACACATGCTAGGAAAACAGGTGTTTCACGACACAGCTGTGACACGCTAGACTTTTCAGAGATCACATGGTATGGAAACTTCATAGGACGAAGCAGAATTTGTAGTACTCAGATTTTCCGACAATTTCAAGATTTATAAAATTTATGATCCTCAGTCACAAACTGCCACAACAAAATTCGACAAACAGTCTGGATGAGTGGGCTGGAAAATCAAATTACGCTGCATTTAACTATCACAAACTGCCACAGCAAAATTCGACAAACAGTCTGGATGAGTGGGCTGGAAAATCAAATTACGCTACCTTTAACTATCACAAACTGCCACAGCAAAATTCGACAAACAGTCTGGATGAGTGGGCTGGAAAATCAAATTACGCTGCATTCACCTATCACAAACTGCCACAACAAAATTCGACAAACAGTCTGGATGAGTGGGCTGGAAAATCAAATTACGCTGCATTTAACTATCACAAACTGCCACAGCAAAATTCGACAAACAGTCTGGATGAGTGGGCTGGAAAATCAAATTACGCTGCATTTAACTATCACAAACTGCCACAACAAAATTCGACAAACAGTCTGGATGAGTGGGCTGGAAAATCAAATTACGCTGCATTTGACTATCACAAACTGCCACAGCAAACTTCGACAAACAGTCTGGATGAATGGGCTGGAAAATCAAATTACGCTGCATTTAACTATCACAAACTGCCACAACAAAATTCGACAAACAGTCTGGATGAGTGGGCTGGAAAATCAAATTACGCTGCATTTGACTATCACAAACTGCCACAGCAAACTTCGACAAACAGTCTGGATGAATGGG
Organism: Schistocerca cancellata; assembly: GCF_023864275.1. NCBI lineage: Eukaryota > Metazoa > Arthropoda > Insecta > Orthoptera > Acrididae > Schistocerca > Schistocerca cancellata. The sequence goes on from NC_064634.1 coordinate 358,436,941, forward strand.
CTGGAAAATCAAATTACGCTGCATTTAACTATCACAAACTGCCACAGCAAAATTCGACAAACAGTCTGGATGAGTGGGCTGGAAAATCAAATTACGCTGCATTTAACTATCACAAACTGCCACAGCAAAATTCGACAAACAGTCTGGATGAGTGGGCTGGAAAATCAAATTACGCTGCATGTAACTATCACAAACTGCCACAGCAAAATTCGACAAACAGTCTGGATGAGTGGGCTGGAAAATCAAATTACGCTGCATTTGACTATCACAAACTGCCACAGCAAACTTCGACAAACAGTCTGGATGAGTGGGCTGGAAAATCAAATTACGCTGCATTTAACTATCACAAACTGCCACAGCAAAATTCGACAAACAGTCTGGATGAGTGGGCTGGAAAATCAAATTACGCTGCATTTGACTATCACAAACTGCCACAGCAAAATTCGACAAACAGTCTGGATGAGTGGGCTGGAAAATCAAATTACGCTGCATTTGACTATCACAAACTGCCACAGCAAACTTCGACAAACAGTCTGGATGAATGGGCTGGAAAATCAAATTACGCTGCATTTAACTATCACAAACTGCCACAGCAAACTTCGACAAACAGTCTGGACGAGTGGGCTGGAAAATAGTCTGGATGAGTGGGCTGGAAAATCAAATTACGCTGCATTTGACTATCACAAACTGCCACAGCAAAATTCGACAAACAGTCTGGATGAGTGGGCTGGAAAATCAAATTACGCTGCATTTGACTATCACAAACTGCCACAGCAAAATTCGACAAACAGTCTGGATGAATGGGCTGGAAAATCAAATTACGCTGCATTTAACTATCACAAACTGCCACAGCAAAATTCGACAAACAGTCTGGATGAGTGGGCTGGAAAATCAAATTACGCTGCATTTAACGATCACAAACTGCCACAGCAAAATTCGACAAACAGTCTGGATGAGTGGGCTGGAAAATCAAATTACGCTGCATTTAACTATCACAAACTGCCACAACAAAATTCGACAAACAGTCTGGATGAGTGGGCTGGAAAATCAAATTACGCTGCATTTAACTATCACAAACTGCCACAACAAAATTCGACAAACAGTCTGGATGAGTGGGCTGGATAATCAAATTACGCTGCATTTAACTATCACAAACTGCCACAACAAAATTCGACAAACAGTCTGGATGAGTGGGCTGGAAAATCAAATTACGCTGCATTTAACTACCACAAACTGCCACAACAAAATTCGACAAACAGTCTAGATGAGTGGGCTGGAAAATCAAATTACGCTGCATTTAACTACAGGTCAAAGATCTCCGTATTCACTAAATATACATATCACTGAGAATTTATGTTATGGCCCACAGGAATGTGCAGTCGATGTCTGTTCCTCACTTACCTTCTGACTGCTTTCGTTGATCTGTGCTCTGACCGTATTTCACGGCTTTCTTAAGAGTTTGCTGACTGGGGACGGATACATTCATATTGCTCGCCAGTCTGGTCGTATTGATCTGGTGCTAAGCAACGGCGCGGATCGTTGCAAAGACCACTGTATTGTTTAGACTTGTGTACGTCACCATATGTCGTTTACACGCAATGAAAGAAGTTACACAGCGACTCTATGACTAAGTTGGGACGGTGTGGGTAATGCCCCCGACGATAAATGCGCTCTGGAATTAAAAATAAAATAGGAGGAATGAGTAATCATCGAAACGGTATGAAAAGTGGACAATTTAGTAAAACTGAGCCGAGATAAATCTTTCGCTATGTTAAAATAATGAAAAGTTACTTCGGAAATCATGTGCTGTAAAGATCTGCGAATCATTTACGAAGAGTGTTTTTTAAGTAAGTACCGTTTTGAAATTTTAAAAAAAAGACGTGCTAAGATATCTCAATAATTTTATTTTTGCATGAAAGCGTGTACCTTAATCTACTTCATAATTTCCGTCAATATTGAGGCACTTGTCATAACGTTGTACCAGTTTTTGAACACCCTCCTCATAGAAGTCTGTCGCCTGACTTGTTAACCACAGCATCACCACTATATTGACTTTGTCATCGCCTTGAAGACGCTGACCGCCCAGGTGTTCCTTCAAGCGCAGGAACACATGGTAGTCACTGGGCGCAAATCAGGGCTGTACGGAGGATGCTCTAGCGTTTCCCATCGAAAAGTGTGATGAGATCTTTGGTCTGATTCGCCACATGCGGACGGGCATTGTCTTGCAGCAAAACGATGCCCCTGCTCAACTTCCATGGACTATTGCTTTCATTCTGGTGTGACGTAGGCCACCCATGTTTCATCGCCCGTAACAATTTGGGTTAAGAATTCGTCACCGTCGTTGTGGTACCGCTCAAGGAAAGTCAATGCACTGTCTAAACGTTTGATCTTGTGCACATCCGTCAACATTTTCGGTACCCAATGTGCGCGCAATTTTCGGTAATTCAAGTGCTCGGTCACAATGCCATACAAAACACTACGAGAAACATTAGGAAAGTCACCCGCAAGGAGGAAATCGTAAAGCGTCTGTTCTCTCTCACCTTATTGTCCACCTCCTGCACCAAACTTTCATTAACGACCGAAGTACGCTCACTCCGTTGTTCGTCATGCCATCTTTAAATGCTTTCACCCACTTTCTTAGCATTCCATCATTCATAATGTTTTCTCCGTAAACTGCGCAGATCTCAGATGACTATCGTTCGCTTTTAGGCCTTTAGCACTAAGAAATCTTATAACAGCCCGTACTTCACAGTAGGCGGCACTCACAATTATCGGAAGCATCTTAAACACTCAGTACACAACGTAAACAAGGAAGAATCAGACTGTAATGGCGTCAGTGCGTAGACTAAGGTACAGGCTTTCGTGTAAAAATAAAATTATTGAGATATCTTAGCACGTCTTTTTTTAATTTCAAAACGGCACTTACTTAAAAAAACACACGTCGTACATTCTTCACCCAGGTCGAAGATCAGTTTGCAATAGGATGAGAACATCAGTTAAATGAATATATACAATGAGCTGACAAAAGTCATGGGATATATCCTAATATCGTGTGGGGTCTCTTTCTGCCAGGTGTAGTGCAGCAACTCTATGTGGTATGTGCTCAACAAGCCGTTGGAATACCCCTGCTGAAATACTGACCCATGCTGCGCCTATAGCCGTCCATAATTGCGAAAGGGTTTCTGGTGCACGATTTTGTGCACAAACTGACCTCTCGCTTATGTTCCATAAATGTTCGATGGGATTCGTATCGGACGACCTGGGTGGCCACATCGCTCAAGTCGTCCAGAATATTCTTCTACATCTACATCTATATACATACTCCGCAATCCACCATACGGTGCGTGGCGGAGGGTACCTCGTACCACAACTAGCGTCTTCTCTCCCTGTTCCACTCCCAAACAGAACGAGGGAAAAATGACTGCATATATGCCTCTGTACGAGCCCTAACCTCTCTTATCTTTGTGGTCTTGTTGTAAGTTGGCGGCAGTAAAATTGTACTTCAGTCGGCCTCAAATGCCGGTTCTCTAAATTTCCTCAGTAGTGATTCACGAAAAGAACGCCTCCTTTCCTCTAAAGACTCCCACCCGAGTTCCTGAAGTATTTCCGTAACACTCGCGTGAAGATCAAACCTACCAGTAACAAATCTAGCAGCCCGTCTCTGAATTGCTTCTATGTCCTCCCTCAATCCGATCTGATAGGGATCCCAAACGCTCGAGCAGTACTCAAGAATAGGTCGTATTAGTGTTTCATAAGCAGTCTCCTCTACAGATGAACCACATCTTCCCAAAATTCTACCAATGAACCGAAGACGACTATCCGCCTTCCCCACAAATGCCATTATATGCTTGTCCCACTTCATATCGCTCTGCAATGTTACGCCCAAATATTTAATCGACGTGACTGCGTCAAGCGCTGCACTACTAATGGAGTATTCAAACATTACAGGATTCTTTTTCCTATTCATCTGCATTAATTTACACTTATCTATATTTAGAGTTAGCTGCCATTCTTTACACCAACGACGACACCTTCCCGTACACCACAGCATCATCAGCAAACAGCCGCACATTGCTATCCACCCTATCCAAAAGATCATTTATGTAGATAGAAAACAACAGCGGACCTACCACACTTCCCGGGGGCACTCCAGATGATACCCTCACCTCCGATGAACACTCACCTCGAGGACAATGTACTGGATTCTATCAATTAAGAAGTCTTCGAGCCACTCACATACTTGGGAACCAATCCCATATGCTCGTACCTTAGTTAGGGGTCTGCAGTGGGGCACCGAGTCAAACGCTTTCCGGAAGTCAAGGAATATGGCATCCGTCTGATACCCTTCACCCATGGTTCGCAAGATATCGCGTGAAAAAAGGGCGAGTTACGTTTCGCAGGAGCGATGATTTCTAAAGCCGTGCTTATGCACGGACAGCAACTTCTCTGTCTAAGGAAACTCATTATATTTGAACTGAGAATATGTTCGAGAATCCTGCAACAAACCGATGTTAAGGATATTGGTCTGTAATTTTGAGGATCCGTCCTTCTACTCTTCTTATATACAGGCGTCACCTGCGCTTTTTTCCAGTCGCTCGGGACTTTACGTTGGGTAAGAGATTCGCGATAAATGCAAGCTGAGTAAGAAGCCAATGCAGTAGAGTACTCTCTGTAAAACCGAATTGGAATCCCATCAAGACCTGGCGATTTATTTATTTTCAACCCATTCAGCTGCTTCACAACCCCAGGGATGTCTATCACTATGTCCTCCATATGGGAATCTGTACGAGACTCAAACGGCGGTATGTTTGTACGATCCTCCTGCGTGAAAGATTTCTCAAATGCTAAATTTAAAATTTCAGCTTTTGTTTTGCTGTCTTCCGTTGCCAGACCAGACTGATCAGTGAGTGACTGGATGGAAGCCTTCGACCCACTTACGGATTTTACGTAAGACCAGAATTTCCTTGGGTTTTCAGCAAGATCTTTCGCTAAGGTATGACGGTGGTAGTAGTAGAATGCTTCGCGCATCGCTCTTTTTACAGCAGCACGAATCTCTACTAACTTTTGCCTGTCCTCATTCTCCCGATCTTTCTTGTACCGCGAGTGCAACTGCCTTTGCTTCCTGAGCATTCTGCGAATTGCGCTGTTAAACCACGGTGGGTCTTTTCCGTCCGTAACCCACTTTTTCGGCACATAATTGTCCAATGCGTGATTTAAAATGTGTTTAAAATTTGCCCACAATTCTTCACGTCCATCGTACCGGAAGTAAATGAAATCGATTCATTTACTAAGTGGGATGCTAACAACTGCTTATCTGCTCTTTCTAGTAAGAATACTCTCCTAGCCTTCTTGACCCACTTTTTTACTTTCGTAACCATAATGACAACATCATGATCACTAATCCCTGTCTCAAAACTGACACTGTCGATGAGGTCTGGTCTGTTCGTGGCTACCAGATCTAAAATATTTCCATTATGCGTTGGCTGTCGATTTAGCTGCTCAAGACAGTTTTCGGATAATATGTTCAAAAGTAATTCACACGACGGCTTGTCTGTACCACCTGTAATGAATCCATAGACATCCCAGTCTATACTAGTTAGGCTGAAGTCGCCTCGCCGACCGAAGTGGCCGTGCGGTTCTAGGCGCTGAGTCTGGAACCGCGAGGCCGCTGCGGTCGCAGGTTCGAATCCTGCCTCGGGCATGGATGTGTGTGATGTCCTTAGGTTAGTTAGGTTTGACTAGTTCTAAGTTCTAGGGGACTAATGACCTCAGAAGTTGAGTTCCATAGTGCTCAGAGCCATTTGAACCATTTTTTTGAAGTCGCCTCCGACTAATATAGCATGATGCGGGTACTTCTGCGATACAGAATGTAGACTCCCTTTGAATGATTCTAGAACTGTCACGGTGGAACCTGGTGGCCGGTAATAACACCCCAACCGAAACAACTGCGAGCAACATTGACCTGGTGACATGGGGCACTGTTACCCACAAAAACTGCATCGTTGTTTTGGAACAGGAAGTCCATGGGTGGCTGCAGATGGTCTCCAGGTAGCAGAAATTAACCATTTCCAGTCAATGGACAGATCAGTTGGATCAGAGGAGCTGGTCCATTCCATGTAAATACAGCTCACATCATTATGGAGCTACCGCCAACTTGCAGCCCAGGTTTTTCGGTCGTCTAGGCTCCAACCGATATGATCACAAGCCCTAGGAGAGCCGCTGCACGCGTTGTCGTGCTGTTACCAAAGGCATTCTCGTCGGTCGTTTGCTGCCATAGCCCATTAAAGTCTAATTACGTCGCACTGTCCCAACGGATACGTTCGTCGTACGTCTCACATTGATTTCTGTGGTTATTTCAAGCGGTGTTGCTTGTCTATTAGCACCGACAATTCTACGCAAACGTCGCTCCTCTCGGTCGTTAAGTGAAGCCCGTCGATCACTGCGTCTTCCATGGGGAGAGATAATGCTCGAAATCTGGTATTCTCAATACACTCTTGACACTGTGGATCTCGTATTATTGAATTCCTTAACTTCTCCCAAATGTCCAATACATCTAGCTCCAAATACTATTCAAAGTCCGTTAATTCCGGTCGTGCGGCCGTGATCACGTCGGAAAACTTTTCACATGAATCGCATAAGTGTGAATGACAGCTCTGCCAGTGGACTGACCGTTTATACCTTACGTGCGCGATACTGTCGTCATCTGCATATACGTATATCGTTATGACATGGCGTTTGTCACCTCAGTGTGGAATGGAAAGGAACAAATGTGAGAAAGTGTTTAGGCCAAGCCTATAGTCAAGCATCTGCCATGAGCGTCGTATGCAGTGGTGAGCATAGAATGAATCAAATTAAGAATTTCGATTCATTTATTGTAAGCTAAGAGGCTAATCAAGAAACAGCCTCGTATTTCGAAACAGTCGTGGACATCTACAAATTTCTCTGTGTCAGCATACCACCGTACAACACAACTCCGTCGTCAGGCCACAAGTGGCCCATCGGGACGATCCGACCGCCGTGTCATCCTCAGTTGAGGATGCGGATAGGAGGGGCGTGTGGTCAGCACACCGCTCTCCCGGTCATTATGATGGTTTTCTTTGACCAGAGCCGCTACTTTTCGGTCGAGTAGCTCCTCAATTGGCGTCACGAGGCTGAGTGCACCCCGAAAAATGGCAACAGCACATGGTGACCTGGATGGTCACCCATCCAAGTGCCGGCCACGGTCGACAGCGCATAACTTCGGTGATCTCACGGGAACGTTGCAAGCCCGTTGCCAGCATACCACTGTGGTAGGATTTAAAACTTGTTAATTTCCAAAGGAAGCTAGAAAATCCAAATCCAACACATTGGTCTGGCAGATAAGAAACCATATATTCATTTAGAGGTTAACCTGACGTTGTTTAAGGCTCTATACATAATTTATAAGAGCAAGAAATGTAACGAAGAAAGTGCTGTGATAGATATTTTTAAAATGTGATAGATCAATACCAAGCTGTCCAAACATGTCCCATCCTATCTGGTGACAGGATGTGTACAAACCATCATTACATGGGATGGCAAGCTGTGGACGTGTGCAGGATGTGGACAAGATGGCTATGTTGGGTCCGACTGTCACCGCCGTCGTTTGCTCCAGATCCCAACTGGTGATGCAGCTCCCAAAGCGTTGATCACTTCTTTATCTGACACCTACTCCTTGGCCATGCACAACACCAACACGTGACTTCAGGATATGTCTGTTCTCCCACCTCCACTCTTCCTCAGGAATGACAGCATGGACGAGACATGACTACATCATCTCGCATGATAGCGACGAGACCAACAATTCCTCAGGCTCGATGGACGGTATGCCTGTTGTAATGGACATCGAACCTAGTGTCATGCCTATCTCAGCTTTTCTCCAGATAGGGATGACGCTGGATGACGAAAGGTCGCATTCCGAAACAGAACAGCACCTCTGAAAGCAGAGGTCACCCAGAAAATCAAAGTAGCAGAGTCAAACAAACACCCTGCAATGACACACTCCTTCACATGGCATCTCAGAATCTGATAAAAGACAGTGATCTCCCTTTGAGTGCCCTGACGACTGAAGTGGCTGCCCCCCCTGCCCCATCTGAGGAGTGTCCTTTACACCTCCTGTGATCCTGCCCAACTATGACGATTCCTGTGGAGGGACGTTCTCTGGATGCCTCTGTGGCAGTGTCACCAACGCTAATCCTTGATGGGTGTGACAGTCAGCCACCACTGGTTTCAATCTCCTGCACTGACAATGTCGACAATTGAGAAGATCGGGATGCTGGCCCATCCATCAGGGAGTGCCCCAAGATGGCGCCCAACCCATCTTCCACCAAGTGATGGCAGCCATAGTGGCCGCACTGGATGTTTCATGCCAGCCAGACGCATCTCTCTATGCCAAAAGAGGGAACATGTCCACAGCACTACCGTATCATTATGGTGAATCTAACCACCAATCAGGCTCCACATAAGCTGGCAGCGTTCAGAGACACCATTTATGCTGCTGATGTTGATATTGCACTCCTCCAAGAAGGGTTTGTCGCTGATTTCTATGTTCCCACTGGCTACACAGCCCACATCTTTCATGCCTCTGGCAATGGTAGCAGAGTGGTCGTCTTCCTGTGCACAGGGTACCTGCAGAAGATGTGGTGTACCTTCCTAATGCTAGGGGTATGCCACTCGTGCTGTCTCGCGTCTGCATACTAAATGTATACACACCATCCAGCTCTAGTCGACGTTGCGAACGACACACCTTCTCTGCTGACGAGATAAGGCCGCTTTTTGAGGGTTCCTTGGATGATCGTCCTCCATACAAGGGCCCACTGTCACGATATTCCCTGTGTGTGGCCCTCTCTGTTATCATCAAACGACTTCAGCTTATCGGCACATGAACAAAGGACCATGGCACCCGCGTGGGTTTTATATGTTACATGGCGCACTCGTCCAGTCGCCTCGACCTCATAAGCTCCCTTGCTGGCGACACATGACATGCCGAAGTTTGGTTTGAGGCTTTCCCTGACCACGGGGCCTACATCTACAATGTCACCCTCACCTGCCAAGGGTGTGGCACAGTTGTGTCCTGTGGTAATTAAACGTTGCCTGCCTGACTACCCCAGACTGCTGACAGATGGTTGAGGATGTGTGGATCTTCTGTCGTCAACATCGCCGTGACTACACATCCAACCTATTGTGGTGGCCATCCTGAAGAAACTAGCTCTATGCAGGGCAATGATGGGATATGGCAAAGACGACAGGACTTGCCATATAAGCACCATGGACTTTTACGAGGGTTGCCTCCACCTTCGTAACTATTCAACAGTTGGCAGCAGTGGTATGTGGCAGGTACTAACTTGTTCCGTAGCCTCTTCTCTACAGCTCCAGTTGCCGGAAAGCCTTAGCATTGAACGATTGTGTTGTTACAGTGTAAAGTATGGAACCTTGCGCAGACGGTTGGTCAATGCGCTTTAAGCAACGTGCAGTCATTGAATTCTTGACAGCAGAAGGTGTCACCCCAAAGGAGATTCATCAGAAAATGAAAGCAGTTTTCCCTGCAGCGAAAACTAACGCTGTGACTTGGATACGCGGTCATACGTGCTCTACCTTCTTGGCCCCGATGAGAAACTGGAACTGGATTGTTGGACTATCTTAATGATCGACACTGCGCACTTGTTCGCAATCCCAGTTACAAGCACTTCTTCTCAAATTTTATGTGGAGAGCCTTGCATGACCCGTCTTCTAGTTCGAAAGTTCAAGCCATGAGATGCTGATGTTTATTTTGCTGACATTATGCTCTTAGCGAACTACAAGCGGAATCTATATAACAATTTCGAGAAGACACATTCGGATTTTCCGCCGTCCAAAGGCGCGCGTGACTCGTGGAAAAGAAGAAGGATGGTTTAGGAGACCTCTCGCGAGATCCCGGCCCAGCAAATATTTTATGTCACCAATAGGTATGGTTTCCATGCCTAACACAACTAATTTCAAAATTATGCACAGTTATTACAAAATTTCTTAATATTGCAATAGGACTTAAAAACATAATCTTAACCTTTTCAGATTCAATATAAACCGCTAGAAACGACACCATATAAGGCCTTGCAGTCTGGGAGTATGGACATCGCAGCTGCATATGCCTGGAATGGAATTTTCAGAAACAAAGATGGAAGATTAAAGTTTAACGTCCCTTCGGCAAAGAGGTCATCAGAGACGGAAGGAAGACTCAGACAAAGTGAGAATGGGTAAGAAAATCGGTTGCATCTTCTCAAGGTAACTTGCCTCGCATTTACGCCAAGCGATTCTGGAGGAAATCATGGAAAACCTCAGTCTGGATGGACGTACGGGAATTTGAATCGCTATGCTCCCGAATTCCAGTGTGTTACCACTGTGATGCGTCTCTTCTCTGTAGTCAGAAATGGCTGCCACTAAGGTATCATTCAGCAAACTACTTGACGAAACTTTCAACGTTCTTGAAAGATGGCGGTACGCGCTACTGGCGTAAGTATGGCTGGGGTGGGAGGACCGCGTCAAATAATGGCTGAACATCATTCATATGAAGATTTTTATTAACACTTGTCAACAAAATGACTTTATCAACTAGGCCAGCAGGACCTCGACTTATTAAGACCAGAGTGTTAAGTTACATAAAATTTCTTAAAAGCAATTACTAATAATTGATCAACAATTTATCAAATACTTCAGTGAAGTCAAATGACAAACAGTTATAGTGTTAATTCAAATACTTTCTCTCAACTCTCCAAAAGTCGTTCATAGGGACATGAAGTACGAAAATTTAAATTTACAACAAATGTTATTCTCTTTCCAAAAATATACGAATCTTGTTCACCGTTGTTGAAATACGGGGTGTTCAAAAATCTCTCCGCAGTGCCGTATGATTGTTAGCCGCTCGTGCCGTATGATTGTTCGCCTGTAACCTATACTTCCCTTCCAGTGGACTTTCCCAACATTCGACTGTTTCGTTTATTTCAGCCAGCGTCAGAAGTACCGTTGGTGTGTGTCGTTACGTGTTGACGCGAACGTTTCAGCTTAGTCCCTTTGTTCGATTGTTTCGTTTGTGTCACTGTTAAAATGCTAACCATTGAAGAACGTGTATTTTTGGTCGAACAAGTGTTCAAAGCTGGCGGTAAATACACCGTTTCAGTTCGTCAAATATTTAATTCAGTTTTCCCGGAGACAACACTCCCACATCGCGATACTGTGCGAGATTTGATTAACAAGGACGGGTTCTGTGACAGATGCACCGAGAAGTGATCGTCCTAGCGTTTTCCCTGAGGATAAGCTACTCGTTATTTCCGATAAAATGATCACGAATGTGAACAAGTCAGTAAGGAAACTCGCCCAGTAAATCGATGTTAGTGTCGGAATGGCCCTCACAGCTGTAAGGGAAAAATTAGAACTTTTCCCATACAAAGTGATAGCCGCGCAAGAACTGAAAAATACTGATCATGGCAAGAGACTGCATTATTGTCAATGGTTCTAAAATTTCGTTCAACGAAATAGATGGGATATTCTTAATGATACGTTTTTTTTACTGATGAGGCGTGGTTTCATTCATCCGCGTACATGAACTCGCAAAATTCTCTTATGTGGAGTACTGCAAATCCATTGTGTATTCATGAGGAACCACTTCATTATGTGAAAATAGGAGTTTGGATTGCAATTTCTAGACGTCGGATTGTGGGTCCCATATTTTTCAACGGAACAGTAAAGGCACAACGATACTGCAGTGATATTCTGTACCCATTCATAGGAGCTTCATTTCGGTATATTCACTGCGACATATGGCACGCGCAGCTATCATACGGCACTGCGGAGAGACTTTTTGAACAGCCCGTATTTACAGCAAATTGTAATAAGAGAAGCAGGATGATATTTAATCAAGTGAAGTTACACAACAATCTCTTCGAAGGTTCTGAGAAATCAGTCTTAAAATAGTTAGTCCACAAACATTTCTTGAATGTGTTTCACTAAAATACAACGATTAATTGAAGTTTACCTGAAAAGGAGTTCATTAAAAGGAAAAAAAAGTCGCTCGATGTGACACCACCAGAAGTCGGGCAATGTGGGTCCGGACGAACGGACCAGGAATTACTTAGGGCAGGCCAAATACCTGCTTACCACACTCCTCCTTTCCTAAGCAGGCTTTGGGAACATGCCCCAAGGCACAAACGTAAAATCATAGCCTGATGTACAGAGAACATTTTTTTAAGTAAAACAGGTAAAAACAGAAGTCATCAGATTACGCGTTGGCATTGCGGACAAAACAGTTGTGAGAAAGCCGCGTTGGATTAGCCGAGCGGTTTAAGGCGCTGCAGTCATGGACTGTGCGGCTGGTCCCGGCGGAGGTTCGAGTCCTCCCTCGGGCATGAGTGTGTGTGTTTGTCCTTAGGATAATTTAGGTTAAGTGGTGTGTAAGCTTAGGGACTGATGACCTTAGCAGTTAAGTCCCATAAGATTTGACACACATTTGAACATTCGAGTTGTGAGAAGTTGCTAAAAGATAATAAGGTAACTGGCCAAGACAACGACCCCCACTTACAGCTCGTTTTGTATTATCGCGAAATAGGTGAGATAGTGTCACAGACATGATACGTGAATTGGAGTGGCAATCATTAAAACAAAGGCGTTTTTCGTTGCGACGGGATCTTCTCATGAAATTCCAATCACCAGTTTTCTCCTCCGATTGCGAAAACATTCTGTTGGCATCCACCTACATAAGACAAATGATCATAAAATAAGAGAAATCAGGACTCGCACAGAAAAATTTAAGTGCTCGTTTATCCCGCGTGCCGTTCGAGAGTGGAACGGTAGAGAGACAGCTTGAAGGTAGTTCATTGAACCCTCTGCCAGGCACTTTATCGTGAATAGCAGAGTAATCACGTAGATGTAGATGTTACATCTGATAGTGAAGAATTTCAGCGGCTAACCGACATTATCTCGCCACGAGGCGGAAACAGTAAATACCTAACCGTAATGTGGTATAGAAAACATAGGTGGAAGGAAGACGCGTACGGTTGGCTGATGAACCTCACCTATGTAAACATAAGCGTGGCTTGGATGTATAACCCTCCAAAATTTGCACTGCTAAGGCGCTTAAGCTAGCGGGCTTCAAATAACTAAAGAAAACGACTTGGCTATTTATTGCACAAAACACAAGACAGAAAATACCTTGAATGTCTTAAATAATGACGGATGAAACATTTAAAGAAATTTACAATACTCCAATAATTTAAAACACGCAATCAAATAACAACTCTATGGTAATTACCAAATGGAAGCTATTATGTTTTAATAAGAGCGACACGCTCCTCAAATCGCTTGGCCAGACACAGGAACAGAGAACAACAACAACAGAAGGCTGAACCGAATGCGACATAGAAGTAGCAGGGCGCAAACACGCACAAGAAGCGATCCAGACACAATCATCACGGTCACAGCAGAAATCAAGATCAGTCTTTACGAATGTCGCGAGATCTCGGCACCGAAGCAGCGAACTAACAGTAGCTCACCGAGCATGCAAAGCCGCTGTGTGCTGACAAACAATGGCACAAACTGGAGCCGTCAGGAGATGTGTGGATGGCAACGATCCACGGGATGCCTCCAGACCTGGTCGGCCAACGGAATAATGTGTCCACTCCCCTTTACGGTGCAAATCCCTCGTGTCCAGATGTTCAGACAGATCAACTAGTCAGCCACATGGGCAATAGAACAGTCGGCCAGTTGCCGCGCAGACCTCGCTGCCCGTTTGCTTCACTCACTGCATCTACCCCGAAAACGGTCTCAACTGCCCTCGTGGCAAACGTGCCACGGCCCCGTCACACCAAAGATTGTGTTCCAGGAGACGTGGCGCGAGCTGTCGATATCGCAACGGTTCGGAAGGGTCCATGAGCGTGGATTACCTGACAAATGAATTACAGCAGTAGAGAAGCGCTTCTATGACCTTTGCGAGGACGAGAGGCTGACAGAGTTGGAAGTTGTGTTTAAAGCAACACAGTTTTCCCAATGTTTGACTCTACTGCAACTAAGTACCTGGTTTTAAGGAATGAAGAATGTTATAAATGCAATATAATATTTTTTCATATCTACTTCCTCTGACAAAGGCCTTTAATGAAACATTTAAGCTTTTTTAATGACATTTCCATATCACATTCCTCTCCTATTTTCAGCACAGTTATTGTTCACAAGAACTTTATTAAAAGCTGTCCTGATGTATCTGACAGAATCTACGGCTGGTGCAAAAGCCGGGGTTCTATAGCCAAGTTAAGAATGTTAAAAAATATTACTTACGTTCTACAGTGAGTCTGACATGATTAGTCGCTTGGGCTGTACTATTAACAGGAAACGGTTTGCACGAATGGTCGCAAGTCTGTTTGACTGGCGAGAGAGTGGAACACACGTGTTCAAAATTCTTAACTGACAGAATTCGACGCAGTACGTCGTACAGCTCTCAAGAACGTAGTGGGAAAATTCAAAACATATCTCTCAGTTTAGAAACCACGAATGATCTTCAGCTCCCTACGTATATATCCAGTGGGGAGCGTGCAGATAAAATTATGAAAATAACAGCTTGCTCGGAGGCATACCAACGTTAATTCTTTACAGGCTTTGGTTCAAATGGCTCTGAGCACTATGGGACTCAACTTCTCAGGTCATTAGTCCCCTAGAACTTAGAACTAGTTAAACCTAACTAACCTAAGGACATCACACACATCCATGCCCGAGGTTTACAGGCTTTCGTGAACAGAACAGAAAACAGAATTTTAGTGTGTGATTGGATAAAAGGTCTCCTCTGCCACGCTGATTCAGGACATATGATTCTCAGAGTATAGATGAAGATATTGACCCATGTACAACGTGAAAGAACATAAAAAATTGATTTTTTTAAAATGACGACCATTTTGCACATACAAGAACGAGGGAGAACTCGTTTAAGTAAAGCAAGAATTTAAATCACCAAGCATATACGTCTGATTAGCAGTTTACATTTTTATATGGACATTCAAACTTACGTACTTCTTTGAAGGTATCTATTCATTCTTGTTTTGTCTTGGAGTACAGTATTAGGCATTTCTTTTAGTTTTTGACACATTGTTCAGATTTTTAATTAATTGTGCTTTTAATTCTGAACTTTGTTTTACTAGTTAAATAAAGATTCGATGTAATTTTGCGTCTTAATTCCTATTATATCTTTTTTTTCTAATACACCTTCACGCGTTTCGACCACAGCCGTCATCAGAATCTCTCAAATAAACAGAAGAAATGAAAAGTAATATTTCTATAACAGTTACAATAATAAACTGTATAAAAACAAAATGGATGACAATGTTAAATAGAAATTAAACATAATTTCGTAAATGAAATAACTGTATGCTTAATTTGTATTTACGAAGTGACTGTATGTTTAATTTGTATTTATGAAATGACTGTATACTTAAGTTGCATTTAACTTTGAGAGGTCCTACTGCTTTTAACGCCACTTAACGGCCATAGGGTGTTATTTAAGGCAGGCTCTCTCACAAGCAGCACTAGTCATGGTACAAGTGTAGTGTGGCGGACAAGATACAGTATATTGAGACTTTTTAAGGGGACATGCTCGTGAAAATGACCAAAAATTTGAAAAAAGTTTTCTTGGTCAATAGAAAAGAGCATTTCATGCTGATTTCAAAAGTGTATGGTTTATGGGCATTATCATTTTCCGCCCATTCTAAAATTGAGAATGAACGTAATGTTGCACAGGGGCCACGCCCATCTCTCAGTTTGAAGTGCGTCAGAATACATGATGCATTATTTTTTCTTCTGTTGTTTTTCGTCGTTAGTTACGGTTCATTAACGCAGGTGTATTCTAGAAGACACTGACTCCCAGAACCAAAGTACAGGCATGTCTAGGAGGTTATGGTTCAAATGTAAACAAAGATCTGAGAATACACTCCTGGAAATGGAAAAAATAACACATTGACACCGGTGTGTCAGACCCACCATACTTACTCCGGACACTGCGAGAGGGCTGTACAAGCAATGATCACACGCACGGCACAGCGGACACACCAGGAACCGCGGTGTTGGCCGTCGAACGGCGCTAGCTGCGCAGCATTTGTGCACCGCCGCCGTCAGTGTCAGCCAGTTTGTCGTGGCATACGGAGCTCCATCGCAGTCTTTAACACTGGTAGCATGCCGCGACAGCGTGGACGTGAACCGTATGTGCAGTTGACGGACTTTGAGCGAGGGCGTATAGTGGGCATGCGGGAGGCCAGGTGGACGTACCGCCGAATTGCTCAACACGTGGGGCGTGAGGTCTCCACAGTACATCGATGTTGTCGCCAGTGGTCGGCGGAAGGTGCACGTGCCTGTCGACCTGGGACCGGACCGCAGCGACGCACGGATGCACGCCAAGACCGTAGGATCCTACGCAGTGCCGTAGGGGACCGCACCGCCACTTCCCAGCAAATTAAGGACACTGTTGCTCCTGGGGTATCGGCGAGGACCATTCGCAACCGTCTCCATGAAGCTGGGCTACGGTCCCGCACACCGTTAGGCTGTCTTCCGCTCACGCCCCAACATAGTGCAGCCCGCCTCCAGTGGTGTCGCGACAGGCGTGAATGGAGGGACGAATGGAGACGTGTCGTCTTCAGCGATGAGAGTCGCTTCTGCCTTGGTGCCGATGATGGTCGTATGCGTGTTTGGCGCCGTGCAGGTGAGCGCCACAATCAGGACTGCATACGACCGAGGCACACAGGGACAACACCCGGCATCATGGTGTGGGGAGCGATCTCCTACACTGGCCGTACACCACTGGTGATCGTCGAGGGGACACTGAATAGTGCACGGTACATCCAAACCGTCATAGAACCCATCGTTCTACCATTCCTAGACCGGCAAGGGAACTTGCTGTTCCAACAGGACAATGCACGTCCGCATGTATCCCGTGCCACCCAACGTGCTCTAGAAGGTGTAAGTCAACTACCCTGGCCAGCAAGATCTCCGGATCTGTCCCCCATTGAGCATGTTTGGGACTGGATGAAGCGTCGTCTCACGCGGTCTGCACGTCCAGCACGAACGCTGGTCCAACTGAGGCGCCAGGTGGAAATGGCATGGCAAGCCGTTCCACAGGACTACATCCAGCATCTCTACGATCGTCTCCATGGGAGAATAGCAGCCTGCATTGCTGCGAAAGGTGGATATACACTGTACTAGTGCCGACATTGTGCATGCTCTGTTGCCTGTGTCTATGTGCCTGTGGTTCTGTCAGTGTGATCATGTGATGTATCTGACCCCAGGAATGTGTCAATAAAGTTGCCCCTTCCTGGGACAATGAATTCACGGTGTTCTTATTTCAATTTCCAGGAGTGTATATGATTTTGGAATTTCATACATGTGTGGTTTTGTAGTTATTGTGTGTTATTTTGTTTCTGTGTGTGCGTTTCCTGTGTTACTAATGCTGAGAGTAAATAAATTTAGCCCCAAACGAAAGTTTCGCGACAACAAGTACCAAACACAACCAAATAATACACATTGCTTCAAAAGTCGCTCGCGGAAACTGTCTCTGCAGGCAGTGCTTCTGCACGTAATGTTTCGCTTTCTGAATGTAATAAGAACAAGCCTAGTAGTATTGTGAGCAAAAATGACGACGGAAATGTTCTTGTGAACCTAAATATGCTATCAAGACTTTTGAGGAGTGCTGCGAAATGTAAGTACTGCAATTGCGAAGGTAGTATTGATCTTTCTGAGGACATATCAGCAAGGAAAGGTCTTTCAAGTCGGTTAGTGATTGCCTGTAACTCGTGTAAGATGCACAATGATACTATGACTTCGCCAGTAACTGATAGTCGACATTACAGTGTAAATATTCAGCTTGCTTATGCAGTGCGATGTATTGGAAGGGGAAGGAGAGCTGCCCAGACTTTTTGTGAAGTGATGGATTTGCCTCCACCTCCGCTGAGATTTGACAGATACATTAAATTAATACAGAATGCATTATGCGGTGTAAGTGAACATTCAATGAAAAGAGCAGCAGAAGGAGCAGTAGCCTTGTCTGAGAATACAGACATTGTAGCAGCATTTGATGAATCTTGTCAGAAGTGAGGTCATACTTCTCTGATGGGGTTATAACTGCCACATTTATTGAAACTGGTAAGATACTAGATTACAAAAGTCTGACAAAGCACTGACAAGGTTGTTCAAGTAATTTTAGTTGCACCCATGTTTGTGTAAAGTACTTTGATGGTCCAAGTGGAAACATGGAAACGAAAGGAGTTCTAAACATTTTTAGATCAGAGTTCAGTCGTGATGTGAGGTATGTAGGCTACCTTGGGGATCGAGACTGTAAAGGACATACTACTGTTGTTAATGACAGACTATATGGGGACACTGTGATAGAAAAGCTTGAATTTGTTGGGTATATACAAAAAAGAATGGGAGCTCAGCTGAAAAAATTATGTGGAGACTTCAGTGGAAAAAAACTGTCAGACACATTGGTGACCCAGGTCGTCTTACAAAATGTGAAACTGATTCTTTGACTCAATATTATGGACTAGCAATAAGGAGAAATGTAGGAGATTTGGAGAACATGAGACGAGCTGTTTGAGCAACATGGTTTCACAGAGTGTCAACAGATGAAACCCCACAGCATGGTTTGTGTCCAAAAGAGGAAGATTCGTGGTGCAAGTACTGATTGAACGCTGCTACAGGCATACAATATACCCACAAGCATTCCTTACCACTTGCTGTAATGGAGGCAATTAGGCCTATATATAGGGATCTGGCAAATAAAAATCTACTTAGAAAATGTATGTATGGTCTCTCTCAGAATGCAAATGAAAGCTTCAACAGCTGTATTTGGTAGAGAATACTCAAAACTGTGTTTGTTGAGCTGACAGTGAAGATTGGTGTAATGGATACAATAATAACATTCAATGATGGCGCAATGTCAAGGATCAATCTAATGAAGAAATTAAACATCCAGACAGGAAGGAATATGGCATCAGCTCTAACTGCTATTGATGAGCGGTGGGTACCCGACGCAGAGACAGCTGCAGAAACTGCTACCAAGGGGTCAAGGATAAACAAAAGAATGAAGAGTAAGAGTATGGAGGATAAGGAAACAGGAGGACAACTGGAGTATGCAGTTGGAATGTTCTAAACTAGCATAGTGGTAAGTTAATAAATCTGTAAATCTTCTTTGGCGGTTTACTTAAAAGTTGAATTTTGATCATTTGTTGTATAAATGTCACTTCTCATTTTTTCTGTTTGTTTGACAGATTCTGATGACAGCTGAGGCCGAAACGCGAATAGATTTATTTATTTATTTGTTTATTTTTAAGGTGTAATAGCTATCTTGACAAACAGTTAAAATTACTAGTGATAATGACGGTGGACTCATACAATGATTTTGTGTCATTTATAGATAAATAAATGATTCCTTTTTCATAAGAAACAGTTTGGTATTGTGTTTAATTAAAGTGTAGTTTGAGTTGTGTGCAATATTTGCTATCTACTGTCATGCAGCCACTTGTAGCTGTTATATGTATGACTGACTGCGGGAAAAGTTGTTAAGGTTACACTTTGCTTCACCAAAGTATTTAAAATAAAGTACACTGTTTTTTTGTAGTTTTTTACTTATTTCACTTTTTGATTCAAGTGGGAGGAGAGCTACTGGGGTTATGATGAAATGTAGTGTACATGAAGGGAACTGGAGAGGGACTGACTGTGAAAGAATTTGTGTGGGCAATGTTTCGTTGAACCGGGAATGAGGTGTATTTTGCGTAGACATGTAATAGGGGTAGCGGCTTCAGTTTTTGTACTTTTCCAGGGGTGTCCACGGTTGTACTTACACCCATTAGCTCTTCCCTTATATCCAGTTAATTATGATGTGTGAGAACTCTGCACAATCTGCCTCCAACTAACTTCTTTTATCTATGGAGTGTGCTATGGTAAAATCAGTTATATTCAAACTTTAATCCTTATATCGTTCATTAAGATATAGTTCCTAAAGTGAACTATTACACAGCGTAAGATATTATTCTCATAAAACATACGTTAGACGCACAGGAGATAATTTTCAAATACTTTTGATTACGGTATGATGATCTACCCTGATGCTAGATTTACACGTAACACAAGTTCGGAAGACAAAAACTGAATCTCGCGAACTGTCCACTACTGTGATTACACGCCTTAATTGATTTTGCTGGCCCACTCAGGTATTGGTGTTCCACTAGTCAATCGTTTTAAATGAACTGCCTTCGGAAGTTAGCTGTTCTTATTTCTGTTTAATCAGGACAATGGCTGATTCTCTTCAGGTAAGCAAATACGACACAGACAATTGCTTCCGCAGTCTTATTTTTTTTCGTCTCCTTTGCTGCAAAAAAAGTTTCTTCGTCCTGATTAGCAGATAATATCCTTAAAAAAAAAGACTTGTCCTAACAACTCAAGGACGTTTCAAAACTGGTGGAATGTTCACCTAGTAGCTGAAATAGTTTGGGGAAATACAGCATTTCCACAATCGATACTGGATTGTTTACGTGTTCAGTTAGAAGCGGCATTAGAAAATTGGTTTAAAAACCGGTTTTTGGAGAGAAAATAGTTTGTTTTGAATCAGCTTCTGTGGCACCATAGGCCGTGCATTATGAACAGGTGCCCGATCGTGTTGAAAGATGCAGTCACCATCCCCGAATTGCTCTTCAACAGTGGCAAGCAAGAAGGTGATAGTTCCACGCAAAACAACAAGGGGCACAAGCCACCTCCATGAAAAATACGACCACGCCATAACACCACCGCCTCCGAATTTTACTGTTAGCTCTACACATGCTGGCAGATGACGTTCACCGGGCATTCGCCATACCCACACCCTGCTATCGGATTGCCACATTGTGTACCGTGATTTGTCACTCCACACAACGTTTTTCCAGTGTTCAATCGTCCATTGCTTACGCTCCTTACACCAAGCGAGGCGTCGTTTGCCGTTTACCCGCGTGATGTGTGGCTTATGAGCAGCCGGTCGACCATAAAATCCGTTTTCTCACCTCCCGCCTAACTGTCATAGTACTTGCAGTGGACCCTGATGCAGTTTGGAATTCCTATGTGATGGTCTGGATATGTGTCTGCCTATTACACGTTACGACCCTCTTCAACTGTCGGTGGTCTCTGTCAGTCAACAAATGAGGTCGGCTTGTACGCTTTTGTGCTGTACGTGTCCCTTTACGTTCCCACTTCACTATCACATCGGAAACAATTTACCTACGGATGTTTAGGAGTGTGGAAATCTCGCGTACAGACGTATGACACAAGTGGTACCCAGTCACCTGACCCCGTTCGCAGTCCGTGAGTTCCGCGGAGCGTCCTATTGTGCTTTCTCACAATGTCTAATGACTACTGAGGTCACTGAAATGGAGTACCTGGCTTTAGGTGGCACCTAATATGAAAAACGTATGTTTTTGGGGGTTGTCCAGATACTTATGATCACATAGTGTATTTGCCCTGTTTTCGCACATTTATTTATTCGTAAAACAGTGATGCAGAGCTATTGCTTCAAATCGAAATCCATCAAGGAAGGAAAAACTAATTTTCTTAGGTAAGTACGTCAAGTATCTAAATATAGTATCGTATAAAGTGCTTTATATGGTAGTGCTAATTTATGTGACTGTATGGTCATATACACCCCCCCCCTCCCCCGCCCAAAAAAGGACTGGTTGATTAATCAAGAGAGCTTCACAAATCGAGCAAGTCAATGACGCGTTGGTCCATCCTCTGGCCCTTATGCAAGCAGTTATTCGTCTGGCTCTGACTGGTAAAGTTGTTGGATGTCCTCTTAAGGGCTACTGTGAAAAATTCTGTCCAATTGGCGCGTTACATCATGAGAACCTCGAGCTGATTGGAGGGCCCTACCCGTAATGCTCCAGATATTCTCAATTGAGGAGAGATCCAGCGACCTTCGGCAAATATAAATCAAGGATGGCTTGTCATTAAGGGCAACAAAACGAGGAGTAGAACAGTATCGTCGACGTACCGCTGTGCTGTAAGGATGCAATGGATGAGAACCACATAGGTCCTGCTATGAAAAGAAACCGCATCTCAGTCCATCACTGCTGGTTGTCGGGTCGTATGGCGGGTAACAGACAGGTTGGTATCCTGCTGCTCTCTGGGGCGTCTCTACACACGAAATCGCTCGTCATCGGGGCCCAGTTCGAAGCGCGACTCACCACTTAAGACAATTTTGCTATGAAACTTTCTGGCAGATTAAAACTGTGTACCGGACCGAGACTCGAACTCGGGACCTCTACCAACTGAGCTACCCAAGCACGACTCACGCCCCGTCCTCACAGCTTTACTTCTGCCGGAACGGTAGCTCAGCGTGTTCGGTCAGGGGGTTAGCTGCCCACTGTAATAAAAAAACTGAGTTAATGGATCAACGACGAACTGAAACGGGTGTCTCGCGACATCCGCCCCGAGCAGATGCAACGAACGAAAGCGACCAAAATGAGATAAAAAAAAAAATGCCAGAGGTTTCATATCAGCGCACACTCCGCTGCAGAGTGAAAATCTCATCCTGGAATTCTGTTTTGTTCAATGAGATTCCAAGACGAAGACGTGTCTGGAGATACCCCAGATGAGCACTCACTTTATTCTAGCCTTGGTCTTTCTCTACAATTTTTGCCTTCCACACTTACATTCCTTACCAAACTGACGATTCCTTGTTGCATCAGGATGTGTCGTATCAACAGTTTCGTCTTTTAAGTCACGTAGTACCATAAATTTCTTTTTTCCTAAAATTTATTCAGTACCTCCTTAGTTATTCGATCTACCCATCTGATCTTCAACATTCTTCTGTAGCCCCAAATTTCAAAAACTTCTATTTTCTTCTTGTGTCAACTTTTATCGTCCAAATTTCACTCCTATGCATGGTTAAACTCGACACAAATACGTCCACATCTACATATGTACTCACAAGCCACTGGGTAATAACAGTCTTCAAATCATCTAAAAGCTTATATAATGTGTATTTGAAATATATAAAGACTGTAAAAAATGAACTGATTATAATGGTGGTCTAGTTTCAAGATGCTTACTTGACTTTTGTGGTTGGTCACGTGGCTGAGTTTTGAAAAGGCGGTCAGAACTTGTTTTATGGTCTTTAATTTGATATTCTGGTCTTGGTGAGTAAGGTTGTTTGGTAAGGTTTACGTGAGCCGATGAGCAGTGTTGGTCGGAAAGTAGAATTATTTATTTTTGTGCATAGTCAAGATTTGGAAAATATTCGAAGAATACGTGCTAGTATAGTTGTGAGTGACTGAAATTTTGACATGATGAATCGGTTGTTGCATGTAGTCTTGAATGAACTTGCTGAACTTTAGAGTTTTAGTTCAGTTTGTTATCTGGATGCACTGCCCAACGTTTTTGTCTATTTCGTTATTGTCTGCAAATATTCTGCTTTATCTGCTAAGTCAGTCAGTTGCTGTCTTATTGCATTACTGTGTTTAAATATCAGCCAATGTAGGGCCACTATCTGAAGTAACTTGTTGGTCGATCTGAATATAGGTGACAGTCAACTTCAATCCTTTGGTTAGGCTACATCATCATCCCGAGGGACATTCCTTTAATTTCCCTTTTATTCATTAATCCATTAATGTATTAATATTATATAAAATGTTCACTGATTGATAAATGAGCCTTATGAAAGACTGATACTTCTATAAGGGCTTAAAGCAACAGTGCACGACCGAAACCGTAATTTACAGATAAACAACATACGATTTTGAGGTCGAGTACTTGCCATCTGGCGAATCGTAAATGGTCCGCGATAGGAACGGTTGTTGGTAAGCCTGGGTGTAAGCTCGAATCTCACTAATCTTACCTTCGTCGTCTTTTCACGACATATACCCAGGAGGAAGTAGTAATGACTCCTCGGGGAGCGCACACTCTGGGAATTTTAACAGTAGCCCATGTCGTGGTGCATAACGTGTCTCTTGAAGAGCTCGGCGCCGTATTTGGGTGATCATCACCGTGATGGTTTCGCGCTTACTAAATGAACCTATGACTAGACGTGCTGCTCTTCCTTGAATCCTTTATCCGGTCTATCTGATATGGATCCGAGACTGACGAACAATATTCAGGTACTGGTTGAATGAGGTTTGTGTAAGCTACGTCCTTCGTGTCTGTGTTACGCTCTCTGAGGAATCTTTCAATGAATCTCAGTCTGGCCACTGCTTTAACTGCAATTAGTTTATGTGGTCGTTCCACATGAACTCATTCGTACTCATACTCCCAGATATTTAATGAGTGTAACTGCTTCCAGTGATTCTCCTGGAATTGTGTAATCGCGTAACACCCACAGAAGAAATTTGCTAAGACTGAAATTTGATATTCGATGTTAGCAAATCTCTGTGGACTCCTCTGCAGCTGAACAGTGTCGCTGCCTTCAGTGTTAAATGGTCCGGGATCGGTTCCTTGTACCATCACAGATTTTTTTGTGAGATGGGGATGTCAGGAAAGGGGCGTAATCAGCCTCGTGATGCCAAAAGAGTAGCTGCTTCAATAAAGAAACAACGGCATAACCACGATTCATCTATTGGCAGTAACGGCTGGAGGGATTGGCGACTCGTTGGTTGGTTGGTTTTGGGGAAGGAGACCAGACAGCGAGGTCATCGGTCGCATCGGATTAGGGAAGGACGGGGAAGGAAGTCGGCCGTGCCCTTTGAAAGGAACCATCCCGGCATTTGCCTGGAGCGATTTAGGGAAATCACCGAAAAACCTAAATCAGGATGGCCGGACGCGGGATTGAACCGTCGTCCTCCCGAATGCGAGTCCAGACTCGGTGGTGATTTGTCGCATGATCACATTCGATTCTTGTACTGCCTTCTAGGCAGCAGTCAGCCAGCCACAACGGACCTAAGACCTAATTCCTAAGTTGTGTTTACGCTTGCGTTTCACAAATTTATCTTCTTCAGTAATGCTTTTCTTCCTATTGCCAATCTGCAGTTTATGTCGTCTCTACCAGGGGCATCGCTAATTATTTCGCTGTCCAGATAGCAAATCTCATCTACTACTTTCACAATCTCATTTCCTAGTCTCCCTCAGATTCTCCTGTATTAATTCGATTCCACTCTGTTGCTCTTCTTTTATTGATATTCATATTACCACCTCTTTTCAAGATACCATCCATTCCATTCAATAGCTCTTCAGAGTCCTCTGGCGTCTCTGACAGCATTACAGTGTCATTTGCATATTTCAATGTTTTTAATTTTTATCCATAAACTTTCCTGAAAGCTTAATTTATCCACAAAATAAATGACATTCAAAAAACTCGCTCTACCTATTCTTGAATATTGCTGTCAATCTAGGAACCTTATCAGTTTGGATTCGTGGAATAGAGAAGATCCAACGAAGAGCTTCGCGTCCAGTCACGTGATCGTTTAGTAAGAACGAGGACATTAAGGAGATGCTCAAGCAGACGAAATAAGAGAGGCATTGTGTATCACGGAGTTTATTGCTGATATTCTGAAAGTGTACGTTCCAAGAAAACATATTACAAATGACGGAGGTTCTAGCTAATAGGGAGGCATATCGAAAGTTGTCCTACCAACGCACACTTCGTGAATGGAATAGGACAGGGGGGATATGACAGTGGAACGAGAAGTACTCTCCATCGCACACCATAAGGTGGCTACCTGGACATGCATGTCGAAGTAGGTGTAGAATTTACAAATGGCCACTGTACAGCTATTCCTCCCAAAATGCAGCTAGCGGGCCTGGCGCTGAAATGTTCTTCCATCACCAGATTTCGAACGGTCACCTAAGCGTCGAGTGGCTCCATCACTGAAATTACGCTAGCATCCTCGGTGCGTGGTTAAGGCACTGCTGTTCGTAGCCTGACCTTACACAGGGGTCAATCTTTGGGCTCTCTGGAGACTTCTACCACATATTGCGTGCAGGCACTGCTGTTCGTAGCCTGACCTTACACAGGGGTCAATCTTTGGGCTGTCTGGAGACTTCTACCACATACTGCGTGCAGGGAAGACAGGGACTGCAATTGGTACGTCGTTCACGCACGTCAGGATAAGCGACAGAGCTGTGCGTAATCCTCTTGACAGATAGTACTCTCGGTTTTTTTCCACGAGTTGTGATAAGAGTAACGCCGATACACAGCTACTGTTTGTGTGTCGCGATAAAGCTTGTGTACCAACATCTTGAGTTAAGTGTGCTACCGTACCTTTCTGATACGGATCCGAAATAACAGTACACGTCAGGTGATGGTTGTTTGTTCATCGCCTAGGAACATTATTTATTATTATTATTGTCGGCGTTTGATGTACGTATTAAGGGTAAGCTTTAGGGAGAGACAATATGTACAACAACCAAGAGGGAATAACAAGAGTGGACGATCAAGAACGAAGTGCTCGTATTAAGAAGGGTGTAAGACAAGGCTGTACCCTTTCGCCCCTACTCTTCAATCTGTACATCGAGGAAGCAATGATGGAAATAAAAGAAAGGTTCAGGAGTGGAATTAAAATACAAGGTGAAAGGATATCAATGATACGATTCGCTGATGACATTGCTATCCTGAGTGAAAGTGAAGAAGAATTAAATGATCTGCTGAACGGAATGAACAGTCTAACGAGTACACTGTATGGTTTGAGAGTAAATCGGAGAAAGACGAAGGTAATGAGAAGTAGTAGAAATGAGAACAGCGAGAAACTTAACATCAGGATTAATGGTCACAAAGTCAATGAAGTTAAGGAATTCTGCTACCTAGGCAGTAAAATAACCAATGACGGACGGAGCAAGGAGGACATCGAAAGCAGACTCGCTATGGCAAAAAAGGCATTTCTGGCCAAGAGAAGAGTACTAATATCAAATACCGGCCTTAATTTGAGGAAGAAATTTCTGAGGATGTACGTCTGGAGTACAGCATTGTATGGTAGTGAAACATGGACTGTGGGAAAACCGGAACAGAAGAGAATCGAAGCATTTGAGATGTGTTGCTACAAACGAATGTTGAAAATTAGGTGGACTGATAAGGTAAGGAATGAGGAGGTTCTATGTAGAATCGGAGAGGAAAGGAATATGTGGGAAACAATGATAAGGAGAAGGGACAGGATGATAAGACATCTGCTAAGACATGAGGGAATGACTTCCATGGTACTAGAGGGAGCTTTAGAGGGCAACAACTGTAGAGGAAGACAGAGATTGGAATACGTCAAGCAAATAATTGAGGACGTAGGTTGCAAGTGCTACTCTGAGATGAAGAGGTTAGCACAGGAAAGGAATTCGTGGCGGGCCGCATCAAACCAGTCAGTAGACTGATGACAAAAAAAAAAAAAAAAAAAAAAAAAAAAAAAAAAAAAAAAAAAAAAAAAAGATTAAGGAGCTAGCATCCATGATGGAGGCATAGGTTGCACATACGATAGTTAAAACATATGTTTGTACGTATGGACAGAGCACATAGTAGTTGAAATTGCTTAATAATTCCAACACTTTCGGTCTACAGCGTCAGAGATCTTGGACGGATCTAAAAATACACCTGCCACAGAGTTACCATTGGCGCTAACGCTGAAATGTCACACCCACCGTCTTCGTTTCTGTCGCGACGTGTAATACGGGACTTACTTCTATGCTGTTTCTCATCCGTCGCATCTCTGCGATCGATAGCGTTATAAGTACATTGTACGTTCCGAGCAAGTAATTCACTTTATCCTGTATAAGCGCTGCACATAAAGAAGTATACTTTCACATACATTAGACTTTCATATTTTTCAATGAAGTGACGTATTGCGTCGAATTAAATGAAAAATATTTCTCATCCTCCAGTTCTATCCCCGGTTTTCTGGAGGTTTCCCTTTGTTGCAAGACAAATACCGAAAGTGAAACCCCCGCCTCCCTAAAAATTTTCTTAATAAAGACCTGTCTCCCCTTCCGATCATCTCGCCGTGGCTGAAACAACCCGCTCTCCGTAAAGAATGAAAATTGTTAACCCTGCTCCTTTCCTTCAAAAACTATACACATATGCTCTTTCGGATCATAATGATCCCATTGGTATTTAAGGGCGTAATAATAAATTATTTGGTGTTATTGCAATTTTTAGTTTAGGTTTGTAAGTTCATAAACAATAATGTCAGGATTTCGATAGAATTTCCGCCCAGTTTTCCCACAGATCTCTCATTAGTGCTTGCTTTTCATTTTCTCTTCGTGCTCTTCGATCAGATTTGTCATTCAAGCGTTAGCACGTGAGATGCAACTAAAGCGTTTCAGTGACATTATGGCATTTCCGGACCACATAGACTTTGTGTTGATCCACCATACGTTTTATACAAACCAACCAGCAATAACAAACCAATATAGGTTTAAAGAGTAATTTGATGTAATTCTTCCCAGCTGTCACCATAAACATTTTGACCGTCAATATTAGTCATTTCCGCCACAATACTCTGAATATTATCGGTCATAATAGCTTGAAAAGATGATTTCATACCGCTTATTCTGGATATAGCGTATATTCTTGTACCCAGAGTCATTTTTATGATGTTTGCATTGGATGCTCTTCCAGTTGTGGAAAAGGTGGTAAGTTCCAGGTTATTTTTTTGCTTTTTTAATGAATCACTTGTACCGCTTGTATGTGACGTACGAAAGTGTGAAGTTTCTTCTGATGCATATGTAGGATGAATGCTGTCGCTACTGGTGTGATTTTCTTATTTACAAATATTCTCGTGATTGATGCCCGGATTTAATAACGTTTCCAACTGCTCATCAGAAGGAAATCGTTTCGTGATTTTAGTTACACAGAAATCTTTTCCTTAGATACACGAACTGCGTCCGCACCCAACAGACCCAAAAACTGGCGAAACATTACTGGTAGCGATAATGCTTTGATAACTTGAACACAGTAAGCGACCTGCATTGTTGTTTATAGTCACGCATTACAACAATGAAGAAGGAAAGACCTGCGTTGTTATGAAAACAATTATGTGTATATCTCAGACATGTATAAATAAAATTTTACTACCAGTATTTGTGTATTGAATAAAAACAATACCAATCGCCTTTATATAAGTGTATTTCTAGGCTACCAGTTTCGACGTTACATTACGTCATCTTCAGGCCAAAACTGCTCCAATCTAGTAACTTTCGTGTTACAAATATAGCAGTGCCTTTAACTGGTCTCGTAATTGCTATTACGGGCATAAGTGCTCGTTGGACAACAGTTATATTTGTATATGTTGTGTATTTTTTAATACCCTCAGTCATATAGACCCACGGGAGGGAAGTGTAAAAAATTAAGCTACATCCAAGTGGAGAAAATCTATTTCTTTTTCATTTGAGCCTTACGCTACGTGGAGTGCACTAAAAAACAAAGTCACTAAGTTTAGATCACTAGCGTTTAAATATAAAAATGTTATAGAAGAACAGACTTCTTTCCAGATCATATAGTCCCGAAAACTCCAGCAGGGTTAGAAAGAATTGCAATCCGCCAGCGTCAAGTGCTCGATTCCATCCTGCTAAACACGAATCCCACAGCTTTATTAAAACTGTTGACATACTTTTTTAACAGCCCCTTTGATGACCGAGACCCAGTAGTCTGAAGGGTGGGCTATAATCCGGATCTGCTCAAACGAAATTTTGTGCTGATTCGTTAGGCTGTGCTTGGCAACAGCATTCTTGAAACTTCCTGGCAGATTAAAACTGTGTGCCGGACCGAGACTCGAACTCGGTACCTTTGCCTTTCGCGGACAAGTACTCTACCATCTGAGTTACCCAAGCACGACTCACGCCCCGTCCTCACAGCTTTACTTCTGCCGGAGTCTCCTACCTTCCAAACTTTACAGAAGCTCATATGGTAGAGCACTTGCCCGCGAAAGGCAAAGGTCCCGAGTTCGAGTCTCGGTCCGGCACACAGTTTTAATCTGCCAGGAAGTTTCATATCAGCGCACACTCGGCTGTAGAGTGAAAATCTCATTCTGGCAACAGCAGTCTTGATTCCTCGCGAAAGATTTCATTATTATTTACGGAAACTGTCGAAACGTCGCGGAAAACAAAAATGTCAATATTAAGAGTCTGAAAACTTCTACTTGTGTTACAGTTTTGATTCCATTAGGGGACGAGGCTATCAGCACGAAGTAAAACTAATATCGAGATACGGTTACGCACACACTTGACCTTAAGAGCGCGGCACTCGGCGCTGATCTCTGGACGCATCTGCAGCCAAGGTCAGCGTCCCCACTCCACGCAGCTCACTAGTCCCCCCCCCCCCCCCCCCCCGCAGTCTGGTGATCCGTCCGCATAGCACCAAGCCCACACTAGCACAGTGATTCTCTCATCTGTAGCAGCCGCCCACCATGCCGACGATCGCTCCAACAGTGAAGCTCAACAATGGCCGCACCATGCCAGCTTTCGGTCTGGGCACGTTCCAGGTAAATGGGCAAGGAAGAAAAGCCATAACATCACATTTACACTTCTTGTCACCGTCTCTGTATTAGTTCGTAGCTGATGTTACGTGCGTCAGCCGTCCATTCAAAGTTATTAGCTGTTCCCAGGAAATGGATGATTCCTTTCTGAAAAGTTGTAGTATGTAATCTATTGTGATATACTAGACATCATCGTCCGCTTCCGCGACTGAGTGGTTAGCTTAGATGGCTGCCATAGCAGAACCTGGGTTCGATTCCTGGTAGTGCGAGGGACTTCCGTTGGTGAGAGGGCTGGTACGGGGTGCTATCACCCTCGCGATGCCATCTGAGAAGCTACTTGATCCACTAGTAGTGGCTCCTCGGTCTGGAAAGTCAACAAAACGGCCAGGAGAGCGGTGTGCTGGCCACATGCTCCTCCATACCGCACCCACATGACGCCGCAATGCAGAGGAGGATGCGGCGGCCTGCCGGCATCCCTTGGGTCTTAAACGGCCTGACGCGGAGCTCGCCATTAGACATATTCCTCCAATTTCCTGTCAGTCACGGGCGTCTGCAGAAATTCATTCAATAGTTGGTAAGATTCTAAAATATTCATTTTTGATATGCCACATTCAGCGAATTTGGAGATGTATCGTGCTCCAATAACTAAATCTGACAAGAAGTACGCTGAATGTGTCATTTCTTAAACGACTGATACTTAACCCTTAAATATGTTTGAAGGTAAATTACTGTGATGCCCAAAAGAGAAGCATGTCCAAAGTACATCTTTTTGTATTGCTCATATGATTGTCATGCCTTGATTGAGTTTATGATCTGAGTTTATGATCCTCGCATGATTAAAACAAACATATACAGCGTATTAGGAAATAAAGCTATAAAATATTGACAAAATATATCTCTACTCATATACCAATAATGTTAGGTTGACACTGAAATTAAAATGTGGAAGCAAAAAAGGAGTGACAATGACTGGGATCTTTTGCCATATATATATGAGATTTTTTGCCAGTTATATATATGTACAGGGCTATTACAAATGATTGAAGCGATTTCATAAATTCACTGTAGCTCCATTCATTGACATATGGTCACGACACACAACAGATACGTAGAAAAACTGATAAAGTTTTTTTCGACTGAAGCCGCACTTCAGGTTTCTGCCGCCAGAGCGCTCGAGAGCGCAGTGAGACAAAATGGCGACAGGAGCCGAGAAAGCGTATGTCGTGCTTGAAATCCACTCACGTCAGTCAGTCATAACAGTGCAACGACACTTCAGGACGAAGTTCAACAAAGATCCACCAACTGCTAACTCCATTCGGCGATGATATGCGCAGTTTAAAGCTTCTGGATGCCTCTGTAAGGGGAAATCAACGGGTCGGCCTGCAGTGAGTGAAGAAACGGTTGAACGCGTGCGGGCAAGTTTCAGGCATAGTGATGTGAAAAATTCAGTGTTTAAACCTCCTCTACCAAGAAACGTGCCAGAACTGCGAGCTCGCATCAACAATGCTTTCGAACTCATTGATGGGCACATGCTGCGCCGAGTGTGAGAGGAACTTGATTATCGGCTTGATGTCTGCCGAATCACTAAAGGGGCACATATCGAACATTTGTGAATGCCTAAAAAAACTTTTTGAGTTTTTGTATGTGTGTGCAAAGCATTGTGGAAATATTTCAAATAATAAAGTTATTGTAGAGCTGTGAAATCGCTTCAATCATTTGTAATAACCCTGTATATATGAGATCTTTTGTCTGATATATTAGTCACTTACATGCTTCAACTCTGATATCATCTACTAAATAAGGGACAGTTAAATGAAATGAGATAGATGAAAAAAGTGAGTATAGTGCCTATTATTTCAAAACGAATCACAATACATCTATCTCACATGGGCAATGCCTTCGGGGAAAGCCGGCCGAAGTGGCCATGCGGTTTGAGGCGCTGCAGTCTGGAACTGAGAGACCGCTACGGTCGCAGGTTCGAATCCTGCCTCGGGCATGGATGTGTGTGATGTCCTTAGGTTAGTTAGGTTTAACTAGTTCTAAGTTCTAGGGGACTGATGACCTCAGCAGTTGAGTCCCATAGTGCTCAGAGCCATTTGAACCATTTGAACCTTCGGGGAAAAATGTTTGCAGTTGCTTACGGACCCATGATTACACCCCAGGAGTGCACATCCACCTCTAAAGCAAATCGACGGCCGCGACTGACTTTCTTCAAATCGCCAAAAGTATGTAAATCTCGAGGAGAGGGATCGGGACTGTAGGTTTAAGGGATTCCCAGCGAACGTCTGCTGAAATAACAGGCACGGCAGCTCCAGCAAAGTCGTGGTGACCTTTCTCTTTGACTGCTTATTGATTGCCTATAACACAGCGCCACGGTTAATCCACAACGGTACGTGGACACTTCACAAAAATTGAAGCGTGCCGTTAGTCCAAACCATCAGTCCAAACGCTCAGGAACGTTGACAGAGGCATCATTCTATTGCAGTACAATCCCCCATTCATACATGTTGCCAGGGGTATTACGACTACGCTGCAGATGTTTTGCTGGGGAGCCCATACACATCCCCCATATAGCCACGATCTGTCCACTTGCGATTTTCATACTTCGGTCATTGTCGTCGATTTGACTCGGACGAAGATGGGCATGGCTGGGTACAATCATGGTTCTGTAGGCAGTCGCGAACATTTTTCCGTGAAGGCAATGATTGGCTTGTCTCACAGTGGAATAAATATATTAACAGTTATGGCGATTACTTTTGAAGTAATAAACAGCGCCGGCCGGAGTGGCCGAGAGGTTCTGGGCGCTTCAGTCTGGAACCGCGCGACCGCTACGGTCGCAGGTTCGAATCCTGCCTCGGGCATGAATGTGTGTAATGTCCTTTGGTTAGTTAGGTTTAAGTAGTTCTAAGTTCTAGGGGGCTGATGACCTCAGATGTTAATTCCCATAGTGCTCAGAGCCGTAATAAACAGCTGACTTGCTTTTTACTGTCTGTCTCGTTATCATTTGACTGAGCCTTACACTTTGTTTGCTAATAAAACTTTATACTGAATGGTGTTACTGTAATGGGTTTGTTGGGCAACTTTCACGCATTCTGCTTTTTAATGTTAGGTAAATTGAACAAAATGTGTTATGAATCCTACATTTTTGGGTTGTTTGCGTAATCATTACCAGCAGTCAATTAGATGATTTTGGAAGGCTTGCCAAACAAATCGCAAATAGGCCGATAGAACTGCCTTAACAGTCCAGGACTGAACGAAGATGGTCCTTGTCTTCCCAGTTTGATTTTTGTGCACGTATGCCACCTGGGATACGGAAATGATGTATGTCGCATTCCATGGAATTCAAGATGATGCCAACGCATGGAGAGGACAGCTGTTTCAACCTCAGACACTGTTCTCTTCTCCGTTCTAGAGCAGAACATTGCTTATTCTCTTCGCCACTTTTCCATTTGATTTCACACAAGAAGCACAGGTGCACTCACCTATAGTATGAAATGACGGTCTTCTGTAGGTTTCACGAAAATGTCTCTACTGTGGAAAACTGAATGTAGCTAGTGTTACCAAGCCACCATAGTCCATCCTAAGAGTTTACGGTGGATTCAGGACAATTAACGAAGTCTTAAATTGTGGACCACACTCGTCTCGCCAACTAGTAAAATAGAGGACAGATCCCCGATTAAATCTACAGCTACCGACCGCTGTGGCCGAGCGGCTCTAGGCGCTTCAGTCCGGAACCGCGCTGCTGCTCCGGTCGCAGGTTCGAATCCTGACTCAGGCGTGGACATGTGTGATGTCCTTAGGTTAATTACTTTAAGTAGTTCTAAGTCTGGGGGACTGATGACCTCAGATGTTAAGTCCCATAGTGCTTAGAGCCATTTGAGCCATTTGAAATTTACAGCTGCCCTCTTATTGGAATACAAATTGCACTCCATTACAATATGAAGTGCCGAAATACGAAGCCACAGGCATCAAAACCGGGTGAGTGCCTCCGTTGGAGCAAACAGCCATGCGTAAGGGGGCCATATCCTACACGGAGACGGGTGAGTAAGTGTGACCGGGAGGAAGGCCACGGACGTACAGTTGGTTTTACAGCCTGCACCCTGCAGCTAGCAGCCACACTCCCCCCTGCCGCCCATAAGCCCTACAGGTCTCCTAGGTTGTTTTATCAGCTATCTCATTTCCTATTACTGCCACATGCTCAGGTAGCCCACAGAATATCACCATTCGTGTTGTTGAAGAATACGAAGAATGTCTTCCGTGTTCTGAAAAACTTATAATGTTGGGTACTTTTGTCGAATGATCTGTCCAGCTCCAAGGAAATCGAAGCGGGTGAGAAATATGGTCTCTTGTTCTCGTATGAGCTACTCTAGTGTCTTCAGCATTGCGTACAGCTCAGCACGGTAGACTACGAACGTATCTGGTAGGCGTATTCTGAACTGAGACAATTATAAAACACCCAAGGGATTCTTCCTGATTTGAGCCATTTATGTATGGAATCTTAAAGCTGTGGCGCTCCTCTAAAACATTATTAAACAAGTACTTAAAAATCGCCTTTACAGTGCTTTCTTTTTTTATGATTAGTGAAATTCAAACTAATTCTGGGCATCTGCAACTACCAAGGTGTTGACTCACTCCATCCCTGGCTTAAAATATTGGTATTCGCCACGCACATTTATAAAAAAATAGGTTTACCTCGGATCCGAAATGGCCTCATCGATTATTAAGTGGACGGGCCACGGTAAGTTTTTCAGGTGCTTGCCGCACGAATGCACTGTGTCCACATGTCACATGCATTGTCTGCTCTCCATACCCGGCTATAACAAATTTTAAATTTCCAGAAGAATTTTCAATCTACAACTGAGTGTGCGCACATTTAAAACTTTCTGGCAGATTATGTGCCTGTGACCTTAACCATTCAAGGGCAAGGAGTTTCACATTTTAAATTGTTAAAGCCTCTGGGGCATAGAATTTTCTGCTGCACCTGCATCAGTTGGATCACCCGTTTCTCAATTATTTTCGGATCTCTCCTATTATCTCTCAGAGAACGCAAGTATAAAGTGCCATGCAGAGCAGTGTTATTGCTCCATGAGGACAGAAAAAGACCCAGTCCAGATGGCATGCCGTAATATGCTGTTCAATTGTGACACATAATA
Organism: Schistocerca cancellata; assembly: GCF_023864275.1. NCBI lineage: Eukaryota > Metazoa > Arthropoda > Insecta > Orthoptera > Acrididae > Schistocerca > Schistocerca cancellata. The sequence continues at coordinate 358,472,513 of NC_064634.1, forward strand.
AAGGTCTTCTTTATTTGACAGCATAAATTTACTTGTTCGCTATGAATTCGTAAATGTTATACAAAAGTGCAAAAATTGTGCTCTACTTTACGAGGTACAAAGTGGAAGAAACTTATACAAAACTTTTTAAAGACAATCTGATGCATTTGTATCATCTAATTATGATAAATCTTCCACGAACACTGATATGTGGGAAATAAAAACACAGAAAGTAAACGAGGGCATTGGGATCTTCCACACTATAGAAAAAACTTGGCGTGCTTGGAAAACTAGAAATTCACTAGGAAAAATATAAACATTTGCTCAACAGTCTGAATGAAAAAAAGAACGAATTCTTCAATCACAGCATTCACAACTTACCTGACACTCTTCTACTTAATTTCGAGCCATGATGAATACAGGTAATGAATGTTGGTTTGATATATATGCATATACTTGGTTTACAGGATTATATTGATCTTTTTATGTAAAACTTGTCATATGATGAGATGATTGTAGCTTCAAAGCGAAACAGTAGTTTCATTGTTGTATTTATATACACAGCAGTTTATCTTTGGTTGTTTCTCTTACCACTTTTACATCATTTAGTGTCCTTGGATTAAATACTTTTATTAGTAAAACTTTCTGCTGTACTTCAGCAGTTACATTATTTTTCATTGGAATGTTTGGTTCAGTATATTACTACTCCTCTAATTGACATTATTCTCTTTTATGCCGTATAGTTAAGTGCATACTGTATACAATATAACTTTATTTGTATTAGAGGCCTTGAGAACCCAGGTGTAAAAAATGCTAGTGTTAAAATAAAATAGAAACACTTTTCAGTTGCAAAGAGCTATTTTTATTTCCCTATCCACACCATGGAGAACACTGTGCTATGTTCTTCGTTGCATCGAACCTCTGTGTCTTTTTTTTAGGTGCTTTTTTGAATTGATTGTCTGGATTTTAATTCATCCTTAAGAGGGGAATTAAAGATTACCGTAATTGGTAAATATATATAGCGTAGTAAGAGTGTCACAACTGTGAACTAGGCAGAGCTTCAAACTGTGACCCACGTGGTCTTGCAGGTGCTGACTTTTGAGTCTTGTACCATAGGAATCGAGGGAGAGGATGTTGTATGGTGGCTGGTATCCTCTTTCTGACACAACTGCACACTTTTATTAACAGGGTTCTTTATTTACATAAACAGGAAGCTACTTAACTTTAAGAGTCCATGTGTTGTGTCACAAGCGTTTCACTAATAATCCATGTTAGCCTCACTGTTGGTGAAGTGCAAGTCCTGCTAAGTGATGAATGACAGACACCAAATAAGAATGCGAGTGACCGAGACTTTGACTGGTGAGCTACGAACTGAGACTGAGTGAGTCCACAGGTCCGCGGCGGCGATCTACATACTTGCGGTCGAGAGGGCGTTGGCTGCACGTTCCTTGCGAGTCTGCCTTTGGCCTCTCTTCTGATAGGCGCACTTGGTACAGCGCCTACTGTCGATTTTCTTGCTACATCTTTGCCAACCGGTGATCTGGCGACAGCTTATGCCAGCCACTGACAAAAATCTTCAGGTATATTACTTACCTTACAAGCATTTCATAAAGAAGATGTAACAGTGCTTGGAAGCTCTCAGCATCCTATTTCAAAAGAAAAGTTGTACAGTTACAACATCTGGCGAAATATTTATTGGGAACAGTTGCCGTTGTTCCAAGATGAATCTCAGATGGCACACTGGTTCACCTCATGAGGGGAGGGCCATGAAAAAGCAGTAAGGTTACTTCCCATATCTGACAACACTAGGGGTCTTCAGAATAGATCAGTTATAGGTCGTTTTTTCGTGGCCTATCACAGCTTTAAAGAACTGGAGAATAACCGCAGCCAAGCGGTCTAAGGCGCTGTAGTCATGGACTGTGCGGCTGGTCCCGGCGGAGGTTCGAGTCCTCCCTCGGGCATGGGTGTGTGTGTTTGTCCTTAGGCTAATTTAGGTTAAGTAGCGTGTAAGCTTAGGGACTGATGACCTTAGCAGTTAAGTCCCACAAGATTTCACACACATTTGAACATTTTTTGAATAACCGCAAAAGCAAAGGTGTAGGTAGACTATTGCTGCTATAACGAAGGAAACGTGGTCAAAGGGCGTGTCAGCGATGCCAAGGACTTGATGTGTCGTCAATGGCTCATAAGTCGTATTCAGTTAATATTTTTAGGAACTTCAACAGTTTGTTTCGTAGCTGCCTCTAAGGAGACGAACGATTTTTCAACTGGAGACACCTTTGCAGTTTTGTTTTCACCTAGACATTTTTAACACATTTTGTGCTATCTTCAGTAGGCTTGTTTGTTTATTTTGATTCTCACACGTAGCTATTGGATATTTAAGCTAGTAACTTTAGATCTACTACGCTATACCTTATCATAGTTTTTGAAGTTAGGGAGCTTTTACTTTGTTTGTGTCTAGGTAACATGCTTATTTCTTTCGTTTTTCTCGTTAAACGAGCATTTTTATGATTTTTTCGCCAAGCGTGTTATCACGACACAAACAAAGTAAAAACACCACAACCTCAAAACTAAACTATGACAAGCTGTAGACTGCGCAGTGGACTTGAAGCTGTTAGCATAAACATCCAGTAGTTTCATGTGAGAAGAAAAATAAACAAAAAGACCCACTGAACATAGCACAAAAATTGCTGAAACATACCTAGGTGGGAACAAAACTACAAAGGTGTCTCTCATGAGGCGGAATTCCTCTCCAATTTTCTTAGCAACCACGGAAGTAAGAAGAACTGCAACATTTACAAGATGACTGTTTTTCAATTCCCTTTTTATACTACAAATAAAAAAGATAGAAGATTTTATGTCTCGTCGACGGAGACGTTATTAGAGGAGAAGCATTAGCTCGAATCCTGCAAGGACGGGGAAGAAAATCGGCCAGAACCATCAGCTTAAGGCGCATGAAAAGGAAGCTGTTTTTTTGGCCATCATATTCACTTTATCTGAATCCGACGGAACGCATGTGGGACGCTATCGGCCACCAGGTTCTCCGATCGGTAATCTACGGGAATTGTGTGACCTGTGGATAGACATATTGTGTCAGGTACCTCCGGAAACCTCTCAACGACTAGACGGACCCATACTTCTCAAAATCGCTGCTGTACTGTATTCTGGAGGCGGACGAACACTCTATAAAGCAGGAGGTCATATTGTTTTGACCATGGAAGTGTAATAAGGGGAGCAGTCATGACGTCACAAACTTGAAGTCGACGTCCGCCATATTAGCGGCCCCAAACGTTAGCTTCAGGTGGAAGTGCTTTAATAAATAACGTCAGCTTGAATCATTTACAGATGTACTGCTTGTTCTGATTATAGTTTTAAGTCTAAAGGAATCACATTTCATTCGTATGTGGACTAGTTAAAGCGACATTTCCTTTTATGTACATGAATTTTAATTGCACTGTTTATTTTTACTGTTGTGGTTTTATTTCTGTAATTTGACTTTAAATTTCCTACCAATACAGCTCCAAGTGCGCTCTGGTTGAATGCTGTGAAAAGGGAAGATGGAAACCGTCGTGAGGTAGCAAAATATATTCTCAGCATTTTCGGGAAGATGACATAGACGAAATATCAGTTTCGTCATTCCACATTAAGGAAAATACCGTATTACGTAAGCAGTCTTTTCACATCACACGCGGAGTTCCTTAGTTACTCGAAAAATGTAATAAACAGAAAGTTACATTAACTAGGTCAAATGCGTCATATTACTGGATCAAACATGCCTTTAAGATCAGGAAAACGTCTGCCAATGTCTTCTTGATACTGTGTTATTCACGAAGGCACTGTAATATTTGGTATTAAAACAACTGTTGCCTGGACACCATGGGAATTAAGAACAAGAAGCAATTGTAAAGAATAGTCTGCTAATTTGTAGCGGCTGCTAACATAGCGGCGCCAACTTTAAAGCAATGTACAGCGTTAAGTACGTAGGGCCACCCCATGGTTTTGGCTTATCAGTAGATGTGACGCGTTACAGCAATATCTATCTTACATTGACCTTTATGGCTGTATTTACAAGTGTGTTTAAAGTGACGTTTGAATGTTTCTTAAGGATTCTGCCTCACATTTATAGCATTTTTATGTTTTTCTGCAAAAGTGTCTGCTAAGAATTGCGTCGACTACGTCACTGTATTTCTCTCTTCACAGTTTGTGGAAAGATCCGTTGATGTTTCACCAAAATAGTTACTTTCGTATCTCGAGAAATAAAAACGTATTGAGCATGACTCACACTGAAACAGTCGTATCCCTTTGCGTACGATCATGTGGCAAAAACCTCGCCCTGATGACCTGAAGCGATTGCTGTATTTTAGGAGTGTGATAACTTTGTTCAACAGTCCTGTGTTCTGTACCACTAATGGGGCATATAGACCTGTCGGAAAAATCTATTTAAGTATTCCTATTTTTCAGCCTCATAATTATGCCAGCTGATTGGTAATGCACTACGGATCGACTGAAATTTTCCTGCGCAGTCCTGTATCTTTTTTTTTTTTTTTTTTTTTTTTCGAGTAGACAGCGACGACCGTTGTGCTTGTTGTCCGTTATATAACTCTGCTGTGACCGTTTGCAGCTGACACGTAACCAGTGATAAAGATGCGGATCGCAGGCTGCTGTCTGTCGCATGTGGATTATGCAAAGTCAGCGGCTGTAACACGAACCTATACTTCTCACATGGTGTCACACTACTGCGAGCGTCGCGTGCGTAGGTAATGACTTTAGTACTGCGCTCAAGAAAGCCATCAACATCTTGGTATTTTGCGCCCAACGCTATGGAATTCTATGTAACACCAAACAGTTATAGATATGACCAAATTTATGAGGACTATCCTTAAACATAGGATAAAGAAAATATAATGATCTAAGAGTTAACTGCCAAAATATTCGTCACAAAGTTCTAGAATCCACTTCTTTCCAGGACAGCTGATACACCGAAATGAGACGCTAAACTGGTTGAAACCCGAAATAGGAGTTCTCAAATACATAACGAGATCCTGAAGGTAGTGGAAAAAAATTCGTTAGATTACTGGGGAAGGGAATTGTCCCTTGCAGAAAAAATTATGTCTAGTGACGTCGAAACTGAGTCTGTCTCCAAACTAGTTTTGACTTCAGTGACCGGTCTAGGTGCACTCAAATTAGTCATCGCTTGCTTTTACCATCCACCAGATTCTGGTAGTAAAGTTGTGGAATCATTCAAAGAAAATATAACCTCCATTGTGCGTTGGACGTCACTTGCTCTTTCTTTCATTTCTCGCAGTGTGGAAAATTTACCAAACAACCTTGGTCAAGAATATTTTCACCCAGTCTATATACACGAAATTGAAATAAGACCACCGTGAATTCATTGTCCCAGGAAGGGGAAACTTTATTGACACATTCCTGGGATCAGATACATCACATGATCACACTGACAGAACCACAGGCACATAGACACAGGCAACAGAGCATGCACAATGTCGGCACTAGTACAGTGTATATCCACCTTTCGCAGCAATGCAGGCTGCTATTCTCCCATGGAGACGATCGTAGAGATGCTGGATGTAGTCCTGTGGAACGGCTTGCCATGCCATTTCCACCTGGCGCCTCAGTTGGACCAGCGTTCGTGCTGGACGTGCAGACCGCGTGAGACGACGCTTCATCCAGTCCCAAACATGCTCAATGGGGGACAGATCCGGAGATCTTGCTGGCCAGGGTAGTTGACTTACACCTTCTAGAGCACGTTGGGTGGCACGGGATACATGCGGACGTGCATTGTCCTGTTGGAACAGCAAGTTCCCTTGCCGGTCTAGGAATGGTAGAACGATGGGTTCGATGACGGTTTGGATGTACCGTGCACTATTCAGTGTCCCCTCGACGATCACCAGTGGTGTACGGCCAGTGTAGGAGATCGCTCCCCACACCATGATGCCGGGTGTTGGCCCTGTGTGCCTCGGTCGTATGCAGTCCTGATTGTGGCGCTCACCTGCACGGCGCCAAACACGCATACGACCATCATTGGCACCAAGGCAGAAGCGACTCCCATCGCTGAAGACGACATGTCTCCATTCGTCCCTCCATTCACGCCTGTCGCGACACCACTGGAGGCGGGCTGCACGATGTTGGGGCGTGAGCGGAAGACGGCCTAACGGTGTGCGGGACCGTAGCCCAGCTTCATGGAGACGGTTGCGAATGCTCCTCGCCGATACCCCAGGAGCAACAGTGTCCCTAATTTGCTGGGAAGTGGCGGTGCGGTCCTCTACGGCACTGCGTAGGATCCTACGGTCTTGGCGTGCATCCGTGCGTCGCTGCGGTCCGGTCCCAGGTCGACGGGCACGTGCACCTTCCGCCGACCACTGGCGACAACATCGATGTACTGTGGAGACCTCACGCCCCACGTGTTGAGCAATTCGGCGGTACGTCTACCCGGCCTCCCGCATGCCCACTATACGCCCTCGCTCAAAGTCCGTCAGCTGCACATACGGTTCACGTCCACGCTGTCGCGGCATGCTACCAGTGTTAAAGAGTGCGATGGAGCTCCGTATGCCACGGCAAACTGGCTGACACTGACGGCGGCGGTGCACAAATGCTGCGCAGCTAGCGCCATTCGACGGCCAACACCGCGGTTCCTGGTGTGTCGGCTGTGCCGTGTGTGTGATCATTGCTTGTACAGCCCTCTCGCAGTGTCCGGAGCAAGTATGGTGGGTCTGACACACCGGTGTCAATGTGTTCTTTTTTCCATTTCCAGGAGTATATATATACTGAAGCGCCAAAGAATCTGGCATAGGCATGAGTATTTAAATATATATTTATGTAAACAGGTAGAATACGACGCTGCGGTCGGCAACGCCGATGTAAAACAAATGTCTAGCGCAGTTGTCAGATCGTTTACTGCTGCTACAATGGCAGGTTATCGAAATAAAAAGTGAGTTTGAACATGGTGTTGTAGTTGGCTCACGAGGGATGGGACACAGCATCTCGGAGGTAGCCATGAAGAGGGAATTTTCCCGTACGACCATTTCAAGAGTGTAGCATGGACATCGGGAATACGGCAAAACATCAAATCTCCGACATCGTTGCCGGAAAAAGATCCTGCAAGAACGGGACCAACGACCACTGAAGGGAATCGTTCAACGTGACAGAAGTGCAACTCTTCCTCAATTGCTACAGATTTCAGTGCTGGGCCATCAACAAGTGTCAGGGTGGGAACCATTCAACGAAACATCATTGATATGTGCTTCCGGAGCCGAATGCCCACTCATGCACCATTGATGACTGCACGCACAAAGATTTACGCCTCGCCTGGGTCCATCAACACCGACACTGGAATGTTGATGACTGGAAACATGTTGCCCGGTCGGACGAGTCACGTTTCAGATTGTATCGAGCGGATGGACGTGTACGGTGTAACATCCACGAGATAAATTTTTGGCTACAGTGTGACGAGTGGAAATTGTGCCTCTAACAGTTATAAACGTTATGCATTCGACGTATGAAAAAACAGTGAAAACTAATAAATATTAATTATTTTTATAATATTCTATGATGTAATTAGACATATCGATGTGTATCATACAAAGACAATGATAATTGTAAATTCCTTTTATGATCTGCATTTGTCTTCCATTGTTTTTACCTTTTGTTGGTTGGCTTTTGTAGATTGCGGACGCATAACAAACTGAGGTCTGTTAAGAAACTGTAATTATTTGTTAATTATTACTTGAAAATAGAGTTCATTATTATTATAAATATGAGTGAATAATTATTTGTAACTTTAATTCCGCTCCCAGTAAGCATTATCTGTGTTAATTATTTCTTTCCGCTGCAACGAGCGCAGCCATTGATGACAGCGATTTGTATCGCGTTTTTGTCTGTGTTTTCCTTAGAAACAAATCAAATGTTTGCTTGATGAGGTCTAAATAGTGCACAATATGAAAGTATAGTTTATAGAATTTAATAATCATTTCAAATACTTACTTATTTGGTCTAACAATAGAAAGTCTCTATCAATTGTCTGCCGCCATCTTAACAATTATCTCAGCGGCAAATTCAAATTACGCAACTCTGCAGACATAAACGCCGAACGTAATGCAAATGTGTAAAAATAAATGTGCACCGGTGGTTCCGAACTCACTTTAATGAAAATAATTCGGATCAGATTGGTTCTTTAAAAACAGTGCTCATAGCACGATCCTTATAAGAAACTTTTCTAGCTGATGTATGGAGTCGAAATTAATTACGCACGAGTTGCGAAGAATATTGTTTCAGGTAACATACGTCAGTGTTGTGCGCGGCTGATATTCGGTGGTTTTCATGATCATTTTGCTGAAGATAACTGTTTCCATCATAATCCATAGTTGTATAGAATCTGTTGTATGAACTGTGATTTAGTGATACTTACACAACTTACAGACAACACTTTAACACGACGTTAACTTGGAGATCTTTAGCAACTTGATCAAATCTTTAGCGGGGAGAAAAATTATTTAGTAATTACTCAATGTAATAAAATAAGATTATCATTTCCATTTACAAATTAGTTAAATACCAAACCACTGAATAACACAGCGAACGCCACAACGGGTATGGAGACAATCTCATGAATGTCAGCAGGGGACAAGGTGGTGGAGGCTCTGTAATGGCGTGTGGCGTGTGCAGGTGAGTGATATGCGACCCCTGATACATCTAGATACGACTCTGACAGGTGACACGTACGTAAACACATTGCCTGATCACCTGTATCCGTTCATATGCATTGTGCATTCTGACGGACTTGGGTAATTCCAGCAGGAGAATGCGACACCCCACATGTTCAAAAGTGCTACGGAGTGGCTCCAGGACCACTCTTCTGAGTTTAAACACTTCCACTGGCCACCAAACAGCCGAGACTGTGACGTATCTACACCTCTCTATAACGCCTGAAGATGCTTGTTACACCTATCACTTGCTTCCTGCAAAAAAAATTAGTTCAACAGTAAGATACCCCTTGCACCGCTATGGCTGAGAGTGGGGGTGAAAAGAGATGCCATAATAGCAGATCTCAGGAATCGCTGGTGCAGTTTCAACCAAATTTGGCATATACATTACTCATTATTTTATCTCTTTGAGGGGCAGGTAAACACCACTAAAATTTACTCTAGTGGGGCAAGAAAATTTATTTACAAATTTAAAATTTATTTTACTTGTAACATATATGTTTTATTGTCTTGAAATGTTTTATACATCGAGTTTGTAAAAATTCACTTAAACAACAACAAAATATTAACATTAAATGTGGTCACTACAGGTAACCATCACCCCATTACAGTATACAAATTCGATATTTGGTGGTTGAACTTTGAAATAACTAGTCTTTAATTTTCGTGGTATCTCTTGAAACAGTTCTTGCCTGCTCTCAGACACAAAGTTACTTTGCACACTGAACACATCCACACTGACCACACTGGATTTTTCTTTGAACTGCACATCTTCTAGATGATGAGTGAATTGGTTGATGTTTACTGCTTTTGTGGCGAATACTTTCGTCTACATATGGTTTGTGTGATTTTACCTGGGTTGCTATACTACTTTGGGATACAGAAGCAAAATTAGCTGCCACTGAAACTATTTTTGGAGCCAACAAGATTTTGTAAACCTCTCGACGGAAGTCTTTATTGGAGAACTGCTCCATTTCGATCTCTTTGTGCACAATGAACGCGTTTGTCACACAGCACTCTAAAAAGTGAAAAACAATCTCATCCACCATTTCTTGCTTTTTCTGTTAATAGCATAGTCTGACTTTAGTCAGTCAAAATCATCCACATAGTTCATACTGGAATTGTAGTCTTTCAGTACAATTGGACAAGTGATATTGGTTATTGTTCCATCTTTCATTTTTCGAGTTACTGTGGACACATCTGATGGTGAATGACACGTTGAAATCAAGTTGACTGCCCTGTTATCTTTCCATCCATAGATTACTATGCCATCATTGCTTATTTTGTAATCGAATTCCCCTCATTCCAGTTCCTTTTCCTCCTTGAGTTTTGGTATGTTTTTCCCTCTGGGATTTATTGTTCCACAAGCGTACACACCATTGGATTTTAGGTCCTTGAACAGATCATATGATGTAAAATAATTGTCCATGAAAATAATATGATTCTTTCCATGAAGACCACTGGTAAAATTTAGAACCACACGACTGCACACAAGACTAGAACTTGAACAGCTTGTTGAGAATGTGGGGTCATTTCCATCAGTGCCATCACTGTCAACACTGCTGTCACTAGAAGGTATTTCTTCAAATAAAATTCGGTAACATTCGTCCTCAGTTATTCCTTTTCGGCTAGACATATTCGATGGAGACGAAGAAAATATACTGGGTGGAGCAGAAGGGCAGTGGTTAGCAGCACTAACCACACAGAAATTTGTCAGTAAAACATGGAAAATTCTGTTTCAATTTAAAGTTACATTACACGTACTCTTATATGTGTTCAACACATAAATATAAGCAATTACTTACCAAAAATAGTTGTATAAAGAAGAGCTACAGAGAATACTGAACGCCGCTTCCAAGAACAGTGCTAACAATAAAGAAGTATCAACTATTGTTCTGAATGCGCGGCAAAAATTCGCGCAGAAGACCTGCACTGCCATCTAGCGGCATTTTAGGCAACAATTAGCTGGTTGGCAGAGAGACTACTGGCCCCTGAGCGGTAAAGGGAGAAAATATTATGTGGTTAGCCACAGTGACCACTGCCCATTGAAACCGTCTACGTAGGTGGTTAGTTACAGCTTTGCCTGCCCTTCAAAGTGTTATGTTATGAGACTAGGGTATCGCTACTGCCCCTAGAGTTGAGTTGGGAAAAAGTAGAGTGTGCCACTTAAAAATATTCAAAAATGACCTGTTGGTATTTTTTTGTTCCTGGTTGAGTTGGAATGCGAGATCATTTATTTTCGGAGAACTATTTTAAAACAAAAATAAATTTTACTTTCAGAATGTCCACAATTTTGTTTACTTTTTTTGAGAGTACCTTTAAAAAACAGCCAAGAGTTCTTTGGGTAAAATTGAAAGTCGCCAGAAAATGTCGTTTATTCTCAATGTTGGTTCTAGTTTGTCTAAAGGTTGACAGAAGGTGGCTGCGTCATTTTAAAATATTCATGAAACTTTGTCTCTGGAAGAAAGGAGTGAAAATCTCATTCTGGAACTGTCGCTAAGCCATGTCTCCACTATATCATTTCTTCCGGGAGTGCAAGTTCTGCAAAGTAACCAGAAGAGCTTCTGTGAAGTTTGGAAGGTAGGAGACGAGGTAGTGAAAATATTGAAGATTTACATTCCCAACAAAAATAACTCTTCAATTCTGATGCGATTGTGATAAAATCTCGTAACCTATCGTATGTTTAATGGCGAACAGCTGGGAGTAAAACTTACCGAAGGATTTTGTTTCTACACTTGAGTTATCTGTGACAAACGAAAAATTACAGCAGGAAGTGTACCATCTTTCCGTCCCTGTGCCTGAAAAGAGTGAGGAAGGGGATTTTCTTACTACAAATATCTCTTTATTCCTCAGTAATATTGACTTTAACAGACGGTTGGCGTGGTTTTGCAAGTTGTCACTGTGTTAACAGCTTCAGAGTTTAGTAAGATTCAGTCCCAACTGATCACTGTTAAAAATACAATTGGTTATGGGATTCTACCGAAACTGCAACAGAATTGACGACTTGTTGTTTTTTGTCTGAGATGTAAACTCATTCGAAGAAGCATCATGTGTTATGAGTAATGGCTACATTTCTATTGTTGACAATTTTAAATTTGCTTCTTTTAGAAAAACACAGTATAATTTGCACAAACTCACCTTGCAGTAGCTACTATGACTCGAAGTCTTATTAGACAGGCAATTGGCGACCTCACTGTGTTGGTTTATAGTAACATAAGAGAAGAAATTCCATGTTTTTCAGCTAGAAAATTCTCGTTTCACTAGCTGTCATAACTCTTAAAAAATTACACTAGTGGTTTGAAAAAAAGGAGGAAAGAAACAAAAATAAAAATATAGCTTCTTCTATATCACAATAGATAAGGAAATTTTGTTTGTTAACCACATGGTGAAATACTCTTCTCTTTGTGTGCTATCACTTTCCAAAATCTCGTTTCGATATCTCGATATGCGGTATGAGGGGTGTTACGAATATTTCATTCTCTCACGTTCTGTATCCGAAGGGAAAGCGTTACATAAAATCCATTTTCTCGAAACTGAAGTCGAATAGAGACCTCTTTTCAAGTCTAAAGAAAAATTCAGTACGTTAGCTTAACTTTCTACGTGGCAAAATATGGTGTAACATGCACCAGACAAAAATCAAAGTGACCTCAATTGTCATTGCGAACTTTTCGGATTTCTCACAGTGTATTACTTAAATGGAAATATCACCCTTAAATGGAAATATTTCCATTAGCTTCATCATGAGGCTGACGTCTAAATCTAAAAATAAGGTAGAATTTTTTTTGCCGATTAGATTTTTTGTACAGCCGGTTGAGAAAGATTGCAGGCAGTGTTAGACAACACATCTGCCCTGGAAATACTTTACAGATTAAAATCTGGTTTCTGAATGTATGTCTTACTATAAGGTGTTTCATCATGCAGGAAACACATCTTCAACCACAGTAGGAATGGTACCTCCTCTAGCAGAACAGGCAAGTCGTTTGATGGGAACTGACTATACCTTGCATGAATCAACCTGTTTGGTAGTATATAACGTGCTGTTTCTCTGTAACCAATAATTCCTGCCCACACATCGATTGAAAATCGTCGCTGACGCATTGATTCTTCAACCGCTTGCGGGTATGCATCATCCAGGCTGATCTTGTGGCCAAAGTTCGTGGACACACTATACATTATACCAGTATAGCAACTGCTCCTGGAGGATCACCCAGACTAGAGGATTATTAAGTACGATGGGTACTGAACCTCTACGTTCAATATTTCCTGGATCTTCTTCCGCTTGTTGCAATATTCACTCGTCCAACAACAGGTGTACGAATGGTGCGAGTCCTGCTATGATCCGCCATTGCTGGAGGTTCAGAGCCATAGTCTGTTAGTCACTGGAAATGACGGCTGAACAACTACACAGATGGTACTCTGCTGTGCATTGTGGATATTTTTCAGCATACAGGGCATGCACTCGATGGTTGCTCCCATTTACCACGCCATAACGGAGTGTCATATCTGTCATTTCCCATGTGGAAAAATAAGCTTCCATTATGTTGACAAGGACAAATATAACACTACAAGGTAAAAGCGTTTCACAAATTTATCAGAACACAAATGGTTCCGCTGAAACTAGTGCATGAACTGCATTTAGCCAGAACCGAGATTACAGTTTACCGTAATGACACTAACAGATGTTTACCGCATGCTTTATCCATGGACAACAGCAGAGGAATCTGTGCTTATTTGTTTACTACTTACGGTAAGTCGTTCGTAACAGCAAAGAGTTTGCAGTAGAAGAGATGTGTTCCACAACAGCAAAGATGAACAAGTGTCCATAGCTCTTAAGGTATGCAGTTTAGAGCCATATTTTCAGGACATTTTGTCTTCTTTGGTCAATACTACCACCGCTCAACATATACGATACTTTTTTGAACACACTATATACTTGCACGGCTGTGATGGGGGCTTGGCTTGGTGTCTGTCTTGGTCACGATTATGTGTTCGGTATGTTGTTCATAATAGTTCAATTGCATTCTTGTACTCTTATTCATTATTTAATCTGCTTTTGCAGTACTCTCATTTGATTGTGTGTTAATACGATGCTCCTTAGTAGCCCAACCTGGAGATAATAATGTAGTCTGTTTTACTTCTGGAATATTAAATTCAACAAGATTCCATCATTAAGCCATACAGTGGAGCTGCATGGTCTCGGGGAAAAGTGTTGGCTGTACTTTCCTCTTGCTTCGAACCGTTTGTGACACCAGTCCAGCAAAGCCATGTTGGCTAATGTTGCATAGTCATACCAGTCAATCATGCGGACTGTTGTCTGAGCAAACCTAGCTGTCCTTCCTCAGGAGCCAGTTTTAATCTGGCCCCTCTACAGGTATCATCCATTATGGTTGCACCTGTGGTACTCTTATCTCTATCTTTGAGACATGCAAGCCACTGTTGCAAGGTGTGAGATTTCAATGTGAGATCCTAATTTTATTTTGTATAATTTTGCTTCACTTGTTCTTGTTGTAATTGGTAGATCGATAAACCATATTTGGCTATTCATAAGCACACTATGGCCTATATTCTTCAGCTCTATGTGTGTAGTAATTGACCTTACTTCTAGTGTTGTTGTAATTACTGTTAATATCTTAAATCCCTCCAGTTCCACATCATAAATAAGAAATGTGTGAACTCTACCACAATATAAGAATTGTCAGTGGTTTGTTGGAAACTACTTTTGATAGCTAGCTGAGGAAGTGCAAGGCACTATTATTTTTCTCACTTATACTGTTTGTTAGCGATGTATGGGGCGATATTTTTATTGGTGACAGAGGACAGTGTGTTGGACACTATTACATCAGAATTTGCTTCATTTACAGACTAATAATTGCAGCCATTAGGAGTTGAATGATTTTAGGTTGGTTAGTACCTCCAAGTAAATGTATCAAGAGCAAGCCATTGATGCTTATTTTATTCAGGGCAACAAGTCAGTTGGTGAACTGTAGACATTTGGACGCAAAACAGTTAGTCTATACTGACAGATGTCGTGCACTTAGGCGCAGAAAACATCAGGTAGTAATTTATGTGTTGCATTTGTGGCAAGACTGTTAGATGTGGAGAAAAAACAGCTAACACGCTGAAATGCGTACATATTATGGTATCAATGATCAGAATATATGCACTTACTCACTAATACCCAGCATAGTTAATGAGGATTACTCAGCAAAGACTACGGTCGCAGGTTCGAATCCTGCCTCGGGCATGGATGTATGTGATGTCCTTAGGTTAGTTAGGTTTACGTAGTTCTAAGTTCTAGGGGACTGATGACCTAAGATGTTAAGTCCCATAGTGCTCAGAGCCATTTGAACCATTTGAACTCAGCAAAGATTTTTATCTAGTATAATTGAGTAGGCTTCCACAGCCAGAGTCAGTTGGTATAAAAGTTTTCTCGTTATGGTGTCATGTCATATGATAAAAAATCATTACTGGTGAAACCCTTGTTTCGGCCATGGTTACAATGGTCTTCTTCCTGGTGTACTGTTCTTTAACTACGTAAACACCTAGCAATTTAATTTTGACATAGTCCATTCCTGACATAACGCACATGCCCTCTGCTTCCTTCTAATGTGATCTGACAGTTTTAAATGTTTGTACCTGGGCTTCTGTTTTATTAGTGTTTAAACTATGGTTAAGAGAATATGTGATTTCACCTGTGATTTCTCGAATCGCAATTGAGCCCTGTTAATTACAATCTTTTCCATAAAACAAAGGACTGGTACAATAGCTCAAAATGTGTAAAAAAGGGGTGGAGGTAGGATGTTGAGTAATATTATTAATGACAACTGAGAAGTGAAAAGGACGAAGATTTAAACCTTGGTGAAGAACCTGTCTTACTATACCCATAGTGAAATATAAATGCATAATCTTAGTACTGATTTTATCGCGAGTTTTGTGCACTGTTTGTGATTTGGTAAGTAGGTGGACAGCAGCTGCATGGATGAGCCCATAGTATAACGTGCCTTTAATTTTTTAAGCTGATATTTATGGTTAACTGAGCCAAGGCTCAAAGGATTAATATCAGAGTCCTCATGGAATATTTGCAACATGCCATGAGAACGAAACAAACAATAAAAAAAGACTAAGAAGAAACAAAAACACGAAATCCACTACCATAAGTGAAGTAGTAAGTTGAGTATTCCTGTACGTTACCTCCTATGCAGACGAACCCGCCGTCCCCCACCTATATCAACGTTAAAACTTTCTTCCCAAGAAACCTTGATCTTGCTGTCCTGCTCCACTGACAATCTGTGTGAATGCCACCATTTTAAATTTATTGTGGATTGTCTTGCTGTCCCATTCCATTTCTTCAAGTGTGAATAGATATTAACTAAACAAAGAATTTTGTGATTGGGTGGTATTTCAGATCCATTAAAAGGAAAAGTTCATAGCACGACCGACTTAAACTGCACTATAAACAAAATCTTTTTACAGGTTCATGTCATCTGGGCACAGATATAAAATTATTCTTATAAGTCACATGTTACTTTCCCTTTAAAAACGTCTGTATAATATAGGCTTTAGCATTTTCCAACATTTATATATTACTTATTTAACGAATTTTTTTCACAACAATACAGTTTTTCCTAAAGATGTTATTTTTATGAAAAATTCATGAAACTGTATCTCATCAAGCAATGAAGGAAACAATACAATGTGTTGCTATTATTAACCATATATAATTATCAAACTTACGGTTTGGTGTTTAAATTTATCAAAATGAAACTCTTTTACATTCTGATATCATCATTCTACTAGGGAACACACTAAAATACAATACAACATACTTGTCGCCCCCCCCCAAAAAAAACATAGTTTTAGATTAGCAAGGTATAGTATACTGTAATTTATCATGGTGTTAGATATTAGACTGTTTCCTCATTGAGTCAATTACGTCTCAAGTGTTATATGCATGTGAAAAATGGGGCATACATACTTGGAAACTAGTCTACAATTGTCTGCTCATATTTGAAATGAAGATTTCAAGGCAAGCATTTGATCGAGTGCATGACATAGCTACTGCTGGCGTAGTTATAAGCTTGATGAATAATTGATTATCCAAATTTAGTGGGTCTAAACGGGGATATATACCATGACGGGAGAAGAGCGTCATTTGAATGAATGTCTTGGATTGATGTCATTAGCCTGTAAAGTTACTGGGTTTATTACCATCTGGTAGGCCACGGAAAATCTAGTGATTGAATGTAGGAAGATATGAGAAAAAATGGTATCAGAAGTGACTGGTGACAAAGAGAAGAAAATTGGAAGTAATGGAAAAGACCTCTTGCAGCAGCCTTTGAGTCTAATAATGATGATAATGATGTTATTGTTGTTGTTGATGATGATGATAATTTATTGGACTGTAAGACTTTTCATTTGAGACACCGGGAATAGCGCTCCTTATAAGCGATCCAGATGAACGATAACTCTATACTAAAGGCGTGATTTGAGCTGTCTGTTTATGTCATCGTTTTACTCTACACTACAGCTTAAGGTTAAACGTAGTGTTGCACGTTTTTATGTTGCAGGCAACTCCAGGAGCTGTAAGGGACGCAGTCAAACATGCTATTAATGTGGGCTATCGCCATATTGATACTGCAGCTGTGTACCTTAATGAAACAGAAATAGGCGAGGCTCTTCAGGAGAAATTTGCTGATGGAACAGTGAAACGGGAAGACATGTTCATTACCAGCAAGGTGAGCCAATCGGGTTTTGATAATTATAAAATTATCTTCTTCGGAAGGAGACTGTAACGCCTAAGAAATACACCTTGGTTAGATAGTGTTCTTAGGTGCTTGCCCTTGACGAGAGGCAAACAGCTTCATTGTAACGTCTGTTTTTTTAAAAATATGTAACAAGTAAGTGTGTACTCTTGGCTTATTGTGTATTATCTGCATTTGCTACTTCTGTTTTACTTGAACTTTTTGTAACGAATGTGTAATTTCTAGGCGCTAGAATTTCCTACTAAGGAAGATAATTTTTTAACCACCGAAACCTGTGTCAAGGGTTCTAGTAACCCTGTTATGCAACTGATTTTTCATCCTTTCCAAGATGATCGATGGTAGTTTGTGCATTGCACAATGTAAGATTTGTACATTACACTACCTTCGTCTAAGTCTGCAAAATGTTGTCACCATCAAAATACACTTCATCAGCACTATTTAAAAACAATTCCTACGTGTATGTACTTAATCAGACGTTGTCAGCTTAAAATGAGCGAAGAGAGAGCTCATTACGGAAACGAGATGGGGGCTCCAATTCGAATGATGTCCTACCTCCACAAGCACCTGACAAGTTCTCCCAAGGAATTCGTCCGTCGCCCTCACTTCTAACTTTCTTAAGCTTCAGTGGCATCAGCCTATCCACTTCACTAATACTGGTTGGTTATAATTAAAGTGCAGCTACTCACAGAGTTCATTGTGCACTGTAATTATCATGCGGCTGCAAAACTTGGTAGATAATCTAATGTGTTAATGCAGAACCGATTTATGATGGAAAAAGTTAGTTCCAATGTTGGCCACCAGGTGCAAATCAAGTGCTATACAGCGTTTATGTGACGGTATGACAACCACACTGTCATTTGACAGATCCTAACGCGTATGAACAGCATGGCTATGAGGACAGGAAACGGTGCATGGCAGCTATTTGGCTTTGGGTATTTGTAAAATAACGCTGTTATTAGGCGCTCAATGGGTCTTTGTCTGATCTGAAGGACAACGTACAGGAACATGTTGATCAGGTTCCACTGGAACTGCTCCGGGCAACTGTTGACCACATCGTTATACAGATGCAGCATTTCGTCGACGACATCAGCACTCATGCTAAACCAACTGTGTAAGAGGCAATTACTAATAAAATCAATATTTTGCCTTTCTCACATGTTTGACCTTGCCTGACCTGGAAATATTTCTACAGCCTTTCTTGCATTCATAGCGCCAGACTTGCACCTGGGAGCCAAAACTGGAATTAATTTTTTCTAGCGTAAACCGATTCCTCATTAACGTTCTAGAATACCTACCAAGTTTCGCTGCCATACGATAATGACTGCCCACACTGGTCCTCTGTGAGTGGCTGTACTTTAATTGTATCACCCAATATTTTCCCTTTTTGCAAATATAGTGCCCTATATCGGTTCCATGAGTGGAGACACTTATTTGTAGATAATAATACTTGAAATAATTTTTCATCCAAGTTAACTCTCAGATAACTTAAATTTCTGATGGACTATTTTTTCTTCCTTGAGTTTCACAGCCTGGGACAGATCGACCTGTTAATCGCCAAGAGGTGTCTACCCCTTCAAACTGCTTCAAACGTTTAGTTCTTGCACCTTTTACATTCTTACGCTAGCCTTACACACTTTGCAACGGCGCCTTCTGAACTCCTGACGTAAAGACATGACGTTTTCGGGTGCTCTGCCGTCCCACCACTCGACATTGGCTGCTTGCTGTCATCGCCCGCTACTGTCAATTCTGCTTACAGCGATCAATCGCAATTCAAATGTCTCTTGATCCCAAGCTCGGATAATGATGTGGTTTGCATCACTCTCCCTTAAATAAGAACCTGCACAGCTTATTTTTCTGATTAATCGTCTTTCTTAAGTTTTGTAAGTCCAAACTGTAAGAACTTCGAAATGAGCGAGGTCAGTGAGAGGACATATCACTGTAACATCTCAGATCGTATCACCTTGTGAGTCAAATCTGGTACATAATATTCTTGTTTCATTTTCTCTTCCTCTGCGTTACATATTCTCTCCTCTCATCATATGAGAGTGCAGGCTAATTATAATTACAGTTTAACTTTCAAACCGCTGTAGAAATAACACCTTTGGTCAGAATGACGTCAAATTGAAACAGAGCATTATCGGTGAAGGGCGAAAGCGTATGGTAGTAGAAGAAAAATAGTGTGAATATAACAGAAATAAACAGAAACAGAAAATAAAAGAAAGAAAACAGAGGATAAAAATGAGACTAAATAAAGAAAAAAGAAAATACATTTGTTGGTAAGGGAAGACACAGAATGTACTGAGGAAAACTTGAGGCCTGACACATAATGGATAGTGTAACTGAAACCATACATAAAAGACAGAAGGGAATGAGGCGGGGGAAACTTGATAATTAAGAAAACAGTGATTCAAGAGCTTTAAGTAGGTCACATCCAGAAGAACGATGAGAACACAAGTCACGACTTAGAGATATTTAGGCAGAACTGCACCCACTAATGAGATACTAACACTGTGTGGAAGCATCCACATCTCGAATATGACAAAAGAGGATCAGTATCTTTGCTTATTTGTTGCAGACACCACACTCAAACAGGGTGTTGCAGAACATTGGTATCCCTTTTCTATCTGGATTCATACGTTCTTACTGTCAGAACATCGTTTCCCACACTAACATGGAAACCTGAACTGTCACTGAATGATAAATGTAAAATGGATCACCTACTAGATGGTCCTTCCATTTGATTCAGTAATGATATAAAAGTATGTACAACAGGCATATGGGGGAATCACTAACCCAGAATAACTCTTGATTGCCCTCTCAATACGCGGACAGTTCTGATCAGGCGCTGAATCAATCAATAACCAATTTCTTTGACATATGATCCGTACCCCTCTGTGCCACAGAAAATATACCTTTGTAACCTTCTGCTACACCAACGATTTTACCTATTTTCGAGCAGTTTTAGTGTCTTTTTGATGCGACACACAATACTGTTGAATAGCGGTATCTATCTAAAGTTCGATATAATGAAAGTTACAATTTACAGACGTAAAATAGTGTCAATTGTTTCGATAATGACGATTTTAAAGACAAATAATAACGTAGTGGAATGATTATGTTTAACCTGTGTTGACATAAGTCCATTTTGTAAATGGATACATGCTGCTCATTTAGACAGGAGAACAAACACTAGTTAAAAAATACTGCACTGTAACAAAATCAAGTAACTCAGTTATTTTTTCACTCTTTGCACAATACTTGATGGAATCTAATTCGTCCATTTTTGAAAAGAAACTACTTAAAGCAAATTAAGAAAGTAAATTGTTAGTATAATGTCGAATATTCTTATTAATTTTAATCTGTGTGGAATAACTTGGAACGTATTTTTTCGGAAAATCTATATATTTTGAAGCTAAATTAACGTGCCCAGTCCTTTACATGGCTATGTAAATGGCAATAACGCATGAATTCATATATTACTCTCACGAAGAGATCTTAAGAGGATGAGATAGCCAAGAACGTTGTTAAACATAGCTCTCATGAAAGCAAATAAACAGATTAACTCATTGAGTTGTCTCCAATTCAAATTCTTATAACTATGAGCATCCAAAAACTAATAAGCTTTCACTTTTACTTATTAGCTTCTGAGCAGTCGCTATATTTAAGATCGATATTGTGCCAAATGATGTAAACATACATTGAAACTCACTAAGCATTTAGTATTTTTCTTTCCTTTCATGTCTGTCGGTACTGACTGTAACAATGTTAACTTAAGAAAAGGCTCAATATTACATGAAAAGCAAAAATGAAAATCAATCTGTCTACAAAGGAGATGGCTTACAAAAGACCTCAAAAACACTGCTTAAGTGTGTTGGACCCATACCAAATAGGACTAACAGGGGTTACTGAACATAAACAGGGGACACGGAGCATATAAATACATGACGCACAGAAGAGTGTCTTGGAACTGCTGAAAAATTCGAACTGGCAAATATTTGAAGGTAGGTATCAGCTATATTGTGTCAGTCTACTTACGAAGTTTGACAAGCAATATTAAATGAGGAGCCAACGAATATAACAGGACTACTGATGTACTGCTCAAGCAGGGAGTGCAAAAACTACACTATGCTAAATACAGTGTGTTCAGAGTAATTTAAACATTCATTATTTCCACACACAATATGTGATTCAAAAAGGAAAAACTCCTAATAGTGATAAATCGGATGCACTTTACAGTGCTTGCACAGTATGCGATAGAAGAAGAAGGAGGAAATAAGAATATGATCCAATTCCCTTCATGAAAAATTATTATTTTTGATTAACCGCTGTGCTTCTTAAGACTGTATAATCAGACAGGTCAGTTTTGGAGTTTCTATACTCTGTCACCAGGTCCGATAGCAAATTCTATGAAATAATATATGTCATGAAAGTAGTCACATATTAAACATACGATCGCTATGAGTAAAGTATGTATAACAGCACCAAAAAAGGTTTGTATCAAGAACTGAAATCTCTAAATCTTACTTGATACAGAAATATTAAAGAAAACACACAGTATGACTTTTGGGGCTCTTGGTTACATGCTAAGCTGTTATGCCCATTTGCTTAGTTAAAGGTGAAAATAAAGACGGGTAACGAGATAATGTATAACGTGATGTACCTTAATTTCACACATCTCACTAATCACAAAATCATTATGTGCATGAATAAACAAAACTGAAAGTTTCCTTCACACAATTCCTTAACAGTTATTCTCATCAGCTTTTCATATCTGCTCCTAAAGAGTTTCTTTTTTGATGTATTAGTGTGAGAAATATATTTTGTGCATTATGTCAATTACACTGCATGAACTTTCAAATTAGACTTTTCGCACATACCTTTTTAGACTTTTTCTGTTTTATTTAATTAAATTGCTTAAGTTATCGGCAATTTGGTAAGAAATTCAATGAAAAAACCAAAAAATTGCTTGTTTCAGTTGTGGAATACACGTCACAGGCCAGATGTGGTAGTACCTACACTAAAAAAAAGTTTAGCTGATCTTAAATTGGATTATCTGGACTTGTATTTAATCCATTGGCCTTTTGCATACAAGGTGAGCTGCAGAAGAAATATTCAATGTTAAAAAGATTGGCACAAAATAGCTAACTGGAAAAAATGTAAAAAGCAATGAGATACAAATTAATTCATAATTGTAAAAATGTGTATAAATGTATATAAATGTAATTGTATAAATGTAAATTATTTAATAAAGAAAAAAGTAAAGATAATCTCTTGTCAGATAATAGAAGTTTTGGTCAGTGGCAAGGTACCTGAGTGTAAGGATGAACATTGAGCATTGAAATATTAGACATACATTCTTCTTCAGAGTAACTAAAAGTTTTGCCCCTGAGTTGAGTGTTTTTGCTGTTATTCACATCCATTAATTATTCTAGTTGATCTAGAATGTTATCATCCCTTTTCTCTCCCTGTTGTCACTACCCACGTGCATTATCCTTGCAGTGTTACATCATTTTTACTGCAAGCACATTACAAGTAGAAATTGCATGTTATGTAGGCAAAGTAAATTTTTACTCAGTGTGTGTCACTGTTTTTGTTACAAAACCTATGATGTCTACAAAACGATACCTTGTCATTTCCTATATTTTGTCTTCAAACACTGCTTTCTTGGAATAGTACATTAGTGTTATGAATGTATGTATACACCTGTGGCATCTGAGTGTTCATTATGTTGGACACTTGGTCTCTATTCCTTTCTGCCTTCATCATTACTCTTCCTTATTTTCTGTTTTAATCCTAGTCCTACTATATCATTCTTGCCTCCAGTGTCCTGTTCTGTACAGGTGCAGACCCTTTAGTATTATAATTATATTCTTCATAATTTTTTTCCTTTTTGACACAACTTGAAAAAATTGTATGTTTCAAACTTAGCAGCAAAGTATTTATTATGTCATACTGCTTCATTTATTAAAATATCAATTTAAAAATGTGTAGTTTGTGTTATCACTTTACATTGTGAGTTAACAATACTGTGTAAAATGAGCCGGCCGGAGTGGCCGAGCAGTTAAAGGTGCTACAGTCTGGAACCGCACGACCGCTACGGTCGCAGGTT
Organism: Schistocerca cancellata; assembly: GCF_023864275.1. Taxonomy (NCBI): domain Eukaryota; kingdom Metazoa; phylum Arthropoda; class Insecta; order Orthoptera; family Acrididae; genus Schistocerca; species Schistocerca cancellata. The sequence continues at coordinate 358,496,083 of NC_064634.1, forward strand.
CGAATCCTGCCTCGGGCATGGATGTGTGTGATGTCCTTAGGTTAGTTAGGTTTAAGTAGTTCTAAGTTGTAGGGGACTTATGACCACAGCAGTTGAGTCCCATAGTGCTCAGAGCCATTTGAACCATTTTTTTGTAAAATGATCTAATTGTTACAATAGGAAGGAGACAACAATCACCCAACAGAAAATGGGGCTGCAGCTACAGCAGACATCGACTATGTGGACACATGGAAACAAATGGAAGAGTGTGTTCGTTTAGGTCTAGCAAAGAACATTGGAGTGTCCAATTTCAATAGCAAACAGATCACAAGAGTACTTGAAAAAGCTTCAATCAAACCAGTTACCAATCAGGTAATGTCATAGTGTAACATGCCAATTTTCATTAGATAAAAAACGAAAAGTAGTTTTTAATGAACTTCTTATATTCCTTTACCATTTACAACCATGATTCACCAGTCATGCAGTTCCTGACTCTTTATCAAGCTAAAATTGCTCCTAATATGAACAATATGGGCCTATTGTTGAAATAAATGACCGAACAACATTTTTATCTGGATGGGAATGTTATATCATGAAGCTGGTAGGGAACAGTAATACTTCAGTTTGTAAATTAAAACTAACGAGAAAAATATATTTACATATAACCTAATGTAGCAATAACAGTGATCCTACAGAGCCAACCTAGTTTCATTGTAGTCTGTGATCACATAACTAGTTCCCTCTTGTAAGTTACTTGGATGAGTACCTTTTTTTGTTAAATGTCATGTGACATGGTTGCTTTTGTGCACTCTGAAATCTGCAATATTGAACTATGGTACCTCAGAAATGAATACAAGTTTTCAAAATTACAGAAAGTTTATCATGAGGATGGATCATCTTATGCAATCATCTGATACTGTGAAAAGTGAAGGTATTTGTGAATTCTAAATTTCAGCTTTAATATGTGCAGTATTCACTTATGTGTAAGATAGTTACACATTATGTAACTTCACATCTATATTTGGTGATGTAATAGCAAGGTACATTTCAAACATCAAGAATTCATTGTGCACAAAAACAATAAATGTGTAATGTTTTTAAATACAGAGATTTGCTGCCACCCACTAAACGTAAAGTAACGTAGTATATATGTATTATATCAATATCTATTCATTTCTTGGTTTTAGCTACCTGTTATGGCATACATATAATGTGAAATGTCTGTTAATACAGGTTGAATGTCACCCTTACCTCAACCAGCAGAAATTGATCGATTTTTGCAAGCAGAGAGACATACTTATTACTGCATACAGCCCACTTGCAAATCCCTCTATGAAGATGCCAGATGGTGGGGTGCCACTCTTAGAACATCCAAAAATCAAAGAACTTGCTGCTAAATACAAGAAAACAGTGGCTCAAGTTGTTCTTAGATATGTGGTAAGGAATAACAGTTTCAGTATGGAGTTTATTTAATAGTAAAATCAGAATTAGCATTATTAGGTTTGTTCTTATACAGTGAAATGAAAATGAGGAAATTTCTCATATTCTGTAAGCTGTATTTTTTTGTGTTTCACACAGCCCTTAATTATCTTTCCTACTAAAAACATTTGAATTTTAATTCGAACATATTGTCAAGTTATGTATCTGGTTTTTGTCATCTTTGTGTGATTTAAACTACCATCTTTTACGTACATGCTGATGTGAAAGAAATGAGTTAGACTGTACGTAGCTAAGAAAGGTAACTTAACAGGTACTTAGATTGTGAGACAGAAAATGACACAACAGTAAGAAGCTTACAATTTCCAAGCTTGTTAAATGCTTTATTTTGTGTTCATGACAGTAAGATAGTGAAAACAGATATCAGTCAAAATTTGCTTCTAGATACATAAACACAATGTATGTTAGAACTGTATACACATTATAGAAAAATTTATTTAGCAGTAACTGATACAGATTGTTCAGCAGACAGGAATGCACTTAACCTTGCAGCAGTAACATTTTTGAAATTCTTAATTGATGTTTACAATATGCACTCATTGTTCCAACAGAAAAAAACAAAGGATGTTGTTTATAATGTGGAGAATACACTTGACTAGGTAATCTAGATGGAGAAAGCAGATGATGCATAACAATCATGGAACAACTTCAAATTGCCTTCTCCTGAAGCAGAGCTTCTGGGTAATGGAAGCGAAAACAATTAAACGTTTGTTGTATAAATTTACACTGTGAATGATTCTGAAAATGATAATGCAGGAAAATCAATTGTTAGTTTCTCTGATAGTCTTGGATTTGAGAGGAGGTGAGATGCAACTGCAAATTCTAGGTATGAGACAGGAATTGGGAGGAGAGAAGAATATGCAAATGTGTGTGTGTGTGTGTGTGTGTGTGTGTGTGTGTGTGTGTGTGTGTGTGTGTGAGAGAGAGAGAGAGAGAGAGAGAGAGAGAGACAGAGAGAGAGAGATAGAGAGAGAGAGAGAGAAAGAGTTTTTTTGGGGGTGGGGAATTTATTGTATGAATCAGGAAAAAATTAATATTTGTTTGTTGCAGTTTCAACTAGGTACAGTGCCAATACCAAAATCTTACAACAAAAGTCGAATTGAGGAAAACATCCAAATCTTTGATTTTAACCTCAGTGATGATGACATGGCCTACATCAAGACATTCAACAGGAACTACAGAATCTTCCCTTTTGCTGAGTAAGTTTCAATCACTAACATTTGTTTTAAATAACAGTGTTTCTGTTGACGAGTTTGGTAGTAGATGCTGTAATCTCCCTTGTTCTTGTTGTGGTCTTCACTCTGAAGACTGGTTGGATGAACCTCTACATGAGGGTACATCCAATGCAAAGCAAGTGCTTGTCTACTGCAGTGTACTGTTATCTGAAGCTTTAACCAAGCCCTGGTCTTTCTCTCAACTTTTCTACCGCAACACTTCCCTCTATCACTAAACTGATGACTACATTACATTTCCCTTGTCTTACGTCTTCATCTGATAACCTTTTTTCGATAAGGGTCGGAAGGATCCAGGCCGGAAGAGGAAGCGTTATGGCCTGGGGAATGTTTTCATGGCATTCCCTGGGTGATAGAATTCTAGAAGGCGCACTGGATCAACACAAGTATACATCTATCCTTGGGGACCATGTCCACCCCTGCATGCAGTTTGTTTTTTTCTCGGCACGATGGCATCTACCAGCAGGGCTATGCAACGTGTCACGCAGCTCACAGTGCATGTACGCGGTTTGAAGAGAATCACGATGAATTTACCGGAATCCCGTAGCCATCAGACTCCTCGGATTTAAACTCATTCGAGAAACTGTGGGATCACCTCGATTGGGCTGTTCGTATCAAGGATCCTCAACCGAGAAACAAGGCCCAACTGGCCATGGTACTGGAATCTGTATGGCTCCCCATACCTGTAGGTACCTTCCAGAACCTCATCGACATTCTTCTTGCACATCTCGCGGCGGTCCGCGCTGCAAAAGTTGTTAATTCAGGCGTTTGACAAGATGTCACATTGATGTGACTGCACAGAGTATGTTTCGAAAAAATAGTGAAGAGGTGGGAAGGTACGACCTGGATTTCATCATAATGGAGATTCCGAAATCAGGTAATAGGTTGTAAGGTATACCCAGCAGCAGATACAGACATATCATTATTTAGTAATGATGAAGAATAGGCTGAAGGTTAAGAGAATCGTCAGGAAGAATCAGTGTGGAAAGAAGTGAGATACTGAATTACTGGAGGAATGGATTCTCATTGTAAGGGAGGAAGATTTACAGGACATAGTGAATGAACTGAATAAAACACAGAATTCGGTTTGAAAATAAATCAAGAAAGATGAAAATAATGAGGAGCAGCAGAAATGAGTTAGCGAAAAATTGATCAAAACTGAGGATCGCGAATTAGATTAACTGAAGGAGTTCTGCTACCGTGGAAGCAAAATAACACATGACGGACTAAGCAAGAAGGACGTAAAAAGCTGACTAGTACAGGCCAAGAGGGCGTTCCTGGACGAAAGCAGTCTTAATTTGGGGTAGAAATTTATGAGAGTGTTCATCTGTAGCACAGTGTTGTATGGTAGTGAACCATGGACTGTGAGAAAACTGGAAAAGAAGAGAATCGAAGCATTTGAGATGTGGTGCTACAGAAGAATGTTGAAAATTATGTGGACTGATAAAACATGAGGTTTTCCACATAATTGGAGAGGGAAGGAATATGTGGGCACTCGTTAGAAGAAAGGACAGGATGATAGGACACACGTTAAGGTATCAGAGCGTAACTCCCACATGGTTCTTGAGGGAAGTGTAGAGGGGAAGAACTGTAAGGAATGATAAAGGTTGGAATATATACAACTAACTGTTGAGGATGTTGAGCGTAAGTGCTACTATGAGGTGAAGAAGCTGACACACAGGAGACACACACAGGAGACAGTCAAGACAGGTCACACCAAAAAAGACAGATAATTCCGTCCGCCCCCCCCCCCCCCCAAAAAAGAAGACAAAGATAATCTTATTTTGATCATAATCATGTTCTTCTTATCAACATACTTCTCTAATCCCCACTATATCTAACTTTAACCTATCAATTTCTCTTGTTAAATTTTGTAACTTACCTACCGACTAAAGGATTTAACATTCCTTGCTCTGACCCATAGAATACCAAATTTTTTTCTCTGATGGCAACATCTAGCTGTAAAGCTCCCTCTCGAAGATATAAATGGAGGGAGTATTTTACATCCAGAATGCAGTGTTGAAGAGCAAATAGAACTGCGCATCATCTGGAGATTTAGTGGCTGCAGTTTTCTCTATTTCCAGCTGCTCAATTTACCAAGAAAGTACTTCCATTGCTGAATTACAATCTCTGTTACAAGACAGATCCAAATGACTAAATTCTGCATTCTCCATAAATAAATTTGATTGCATGCAATAGCTTTTACTGTGAACTTTTCTTTGGTACAAACAACAATAATTATAGCTGTAACAATCACCCATCGGTACCAAAAAATAAACACACGGATTTTATGACATTGTTCATGTTTACTTCATAATGCTATGATTCCCAGCAGTGTTCTTGAACATCCAACAACTGGAGGACAAATCCATTCTTTCATCTTATTTTCAAATCATTCTCTGTAGCTGTAGCTTCCTGAGTTGCTATCGGCACATTCCGTTGTATATAAACCACTTTTGTACAGATATAGTTCTGCTCTCGTGCTGTATATACCTCCTACTTCATACCTGCTACTGTTACTTCGGTTATAACAGTATTCGTCCCATGTATAAGGTAACTGCAACTTAAAAGTATAAAGTTCTATGTTTCTTAAGACTTCAAATTTGCTAGCAAATTTTTACAAATTATACAAACTGTTATGTGATTACTTGTCTGATTTAGTTATTCTAAGCAGAAATACAGGGGACATTTATATGCTGAAAGTACATGTAAGAACGAGCATTAAAATCATGTTCAAATATCTGGTAATTAGGTATTTATTGATGTGTATATCAATTCTGATGGCAGTTGCTGGTTTAACTTTATAAGCAAAAAGTTTTATTAGCATGCTGGGCGTTTATAATATAATTTACAGTACTTTACAGTGCAGAACAGCACTTGGTGGTACTTGTATCAGGATAACTATGTGCTGTGAAGAAAGTTAAATGATTGACGCTTCTTTTCTTTTCTGTTCAGGGCTGGCCATGACAAACATTACCCATTCCACGCGGAATTCTGAGGTGAAGTGCAAGAAGTATCTGGACTACACGTGAATGAGCCTGAAAGCATCTGTGCTCGTATTAACAGATGTGATAATGTTATATCAGGACTGTAGCAAAACACTTGGATTCACTTACCACGTTTGTTCACCTGTTACATAAAAGAAAGAAGTTTAAAGATCACAGCTGTTTTTTATCATTCATCTCAGTGCTACCCATATTGTCTTAACTGATATTAAACTTTTAAAGTACAAAATTGACTGCTTATCTGATAAACACGATAGCATTGCAGCTGCCAAGTATCCATTCCAGAGATGTAAGGTGGGTGTGTCAGAACTCAGTTTGCATGACAGTTCTTTATGTGAAACGACATCGTTTTGGTGTGTACATGTTGAAATTTTCCCCATTTATTTCCATGTGATTTTCTCTGTCAGTTTCTTTTCCACTTAATTTCATTTTAATGTTACATTTTCTCCATATTATAGATGGCCCTTCTTGATTTCTTTTCTTCATACTTACTATCCTCCCACAGGCGAAGTCCATGACGGCTACTTTGTTATTGTAAAGTAACTATTTCGGATAAAATTCTAAATTATTAATCACAACTTACTATTACTATTCGAAAGTTTTCACAGCAGCTCTTAAAATACCCGAAAGTCCCCACACTTATCGTTTTGTGTTTGCTGGGAAACGGCATACTAGTTCTTTAAAATACAGTAAAGGTAATCCTACGTATGAGAATCGTTTGAAACGTAATGCACAGCTTGAGGACTGGATGATGTGACAGCTCTGAAAATTACTTTAATTGCTATCAGAGTCTCGAAGACGAAGCAAAGACTTTGTTTCATTCATAGGTTATTTTGTTTTTAAGTAATTTTAATTTGAAATGAGGTGTGCAAGTGTGTCAGATATTGTGATTGTTGAATATCAAAATTCGTACATTAATCTCAAAACTTTGAGTGATCAAATCCATACGGAAGTACCCACTATTTTAAGCGAAGTTTGTGCTTCAAATGGTTGAAATGGCTCTAAGCACTATGGGACTTAACATCTGAGGTCATCAGTCCCCTAGACTTAGAACTACTTAAACCTAACTAAGCTAAGGACATCACACACATCCAAGTCCCAAGGCAGGATTCGAACCTGCGACCGTAGCAGCCGCACGGTTCCGGACTGAAGCACCTAGAACCGCTTGACCACAGCGGCCGGCGAAGTTTGTGCTGAATTACCTGTTGAGCACAGTATAGTTTCATTTTGGTCTATCTTTTTTCGTGGTGGCTATGACGGTGCAAAATCAGGAAGGCTGCAAACATCAACTATGGATGGAAATGTGAAACCTATGACAGTGCTATCGAAGAAAATTAATTTGCGAAATATGAATAACATTCAGAAATGAGGGCTAATAACGTGTGTAAACCAAACTCTGACAAAATGTCGCAAGACACGAGAAAGTTTGCTGGCAAATAGACCTTTCATTGTTTGACTTCTGAATGGAAGCAGAAACTTTACTGTAATATGAAAGTCAAGCATCATTTCTTCAGGTCGGTTGCTGTTGACGAAACGTGAATTATTATTTCTTCAGATTTATTGCTATTGATCAAACGTGGTTCAGAGAATTTCGTCTGGGGTTGATATCAAGTCTAATAAATGGGGTGATTCCATGTGGAAAAGAAAAAAGAATGTGTGCTCAGTCATAGATCACGAAAACAATTATTATTGCTTGTGATCGACAAGACGTAACTGTAACGGAATTCCGTCTGGAACAAGTGTCACATCAGGTTACTGTTGTGACTTTAAATACAAACTTCGCTGAAAACTGTACATACCGTATCTCGGTCTCCGTTACTTGAGTCTGAGCCAGCTAATCACCGTAAGATAATTCGACCGCATGTCAGAATTGTTCTAAGAGAAAAGCTGCGCCAGTAGCGTTGCCGGGGTTACGTACGCAGCTGAAGAGACGCCACTACAAGAAACTTGACTAAAGTGGCACTGTGAGCTGTTGTTTCCACACAACACAGCAAAATTCTTGAGGCACGTTTTTCATTATGGCGTCCAGAGAAATCACATGGTTGACATGGCGTTCATTGTGCAGGTTATGGCTGCAAAGCTGCGCCAAGAACTAAGAGGAATAAGAAGAAGCAAACGCTGGGTCCTAAAGCCGATGATATGCAAACTGACATATACTCTAACGAACACCAAAATTAGTGATTCCAACAATGAGGTATCGAGATTTATGCAAAGTATTTAAAAAAGAGCTTCACCCGCTTATTCTGTCATTAAGTACCTGCTTATCACAAATTTAAGACCTTGTCCCGATGACACGAACCCGAGGATCTGAATATATTACCGGTAGTCAGCGTTAGGTTTTCCGTAACTGCAGAGATACAATTTTTTCAATTTTGAGAATGAATTGAGCTGCTGCCAGATTAAAACTCTCTTATTAATAAACCAACCATACTTTTTACCTGCGAAATAGTTTACATACATACAAAACTTACACAAGGATATAAGGCATGAACCTCATATACATTCAGTGCATAAATTTGTTACTGAGTACTCAAACGCATTTTGAATAAATTGATAACTGTTATGTGCGGACAGACTCTTCGAATTCACGAAACTCGATTACAGCGCACTGTTTCTCACGCACTGATATAGTTACGTTACACACCAGCATGTTACTCGCTACAAATCGGAGTCCTGCAGCGGCAGAAGGCTGCAAGTATGTAGATATGTAGAATAGAGATGTGGAATGTTAATAACGTTTGTTTTATTTAAAAAGGTTTAAGAGTTTACACATTAAAAGTTGAGAGGGATTACTTTCCGGCACGGCCTTCTATCTTTCTCATAGTCATGCATGCTTGTATAGCTTCGCATTTCTCCTTTAGCCAATCCTGCTTTGCCATTTTGCACTTTTTGTCAACATCATATATTAAAAGTCTGTATTCCCTTTAGCCTGCTTCATTTCCTATGTTTATATATTTTTCCTTTTGTCAATTACATTCATATATCTCGTGTGCTTTCTACGAATTTCTCCTTGGGTTTGTCTTTTTGTGTCGTTGTTTCTTTGCGGCCATCACTCGCTCAAAGCTCCCTATTCGTCTCCGTTGTATTTCTTTCCCTTATTTCTGTCAATCGTTGTCGAATGTTCTCTTTGGAATTCTCAACAATATCTTTGTTTCAATTTGTTCACCTCATACCTGCTTCAGTTCGTACCTTTCTACAAATTCTTTAATTTTAATCTGAAGAAAATAGGCAATAAGAAATGGTCAGAGTTTACATCTGCGCATGCAAACGTAACTCAGTTTAAAATTTGACTACGAAACATTACCAAGTCACATCATCATAATTTCTTTCAATCTCTTCCTTATCTGGGAAACTGGTAGACATATAAGTTGTACTGCTATGGTGGATGTTAGCTTTGTATCTCTCAAGACTACGTTAATACGTTCGATACTCTGTTAATAGCACCTTACTCACATTTCTATTTTCTTATTTATTGTTAGGCCCGCTCTAACATTACCTCTCTTTCATTTTGCATCGACAACCATATACTCACACGAAAATCCTGTTTTTCGTGACTCTACAGGGAGATTGACTATTATAGGTACAAATGAGAGGGGCGATTAGAGGGGAAAGGAAGAAACAAATAGCCCTAATAAACATAGATGCGGAAATTAATGCTTCCCTCGATAGAACGTATTACTTCTGAATACACGATCACCTTACAACAGAGTTCCCGAGGACCTTTACTGAAGTAATGCACTTGGGGACAAACACGTTACAACAAATTTTCCACGTGGCTACTGTTCATCTGAAGGCAGCCTTCAGCACGTCCCCTTATCGATGCCCGTGCGCGTTCAGATATGGCAGGCGTATTCCGAATGCGTTGACAATCATCCTCCATGCATTCTCGGAATATCAGCAGGCCTGCAATACGCCAAAGATTTGGAATATCCTCACGCATGGCCTGGGCGGCCATGATATAGGCGAATCAGGACTGTTATACGAGAACGAACCGAAATGTAATGCGTCTGAAATTTGTGATAACTGCTAAAGATTAAAATAAAGAAACATTATTAACATACTAAATTTTTATTCTTCATGTCTATATATATTTATTGCCCATTGCTGCTAAAGGGCTCCCACTTGTAGCACATAACATGTTGGTGTGTAATGTAACTAAGAGGAGGAATTCCAAATTTTCGGGACTGGTGCTGCCATCTGGAAAGTAGGAGCAATAGATCTTTGCACCGCTAGGTGGCGAGAGCTGCATATCTGATGAGGCAGTGTGTGGAGTGGTATTCAGCTTGAAGGACGTGTTGCGAGTCCACAGTGATTTCTGTAGTACTCTGTGTTTGGTGTGTGGCGATTTTACGACGGATCCACGAACAGAACAGCGCGTGTGTATCAAATTCTGTGCTAATTTCGGGAAAAGTGTTACGGAGACCCTTGCAGTGACTCAACAAGTGTTTGGGAGACAGAGCATGAGCTGTACGCATGTGTTTGAGTGGCATGCTCGGTTCACGGTTGGCCGTACAGACGTCGAAGATGATGCTCACACTGGAAGGCCCATTAGCCACACAACGTCAGACATTGTTGCCAAACTTCAACAATTGGTTAGTGCGCATCGACGTCGAACCATTCAAGACCTTGCGGATGAAGTGGGTATTGTTTATGGGACATGTCAACGAATGTTGACTGATGAATTCGGCATGCACCGTGTCGCTGCAAAATTTGTGCCAAGGATCTTGACTGCCAATCAGAAGGCACAGCGTGTTGAAGTGTGCACGAGCCTTCATCAGACCGCATCTGATGATCCAACCTTCTTGTCACCGTTCATCACCGGCAACGAGAGCTGGATTTATGGTTACCAGAGACGAAGCAACAATCGTCCCAGTGGAAGAGCCCGGGCTCTCCAAGACCCAAAAAGCGAGACAGGTGAAGAGCAAAGTGAAGAGCATGATCATCGTTTTCTTTGATACCAAGGGAACTGTGCACACAGAAATCGTACCACCTAACCAAACAGCATACTACTGTGACGTTTTGCGATGGCTCCGTGAAAACGTGCGGCGACGAGGCCCGAACTGTGGCGTCACGACAACGCGCCCTGTCACACGTCCTTGCTCACCAGGACGAATTTGGTAAACAACTACACGGAGGTTGTACCCCATCCACAGTACTCGCCAGAATTGGCACCTTGCGACTTCGTGCAATTCCGAAAACTGAAACTCAAGTAGAAAGGCCGTCGGTTCGACACTCTAGAGAGGATTCAAGAAGCATCGCTGGCGGTGATAAACACCCTGACTTCCAGAAAACGTTTGACCAGTGGCAGAAGCGCTGCGACCGGTGTGTGTGGGGATGGGAACTACCTCGAGGGTGATGGTGACCATTAGTTCAACGATATGGTTTTCAACAGATGGCAGCAACAGTCCAGAAAATTTTGTATAACACCTCGTATGTCAGTGCGTGAGAAACAGCATGTTGTAAGCAGGTTTTTATTTGAAAGAGTTCGTCCAGACGTGCAGTACCCTCTCCTTCAGCACAACAATGCCACAACACACACGAACGCTGTGACATCTGCAACAACCCGACACATTGGGTCCACTGTCATTGACTAACCTCAATACAACACAACTTAGCGCCCTCCGATTTTCATCTGTTTTCAAAACTTAAACATTATTTTTGAGGACTTCATTTTGACAGTGATGAAGCGATGTAAGCAGAAGTGAGGTCGTGGCTCCGTCAACAAAAACATTCTACAGTGACTGTGTTAACGAACTGGTCTCTCCATGGGAGAAGGGTGTCCCGTGTGATTATAGTAAGAAACAAATAAGTAGGTATGAAGGACAAAGATGTAGAATGTTAATGAAGTTTATTTTATTAAAAAAGTTTTAAGAGTTTTCACATAAGAAATTCGAAAGCGTTACTTTTCAGCACAGCCCCCTACTTGCTATCGAGTCGATGTTTGCTAGTACTTACCTACTTTGATTGTTTGATTGACAATAAAGTCAAACGAGGGGAGTTTATTACCCTGTAATGGCGATGGCATCTTCCAGCAATACAACTGCTCGTGTCACAAGGTCAAAATCGTAATGCAAGGGGTTGAGGAGCGTGATAGTGAAATCACACTGCTATCGTGGCGACCACATTCTACTGATCAAGGTTTGACTAAACACATCAACACATCTGGGACGCTATCGGGCGCCAACTACACGCCCACAAACCCCCGGCCCGTGATATACGATGACATATTCTCAGACATTTGGTGCCACACACCTCCGGAAATACACCAGAGGAGATGTCGAATCTATGCCACTCATGGTCGCTTCTGTATTGCTTACGAAAGATGTACTGGTACGCTGTTAAGCAGCAAGTGGCCATAATGTTTCTCTCGTCAGTGCATAACTGCAGTATCCACTGATGAGCCAAGACTTTACGACCTCCTGGTTCAAATGGCTCTGAGCACTATGGGATTCAACATCTTAGGTCATAAGTCCCCTAGAACTGAGAGCTACATAAACCTAACTAACCTAAGGACATCACACACACCCATGCCCGAGGCAGGATTCGAACCTGTGACCGTAGCAGTCCCGCGGTTCCGGACTGCAGCACCAGAACCGCTAGACCACCGCGGCCGGCCTTACGACCTCCTGCTTAACAGCTTCTTTGCCCGTCTTTGGAAGGAAATACATCACTGATTCTGCGTGTCAGGAATCCGACACTTTGTTGGTAGGTTTGTAGAGGTATGTGGCACTAGGTGTCTAATCCGCGTAAATAAAGGACCGCTGATTTGCGACGCGGTGATGGTGCCCGGTAGCCACCAGATGGGTTCCCTAGGATTTACATCTGGCGAACTTGGTGGCTGAGTTATCAACATGAGTTCACTATAATGCTCCCAAAACCACTGTGGCGCAGTTCTGGCTCCGAGACACGGACAATTACGCTGCTGACAGATGCCATCTCCGTCGGTGAAGCCATCAAACACGAAGGGATGCAGGTGTTTCGCAGCTGTAAGCTTGTCTTCAATTACTACTACAAGTTCCATGCAAGCACAGGAGAATATCTCCAATTACATAACACTGCTCCAAGCAGCCTGCGTCCGTGGCGAGCAACACGTTTCGAGCCACTGTTCACCACGATGACGGTGTTTCTGGAGACGACCAACGACCTAGTGTAGCAAAAGTGTGCTTCACTCGAATAGCCGACAGTTTTCCATTGATCGACGGATCGCGATGGTTCCGTGCCCACTGCAGTCGTAACCAACGATGCCGCTGGGTCAACACTTGAACACTTAGGGGCGGTCTGTATCGGAGCTCCATGTGCAACAATGTATGATGAACGGTGTGCTCCCAAACACTTGTGCGTGCATCAGGACTGTGCTCTTTCGGCAGAGATGCCACAGATCGCCATCTATCCAATTTTACAGAGCATACAGCTCTCAGAACCCCACATTCTGTGAAGAGTCCTGGACGTCGAACCACTTAGCGCCTAGTGGTAGTTTCACTGTCTTACTGCCTCTTTCCATAGATGCTCATGACAGTAGCTCGTCAACATTCGACTAGCTTCGCCGTTTTCGAAATACTACACTACTGGCCACTAAAATCGCTACACCACGAAGATGACGTGCTACAGACGCGAAATTTAACCGACAGGAAGAAGATGCTATGATACGCAAATGATTAGCTTTTCAGAGCATTCACACAAGGTTGGCGCCGGTGGCGACACCTACAACGTGCTGACATGATGAAAGTTTCCAACCAATTTCTCATACACAAACAGCAGTTGACAGGCGTTGCCTGGTGAAACGTTGTTGTGATGCCTCGTGTAAGGAGGAGAAACGCGTACCACCACGTATCCGACTTTGATAAAGGTCGGATTGTAGCCTATCGCGATTGCGGTTTATCGTGTCGTGTCATTGCTGCTCGCTTTGGTCGAGATCCAATGACTGTTAGCAGAATATGGAATCGGTGGGTTCAGGAGGGTAATACGGACCGCCGTGCTGGATCCCAACTGCCTCGTATCACTAGCAGTCGAGATGACAGGCATCTTATCCGCATGGCTGTAACGGATCGTGCAGCCACGTCTCGATCCCTGAGTCAACAGGTGGGGACGTTTGCAAGACAACAACCATCTGCACGAACAGTTCGACGACGGTTGCAGCAGCATGGACTAGCAGCTCGGAGACCATGGCTGCAGTTACCCTTGACGCTGCATCACAGACAGGAGCGCCTGCGATGGTGTACTCAACGACGAACCTCGGTGCACGAATGGCAAAACGTCATTTTTTCTGATGAATCCAGGTTCTGTTTACAGCATCAAGATGGTCGCATCCGTGTTTGGCGACATCGCGGTGAACGCGCATTGGAAGCGTGTATTCGTCTTTGCCACACTGGCGTGTAACGCGGCGTGATGGTGTGGGTTGCCATTGTTTACACGTCCCGGTCACCTCTTGTTCGCATTGACGTCACTTTGAACAGTGGACGTTACATTTCAGGTGTTCTACGACCCTTGGTTCTACCCTTCATTCGATCCCTGTGAAACACTACATTTCAGCAGGATAATGCACGGCCGCATGTTGCAGGTCCTGTACGGGCCTTTCTGGATACAGAAAATGTTCGACTGCTGCCCTGGCCAGCACATTCTCCAGATCTCTCACCTACTGAAAACGTCTGGTCAATGGTGGCCGAGCAACTGGCTCGTCACATTACGCCAGTCACTGCTCTTGATGTACTGTGGTATCGTGTTGAAGCTCCATGGGCAGCTGTACCTGTACACGCCATCCAAGCTCTGTTTGACTCAATGCCCTGGGCGTATGAAGGCCGTTATTACGGCCAGAGGTGGTTGTTCTGGGTGCTGATTTCTCAGGATCTATGTACCCAAATTTCATGAAAATGTAATAACATGTCAGTTCTAGTATAATATATTTGTTCAATGAACACCCATTTATCATCTGCATTTCTTCTTGGTGTAGCAATTTTAATGGCCAGTATTGTAGTTCGCTGGCTCTGCGTAAAAAACTTTGTCAAAGTTTTTATCTCAATGGATTTCCCTATTTCGAGCCCATATCTTCGCTAGGGTGATCCTCTGTTCGTGTCTCCTCCGCTAATATACTATTTTTATCACGTCCCATATCCACAAAACCACCAGATGGCACCCAACGTCGCTATGTGAAGTAGTCATAATGTTTTAGCTAATCAGTGTATAGTGGCTATACCTTTCAGTTGTTTGTAGTACCAACATTGTAAAACCATTTTGGTTAGTTTTAGAAGTCCGGATCAGTCTATCAGCTAGCATGTTGCCCTTGCACTTACTGGAAAAGTCGCTGCCTCTCTTCAGAAGGCACATGTTGGTCTAGACTCTGTACAGTTACCACTATGGTGTGGTTCCATCCACTGTACGGTTATCTGTATCGTTGAGACTGAGAAGCCAGAGCATGGAAACAAGAACATGTAGGTACTGAAAAACAAAAACGTTATGCTAATTATTTTTGAAATAACCTTCATAAAAATTTTTTTTGTGCATAAATTTGTAGCGTTTTTGTTTTGTTTGTTGGTATTCCGGTTGCTACGGGTTTATTTATCGATTGCCATTGTTACTTGTAGTCAACTGTTGCTTTCTGAGTTTTACATATTGTCATTTTGTCATTTGGAGACAGCGAGTTGAGCTATGGACGCTAGAAAATGAAGGGCCAGTTGGTTCAAATGGTTCAAATGGCTCTGAGCACTATGGGACTTAACAGCTGAGGTCATCAGTCCCCTAGACTTAGAACTACTTAAACCTAACTAACCTAAGGACATCACACACATCCATGCCCGACGCAGGATTAGAACCTGCGACCGTAGCAGCAGCGCGGTTCCGGACTTAAGCGCCTAGAACCGCTCGGCCACAGAGGCCAGCGAGTGCTAGTTGGAGAAATAGGAATATTTCCGACACATTCTTCTGTTTGAGTTGAATAGAGAGCGGCTAACAACAGCACAGGCAGCCAGAAACATTTGCACCGTATATGGGATTAATGCCATTGGACAGATCACGGCAAGAAAATGGTTTTCTCGTTTTAAGGTGGATCTTTTTGACATTAGTGACTCTGCGTTCAGGAAGACTTTCAGCGTTTCGCGAAGGTAGTTTAAGGGCATTAATCCACAACGATTCACGTCAGTGTACTCCACAACTGACAAAAGTGATGAACTGTGATCTTTCCACCATCGTGTGACATTTGCATGCAACGGGGAAGATTGAAAAATAGGGTGTATGGGTACCGTATGCTGTAAACCGAAATTATAAAAATCAGCAGGTGGCCATATGTGCATCTCTGCTTGATCTTGTATAGTTAATGGTGAAGAGAAATGGTATCTTTATGCCAAAATAAGGAAAAGAAAGAAATGGTCGAGATCAAACAAAGCAGCAACTCCCCATCGAAAGACCAGCGTGAGACCACAAAAGATAACGTTATGCATCTGGTGCTTGCTTCCTCAAGGTCTAAACATCACTGCTGACAGTTATGGTCAAGAACTGAGACATCTTGTAGACGCAATCCAAGAACAACGACCGGGAGGACTGCATGAAGCGATGCTACTCCACGACAACGCCCACCCGCATTCTGCTAGAGTGAAAAAAAAGGAAAAAAAATACTGTACAGGAGTTGGGTTGCGAAGGCATTCTGCATTCTCCTGATCTTGCCCCTCAGATTTTCACCTTTTCCACTTTCTATCGAACCGCCTTCAAGGAACTCACTTTCCGGATAAAAATGCGACCCGAACACGGGCTGACGAGTTCTTCCTCTGGAAATCACGTGATTTCCACGGTGCGTAATGAAATAGTTACCCCAGCGTTGACAGGCTGTTGTAAATAGTGAAGGAGAATATAGTATTGATGACTAAAGTCTCTGTGTTATACCGGGTGATCAAAAAGTCAGTATAAATTTGAAAACTGAATAAATCACAGAATACTGTAGATTGAGAGGTACAAATTGACACACATGCTTGGAATGACATGGGGTTTTATTAGAACAAAAAAAAAAAAAAAAATACAGAAATTCAAAAAATGTCCGACAGATGGCGCTTCATCTGTTCAGGAAAGCAATAATTAGCATAACGAAGTAAGACAAAGCAAAGATGATGTTATTTACAGGCCCGCATCTCGTGGTCGTGCGGTAGCGTTCTCGCTTCCCACGACCGGGTTCCCGGGTTCGATTCCCGGCGGGGTCAGGGATTTTCTCTGCCTCGTGATGGCTGGGTGTTGTGTGCTGTCCTTAGGTTAGTTAGGTTTAAGTAGTTCTAAGTTCTAGGGGACTGATGACCGTAGCAGTTAAGTCCCATAGTGCTCAGAGCCATTTGAGCCATTTGTTCTTTACAAGAAATGCTCAATATGTCCACCATCATTCCTCAACAATAGCTGTAGTCGAGGATTAATGTTGTGAACAGCACTGTAAAGCATGTCCGGAGTTATGGTGAGGCATTGGCGTCGGATGTTGTCTTTCATGGTAAATCCAACCCATACCGTGACTTTCTCGTCGTGCAATGGAGTTTCCACGATAGTTCTAGGATTTTCGGTAGCCCAAATTCTGCAGTTGTGGGCGTTGACAGACCCTCGGAGCGTGAAATGAGCTTCGCCGGTCCACAACACGTTACTCAACCAATAGTCATCTTCCGCCATCTTTTGAAACGCCCACACCGCAAATGCCCTCCGCTCCACTAAACCGCCAGGTAACAGTTCATGATGCCGATGGATTTTGTACAGATAGCATCGGAGGGTACGCCTAAGTGTCAACCAAACAGTAGTGTTTGGAATGCCGGTGCGACGTGCGACTGCATGAGCGCTGACTTCCCCGTGCATAGACGAACCCGCTACAGTCTCCATTTCTTCCTGAACTGTCTCAGCAGCATTACGCCTTGTGCTCGGTCGGCCACTACGTGGTCTATCGTCTAAATAACCCGTGGCTTCGAACTTCGAAATCATTCTCGCCACAGCTGCATTTGTCAACGAACCTTTAGCCGTTCCAATCCCTTCCTATGGCGATAGGATCGTAACGCTGAACTGGCACATTCCCCATTCTGATAATACAGCTTCACTAAAAGCGCCTTTTCAGGTAACGTCAACATGCTGCGACTGCTGGCGCATCTGATTCTCTCTCTCATTACAGCTCCTTCTATACACGATTGTCATGACCAGTCACTAGTCACTGACGTTTTGGTGTCCAGCGCCATCTGTCGGACATTTTGTGAACTTTGTTTTTTTTTTGGTTCTAATAAAACCCCACGTCATTCCAAGCATGTGCGTCAATTTTTACCTCTCTATCTACATTATTCTGTGATTTATTAAGTTTTCAAATTTATACTGACTTTTTGATCACCCGGTATATCTGTTGTATTTATAAAACTTACGGATAATGCTACGAACTTGTGCGCCAAACTTATAATTAGTAAAGTAAATCCTTTGAAAAATTATCGCAGTTTTGTTTCATGAATAGTAAACAACATCTGCATCTTACGAAGTTAATTCTGTCGCATTAAAAATTTCTTCTACCCTTTCAGTCAAGTATGCTGAAAGCGTTATCAATGTCAGTGTGAAATCACTCATGAGGAGAATAATGACAAAATAAGTGATGGGTAACAACGAAGTGTTGCATTAACATTTGAAACTTCTTTCCTGTGTTCATTGCTGTATATTGTTATTTCAACTAGGAAATTTAAAACTTATTATTTTGTTTTATAATATTGTTCCTGAAACTAAAAATATACAAGTAATAGTATGTGCTTATCCGTGTATACAGGAAGTGAGAAAGATTCTGATTTGTGGAGTCATCAGCTTAATGATTACCCGTCTCGGCTGCCTGGTACATGAAATTGAACAGTGAGTAGGCAGCTTTCAGCACCTGTGGAAAAAGGCAATACAAAATTATCTTACAGTAACTGTCACCCACGGCAATGTTCAAATATCAGTGAATTAAATGAAATATGCTTGTGGCCTTATTGGCTGGGAGGCACCGATCGGAACGTTCGTGTGCTTGGTGCAAGCTTTTTTAGTTGGCGCCACTACGGCAAGTTATACGTTGGTGATGATAAAATGATGATGAAGACAAAACACACACTCAGTCACGAGCGGAAAAAACTCCACCCTGGTTTGAATCGTACACAGGACGCTATCCTATACAGGTAGCTACGTTAATCGCATGACCACAAGCTATTGATATAAATCGGTATGCATCTCAGAAGCTACACTGAAGAGCCGAAGAAACTGGTACATCTGTCTAGATCCCCGCGAGCACGCAGAAGTGTCGCAACACGGCATGGCATGGACTTGACTAATGTCCGACGTAGTGCTGTCGGGAATTGACAGCATCAATTCTTCAGGGCTGTCCATAAATCTGTAAGAGTACGAGGTGGTGGAGATCTCTTCTAACAGCACGTTGCACAGCATCCCAGATATGCTAAATAATGTCGATGTCTGGGGAGTTTGGTAGCCAACGGAGGTGCTTAAACTCAGAAGACGCTCTGTAGCAGTTCTGAACGTGTAGGGTGTAGCTTTGTCCTGCTGGAATTGTCCAAGTCCGTCAGAATGCCCAATGGACATGAATGGATGCAGGTGATCAGACAGGATACTTACGTACGTGTCACCTGTTAAGAGTCGCATCTAGACGTATCAGGGGTTCCACATCTCTCCAACCGCACACGCCCCACACCATTACAGATTCTCCACCAGCTTGAACAGTCCGCAGCTGACATGCAGGGTCCATGGATTCATGAGATTGTCTAAACACCCGTACACTTTCCTCCGATCGACACAATTTGAAACGAGACTCGTCCGACTCGTCCGACCAGGCAGCATCTTTCCACTGATCAACAGTCCAATGTCGATGTTGACTGGCCCAGGCGAGGCGGAAAGTTTTGTGTTGTGCAGTCGTCAAGGGTATACGAGTGGGCCCTCGGCTCCGAAAGCTCATATCGACCAATGGTTCGCACGCTGTGTTGATGGCAATCTGCAGTAATTTGCTGAAGGATTGCACTTCTGTCACGTTGAACGGTTCTCTTCCGTCGTCGTCGTTGGTCCTGTTCTTGCAGGAATTTTTCCGGCCGCAGCGATGTGGGAGATTTGATGTTTTACCGTTTTCCTAATATTCACGGTAACCTCATGAATTGGTCCTTCGGAAAAATCCCCACTTCCATCTCGGAGATGCTGTGTTCCATCGCTCGTTCACCGATTATAACACAACGTTCACTCACTTAAACCTTCATAACCTGCCATTGTAGCAGCAGTAGCCGATCTAACAACTGCACCAGATACTTGTTGTCTTATATAAAGGCGTTTGCCAATCGCAGCGCCGTATTCTGCCTGTTTACATATCTCTGCATTTGAATACGCCTGCCTATATCAGTTTCTTTGCCGTTGCAGTGTATATAAGCATCGCGTGACACTGAGTATCTGAAATCCCACGGGCTTGTGACTGATATTAATATGGAAGTATGGATTAAACACGTGGAGGACTGTATGAGCATTGTATTCATTACGTGGAATGATTTTATGCAGAACTTATCAAACAATAAAAGCGTTTTCACAGATATGATGAAGTTCGAAAGTCAAAGAGAAAATACACACATCAAAAAACTTTTGCATCACATCGGTTCCGAGAGTTCCGGAACCTGTACAGAAAATTGGAATAGAGACCAACATAAACATCATTTCCGCCCTTTTCATTGCTCATAAAAACCACACATTGCATGTTGTACCACCATACAGCGAGACCTTCAGAGGTGGTGGTCCAGATTGCTATACACACCGGTACCTCTAATACCCAGTAGCACGTCCTCTTGCACTGATGCATGCCTGTATTCACCGTGGCATACTATCCACAAGTTCATCAAGGTACTGTTGGTACAGATCGTCGCACTCCTCGACGGCGATTCGGCATAGATGCCTCAGAGTGGTTGGTGGGTCACGTCGTCCATAAACAGCCATTTTCGATCTATCCCAGGCATGTTCGACAGGCTTCACGTCTGGAGAACATGCTAGCCACTCTAGTCGAGCGATGCCGTTATCCTGAAGGAAGTCATTGACAAGATGTGCACGATGGGGGCGCGAACTGTCGTCCATGTAGACGAATGCCTCGCCAATATGCTGCCGATGTGGTTGCACTATCGTTCGGAGGCTGGCATTCACGTATCTTACAGCCGTTACGGCGTCTTCTCTGACCTCCAGCAGCGTACGTCGGCCCCACATAATGCCACCCTAAAACTGCAAGGAACCTCCACCTTGCTGCACTCGCTGGACAGTGTGTCTAAGGCGTTCAGCGTGACCGGGTTGCCTCCAAACACGTCGCCGACGATTGTCTGGTTGAAGGTACATGTGACACTCATCGGTTGAGAGAACGTGATGCCAATACTGAGCGGTCCATTCGGCATGCTGTTGAGCCCATCTGTACCGGGTTGCATGGTGTCGTGGTTGCAAAGATGGACCTCGCCGTGGACGTCGAGAGTGAGGTTGCGCATCATGCAGCATATTGCGCACATTTTGCGTTGTAACACGACGCCCTGTGGATGCACGAAAAACATTATTCAACCTGGTGGCTTTGCAGTCAGGGTTCCTCGGAGCCATAATCCGTAGGTAGCAGTCATCCACTGCAGTAGTAGCCCTTGGGCGGCCTTAAGCGAAGCATGTCATCGACAGTTCCTGTCTCTCTGTATCTCGTCCATGTCCGAACAACATCACTTTGGTTCATTCTGGGACGCCTGGACACTTCCATTGTTGAGAGCCCTTTCTGGCACAGAGTAACAATGGTGACGCGTTACAACCGCGGTATTGACCGTCTAGGCGTGGTTGAACTACAGACAACACGAGACGTGTACCTCTTTCCTGTTGGAATGACTGGAGCTGATCGACTGTCGGACCCCCTCCCTCTCATAGGTGCTGCTCATGCTTGGTTGTTTACATCTTTGGGCGGGTTTTGTGACATGTCTGGACACTCAAAGAAACTGTGTCTGTGATGCAATGTACACAGTCAACATCTGTCTTCAGGAGTTCCAGGAACTGGGGTGATGCAAAACCTTCTGTGATGTGTGTAGGTTTGTCAAAGAGTAATTACTGTTCCATATTTCGTGTTATATTCCTCAAATCAATAAATTTGTTGTACTGCAACTTTCTAACGTAGCCTATGTTCTTCTTCAGTGTTTAAGCTATCTCCATATCAGATTTCATCAAAATCGGTTCAGTGGTTTAGTCGTGAAAGCGCAACACACAGTTACTGTCGCATTTTTAATATTAAGTAAGTACAGATCACCTTTTTCACGAATTTTGCAGGAATTCACAGTGCGTAATTTAAATTGAATGGCATAATTACTAGTGTCTTACTACGCAAGTGTATATCATGGATATTGTTAGAAAATATCTCTACCGTGTCATGAACTACAAGGATTACGCAAAATAAAATGAGCACCCAAGTGATATGATGTGAGGAACAAACACCAAGGACATTCTTAGGGATCGAAGCATTCAAATCTTGAAAGGTATTCCATTGCTCACAATGGTGATGTTATAACTCATTTACAGGTGCTAGAGTAGGGTAAAGGAGTTTTTACTCGTTTTCCCAGTAAAGACTTGGTGCCTCAGTGACATTCAAATACCAGATGCTGATAACGACAGGTTGTTACATCATCAAGTTCATTAAACCATTTTAAGATAGGACCACTTATGTGAGAAAGGGAACACAAGGGATGCAGTTGGTTCACAATAACATTCACGTAATCTTCAGCTGTAATGGCGACTTTGATGACAACCACAAATCCCATGAAAGCTCAGGTGAACGTCCTTTCAATATTGCCTCCACTGGCCTGCGTAGTTGTCGTGGTGCATGTTGCCAGCAGCCATTCGCCTGGATAACTGAGTGTCTGAACACGACCATCAACCTAGTGTAACCGCAAAAGAGATTCATCTTACCAGGCGACATGTCCCCGTTGATCTACTGCCCGATCTCGATGGTCCTCTGTCCTTCGCAGTCGTAACTGACGATGTCATTGGGTCAGCGTTGTACACGTACCGATAAATGTCGTGTACTGTGGAGCCCTGTGGCCAACAATGAACAGCGTTAATCGCATACAACTGATGTTCCTGAGACATACTGAGCCTCAAAATAATCTACGATAGTGATGTAAGCTGAAGAAATGAATTAAAATTTGTACCACCACTAGGTTTCGAACCCAGCTCTCCCGCTTTCAAGACAAATGCGTTATCTGTTGTAGCATACTAGCATTTCAGCTGACGCAACAACACGGACTGTACTAGTACAACTCCCTCTCCCAATACAAATTTCAGTTCACACCACAGGCCATTTGCGCACCGTCTAAACTCAATGAGAATTGTACCAGCAGTGGGATTTGAAGCTAGGTTTCCTGCTTACTGGGCAGATGTGCTATCTATTGTGGCACACTGTAAATGATTAATTATCACCTATGCCCGAGGTACAGAGAGAATTAACCCCATTTAGCTCATTGCTAAGGTGCTATTCCAATATCAGAGAGCTTCAGCAGTAGTGATGCGAAATCAGAAGGGGTACAACAATGGGCTGTGGCATAAATTGGAATTTGTATGGGGAGGGAGACGTACTAGGATAGTCCAAGCAGCGGTGCTAACTGGAGTGTTACTCTGGTGCAACAGACAGCGCATTAGTTTTGCAGTGGGACACGGGGATCAAATCTCGGCGCTGAGACAAATTTTAATTCATAGCTTCAGCGCACATCATTATGTTAAATGAGCAGTGTGTTCCGAAACTTGCTTGTCCCAGCAATATAGTCTGACATCTGCCACAGATCGTCCCCTATCCTGAGTTACAGAATGGGTAACCCATCTATATCGACGTTCTGTGCTGAGACGTGCACAGTCAAAACCTCGTGGTTTCACAGTCATTTAACGTCTTTCAATAAGTGCTCATGTCAGTAGCACTCGAACAGCTGACCAGATTTTTCGTTCCTATATGCTTGCTTCGAGGAGCTGGTCCATAGCAATCAACACTTTGTTAAAGTCGCTTTTGTTAGATTTACGCTCATTGTGGACCGTATCATTGCAAGGATCGTTACCCATTCGTCTGTGGCCCTTTTACGTGTCTTCTTTAATGAGTCTCGTACCGACGACACCAACAGGCGGCATTCAGTATGTCTATGAGCCGTGGTCATTATGTTTCGGTTTATCAGTGAGTATATTATCGAAATTCTGACTAGTTTTCCTACTCAAAATAAGTTAACGTTATGAGTGATTTGTTTATCCAGAGGTTTTTAACTTTGAAGAGGTTTATGTCACCCTCCCGATACAAGGATTAAATTGAGGATCTCTGCTGCCAAATAATAACTACGTTCGTTGGTCGTATTTCATTACCGTCGTTGACAGACCTAAGCAGTTTTTAGCTGCGGGTACTTATACACTGAAGTAGCAGAAGTCATGGAATAGCGATATGCACATATATAGATGGCGGTAGTATCGTGTGCACGAGATATAAAAGGGCAGTGCATTGGCGCAGCTGTTATTTGTACTTAGCTGATTCATGTGAAACGTTTTCCGACGTGATTGTGAGCGCACGACGAGAGGTAGACGCATGGAACATCCCATTTCGTAAATCGTTAGGAACTCAAATATTCCGAGATCCACAGTCTCAAGAGTGTGACGAGAATACCAAATTTCAGGCATTATTTCTCACCACGTGAACACACTCTCCTAGCGGATACGTTCATTGCACGTACCACATTGATTTCTGCCTTTATTTCACGCAGTGTGTTGTCAGTTAGTACTGACAACTCAAAGAAAACTCCGTTGCTATCAGTCGTTAAGTGAAGGCCGTAGGCCACTGCGTTGTCCGTGGTAGCTTTAACATTTGGTGATGACATTATAATTCTACGACTGACAGCGAAGGACTGGAAAGAAGCTGAACAGAATGGATAATTTCTTGAAAAATTAGGTTTGTGACACAACTGTCAATACCGCTTCGCGATTTGGATTCAGCTTTGCTAAGATTTCGCGATTTTAAGTAGTGTGAGTTCGGCACAGTTTACTGGGAGCAGAAAGGATTCGTTTTCTCAGCAGATCGAGACAAGTCAGGCTGGCCTGGCATTCCCTGTGTGATTAGCAAGTGGCGTTCATTACACCTCGAGAGTAGTGGCCTAGCTTTACACCGAGGATGCGAGAGCGCGAAATTCGCCTTCCTGTTTGTACAAAGTGGAGCCCTTCCCGACGCCTTCCCGGCGTGGGAAAAGTTGTTACTAAAAATTACAGACAGTCCAGTCGGAAATAATACCCCTGCTACCAAGCACGGGGCAGACACGTATAGCCAATGTAGACCGTTTGAAGGCTGTACCAATCTCATGATTTCGAATTACACGTTTTGCTAAAGTTATGTGAGAAGTTACAATTACTTTCCCCTGTTTTAACATAGAGAAGGGAGATAATTTTTCGTCATATTAACAGAAGCATACGTTTTTCCTTTGAAAATTGTGCACAATTTGAGGAGAGTGATCTTGGAGTTCGGAGAGATTAGTTTCCCGAATCTCGCGTGGTGCTTATGGGCGCCCTGTTTGTGTTTCTGAAGACTTTTTCAAATGGTTCAAATGGCTCTGAGCACTATGGGACTTAACATCTGAGGTCATCAGTCCCCTACAACTTAGAACTACTTAAACCTAACTAACCTAAGGACATCACACACATCCATGCCCGGGGCAGGATTAGAACCGCTTGGCCACACCGGCCGGCGTTTCTGAAGACTGTAAGTTTTGTTGAAGCATAATGTATCTCATCTTCTGAGAACTCGCACTAATTTCGACACGCATCTTGTTTGGTCTGTTATTTACATTTTAATGTTTAGTGTTTTTTTTAACTTCGTGAAGTTCCCACATGTAGTGATCTTACCCGTTTACATCTTGCAGTCTTCCAGTTAAACGCTAGTCCTACAGAGTTTAGAGTCACCCACTTTATTTTGGAATAGTTTCCAGAACATCATTTAGTTTTACGAATTGTTCATTGAATAAGATAAAATGAAAATGTTTCGGAGTCTCGATATGAGTTACATTTTCAGACCACTGACATCCTACAACCACGTTCTGGTTCAGTGAGCGCCTTAAATCATAAATATAACCTGCTGCATTTCTAAGGTGTTTGCTTCACTGTGATGAATTTCTGTCGTGTGTTGCGAAGCATTAGTTTTACAGAGGTTGCTAAAGAGAGACAGAGGTGTTAACGACAGTCTAAGGCTCACATATTTTGTTAGCTGGATAGTTATATCAACCTCTTCCAGGTCTGTTTCCTTTGTGTTAACTCTGTTGATTGGTGCATTGCGTTATGGTCAGGGCACACTCTCGACGACAAGTTTTCAGATGACACAATCATTATCAGCCAAAGATAAGCAAGGGTGATGGAATGCAGTTAAATCAGGAGATTCTTAGAGAATTAGAGTGGAAAGGTAGTAGATGAAATTTGCTGTTTGGACAGAAAAATAGCTGACGATGGCAGAAGTAAACGGGATATGAAATGCAGACTGGCATTAGCAAGGAAAGCTCTTCTGAGAGATGGAGAGATTTGCTAACATCGGATATCAGTTCACGTGTTAGGAGTCTTTTCTAAAATTATTTATAGGGGCTATTGCTTTGTATGGAAATTAAACACTGTAAAGATATGAAAAGATAGAATATTTTGAAAGTGGTATTGCATTAACTGTCCCGTGCTCGTCCATCCCTGTCCTCACTCCTTCCCCTCTTCTTTACATGTTTCCTTGCTTACATTGGCCTGGCTATCCCGGTATTTTGCTATCCCTTACACTTTTATTCTTCTTGAGTTTGACTTTCCTTTTTGGAGTCTTTAGTCCCTCTTTGGGGTTTGAACTCCTCTAAATTTTGTCTCCACGGTCTGAGCCAACTGGGGAACAACACCATACATAAAGTCTTTGACATGTGGCCTTACCACCTTTCCATTTTTTACCTGAAGCCAGAGTCCTTTTTGTGCTATACAGCTAGCACAGTACCCATTTCATGTGCTTGGGGTGTTATGTACTCTTTTGATTGAGTCTTCTGACAATACAGGGATCACAGTTCTGATACATGAGCTGCTACCTCCCCGTGTATGCCTAGGAGTAGTGGCTTGTCATTCTGGAGCATCGTAAGTCCCAGCAACAGCCCCTATTCCAGGTGGCCCTTGGTGTGGCTGAGTAATGCACAAGGGGAGAGTCCCTGATTGGTTTCGGTGATATCAGGGCGAACACTTTGCGTATCAAACGCATCAAACTTAAAAAACCGACCGTTCTGTGGTTGCCTGTTTATTCGGGAATGACTCTTTCCTTGGTACCTCTTTTGAACCTACAACTGTCCCCTCCCTGGATATCCCCTGACAGGAGGAGGGTCAAACTCACTGGTTTGTGGTGTTCCTGCTACCTGGTTTGCATCAAGACTGACAAGGACACCTTCCCACTACCAGCTCATTATTTTTGGTAGAAACTATCATTGACAGGTTTGGCTGATCTATTGATCAGATTTTCTGCTGCTGAACAGTCTGTGGCCCTTTGTGCCTGTGATCATCTTCGTACCCTTAGCGCTAGGATTTCATCCGGATCAAGTGCCGCCCATTCACCCCCCTCCACGCCCATCCATAGTGTAAGGCCCTCCCCTAAACAGCCAGCAGTTCCTCAAACTGGAAGCTACATCAAAGCCGTCACAGTCCAACACATGTTAGACTATGATGAAATTCACTAATGATAAGAAATTTAAATTTTTCTGCATAGCAATATAATATGAATGTATATTATTAAATAAACAAAAATATTTATAGAGACTAGAAAGCATCGCCAGCAATAGAAAACAAAAAATAACGTGGTGTTATTTAAGGGCAATAAGGACAAATTTTCATTAACTAATTCACTTATTATAATACGTTCATTTGAGGTAAACAACAGAGCAACATTGCAGGAGTCACAGGTGTGTGCGGCTGGAAGAAACGAGGGAGCTCGGACAAGTTTGTGCGACCTTGTTTCGAGGGTGGCAGATGCCTCGCCCAACGACTCACCGTGTTCTTGTTCACTGCCAGATCTCCATAGACATACTGCAAGCACCTATGAATATCTGCGACGACCTAGTTTTCCGCCAAAAGAAACTCAATGACAGCTCTCTACTTAGAAAGCACCTCTGTGCCGGACGCCATATCGAAGGATTCCTATAGCGCCGCCATCTTTCGGAATTTCATGAAACTATAGGACTGAAGCAGGAATATTGCACAAATGCGACATTTTTCAACCAAAATTGGCCTGGAAAAATGAGTTACATTATTTTTTGAACCTCCCTCATTAAAAGGACATTTTATATTAGAGATGGGTCGTTAGCGAACCAACGAGTCCAGAGGAACAATTCAGCAAGATGAACGGAACGAGTGAGGAACGAATTCTAAGGAACGGTCTTTCATAGTTCACTTAGGTCGCGGATTTCTACTTATAGTTCCCGAGAACGGGAAACGGTTGATTTTGTTCCCGCAACGGCACATCGGCCGGTCTCGTTCCTGCCTCGGTCTCGCTCGGCCGGACTCGTCCTTCTTCGCGTGGCCACTCGTCGCAGTTCCACTGCCGACTGCTCGTAGTTCACTATCGAGTTGCTGTTCGTTTCGTTCGCTGCGCATGCCCATTCTACATCAGTTTCAAACATTTTTAGAACTCTAAACTTCTGGTTCTTTTCGTATTCTATTCAGCGTCCATGACCGGTAATTAAAACGTATTTTATAATTACGTAAATGTATGTTATACATACATTTTTTTTTCAGGTAACAAAACGGCATATCAGCTTACTTCACTATTTAGATAAATAGCAGAAGGAATACTTGTAAAAAGGCAAGATTTTTTGCATTACACATGCAAAGGAAGGCGGCACGGCACACACTAGTGGCTATTTTCTGTCTTTTTTTGATCCAAGGTAAAAGAGCAAGTTCATTTTTATGGAAGGCAGGCCGACTAACAACCGAATGAAGCTCGCCCTCGATAGTCGAGTGTCTGGTGTCACATTTTGTAAAGAGAATATGGTAACTTCTACAATATTATTTCAGTGGTACAGGGAAGCGCACGAAAAATCGGCCCCGAGTACTAAACTGCTCATTCTCGCTCAACAGTCATCATCTATTGTTTCTAAGTTGTTGTTTGCATTACCTTTTTGTCATTTCTTTACTGCCTAATTAATACAGTTTTATCTATTCTGCTCGTAGCCGTCAAAAAATCGTGCGTGACTGGCGAGCAGTCTGTACTTGGGGCCGGTTTTACGTGCGCCACCTTATATTATTTCACTGCGACCAGCGACATAACGCTACAGTTGGCTAAACGGGAGGTTTTGCAGAATTACGAAAATTACAAGTGTGTGATAATTCTGTTATGAATAAAAACTCTGTACTCCAGGGGGAGGCAAGTTCCCCCTCTTGGCACCTTCCATCTTCAGTCACTTGTGCTACTAATTTTTCATAAGAACCATATAACAAGCACAAACGAACGGTGAATGAGTAAAAGTGAAAGGTTCCCAAAAAGAGCTATCACCAGTGAACTAGTTCCCAAGGATGAACGAGTTTGCCTATCTGTATCTTATATGTAGAAAAATTGTTCTGTCTGATAACCACCTGATAAGCCTAAACGAAGAAAATCCGAAGAAATTTGTTGTACTTTCAGAAGAAAATAGAAATAGATATAGAACTGAATTTTATTGTTTTGCTGCCTCAGTGTGTATGTTCAGTGATACAATAATGCATGACTGCATGCGTGTCTTACGCTTTGATAGCGCATGAAAATCTCGGCTATAGTGATGAGTCTAAGAAATGATGTAAGGAAATGTGAAATGCAGTACTGTGAGGCGAAGCGGCCATTGGGATCTAGTTTAATAACTTCTCTTGTGTCTTGGGCACAATTTTATTATTCTCAAAAACAGCTTACGGGTTCGACATTCCTTCATTTTCAAAGGCAGTGTTATGTCAGTCATGTAAAATTGTTCAGTAGATACATGGTATCACGGCAATATTTCCAGTCTCGTGACTGAGAATGTTTACGGGATGCACTGTTTCTAATTACGTGATTGACATAGCACTGCTTTTGAAAATGACGGAATGTCGAAATGTGTAAGGTAGTTTTGGAAATAATAAAAGTGTGGTCAAGACACAAGGAAAGTGAAATGTGAAATGTTACACTGTGTTTGTCGCTTGGCCTGTCAGAGGCCACAGAGGGGTGGCAGGAGGCGTAGCCTCACCTGCAGGAGTGTCTCCCTGGAAAGCGAGTAGAGGCCGCAGACCCTGATGGAGAGAGCCTTCGAAGACCGTTGGCAGAAGACCAGCAGCAGTTTCCGGTAGCGGCTGTCGCCTTCCCACCAGCAGCTGCCGTAGGCGGAGGCTGACAGGCGCTCGCTCTTGAAAAATAAAAGAAAAAGATGGCCAGTGCTGGAGAAAGTCTCCTGTTTTGTCATTACTCACACTCTACAGGCAGTGGAGCACCAGAAAGCTCAGTTTCTCAACCTGTGATCCTTTGCTTGAAACAAACGAAAACAGGGTCCATTGCGGAATTTATAATAACGTTCTATATTTAACCTGTGCTGTTAGCTAATTTTTTTTTTAAATTTCGCAACAACCAATTTTCCCAATTTTTTTCACCTAGGCTGGTGCATTTATTTGACAAAAGATTTTCGTGAGTGGCGTGTTTAGCATGTAATGAAATACATTTCTTTTCTCGGCCAATTTCAGTTGAAAATAAGGAGAATTTGTAGATGAACATCGTGGAATATTCCCTCTTCAGTTCCTATAGTTTCATGAAGTTCTGATAGGAGGCGGCGCTATGTAGCCTACAAAATGGCGACTGTAATGGAGGTGTGTTCCAAGCAGAGAGCCGTCATTGAGTTTCTATTAGAAGAAAACCAGAGCGTTGCTGGCGTTTGCAGAATATCTACGGAGACCTGGAAGTGAACAAAACCACGGTGAGTGGGCGAGGCGTCTTTCATCACTGCAACAAGGTCGCGCAATCCTGTCCTATCGCCCACATAACGCTCGGCAGTATACAGCCTCTGGGAATTGAAGAAATGACTTCAGCATGTTTGTCTCACCAAAAAACTTCTTCTTATTCTTCTTCTTTTTCTTCTTCTTCTTTGTGACAACGCAAGGCCTGACACAAGTCTGCTCACCCGAGAAGAGCTCAGAAAGCTTCATTGGACTATTCTTCATCATTCACTCTACAGCTCGGATCTCGCGCCTTCCGATCTCCTTCTGTTTCGTCCAATGAAGGAGGCGCTCCTCCGGAAGCAATACGTGGACGATGGGGAGATAATTGATGCAGCAAGACGTTCGTTAGTTCCGACGTCGACCAGTAGAGCGGTACCACGCTGGCACACGCGCCTCGCCAGTAAGGTGGCGTAAGGTCGTCGCATTGAAATGAGCTTGTGTTTAAAAATAGGGTTTTGTAGCCGCAAAAAAAGAGTGGGAAATACACTCCTGGAAATGGAAAAAAGAACACATTGACACCGGTGTGTCAGACCCAACATACTTGCTCCGGACACTGCGAGACGGCTGTACAAGCAATGATCACACGCACGGCACAGCGGACACACCAGGAACCGCGGTGTTGGCCGTCGAATGGCGCTAGCTGCGCAGCATTTGTGCACCGCCGCCGTCAGTGTCAGCCAGTTTGCCGTGGCATACGGAGCTCCATCGCAGTCTTTAACACTGGTAGCATGCCGCGACAGCGTGGACGTGAACCGTATGTGCAGCTGACGGACTTTGAGCGAGGGCGTATAGTGGGCATGCGGGAGGCCGGGTGGACGTACCGCCGAATTGCTCAACACGTGGGGCGTGAGGTCTCCACAGTACATTGATGTTGTCGCCAGTGGTCGGCGGAAGGTGCACGTGCCCGTCGACCTGGGACCGGACCGCAGCGACGCACGGATGCACGCCAAGACCGTAGGATCCTACGCAGTGCCGTAGGGGACCGCACCGCCACTTCCCAGCTAATTAGGGACACTGTTGCTCCTGGGGTATCGGCGAGGACCATTCGCAACCGTCTCCATGAAGCTGGGCTACGGTCTCGCACACCGTTAGGCCGTCTTCCGCTCACGCCCCAACATCGTGCAGCCCGCCTCCAGTGGTGTCGCGACAGGCGTGAATGGAGGGACGAATGGAGACGTGTCGTCTTCAGCGATGAGAGTCGCTTCTGCCTTGGTGCCAATGATGGTCGTATGCGTGTTTGGCGCCGTGTAGGTGAGCGCCACAATCAGGACTGCATACGACCGAGGCACACAGGGCCAACACCCGGCATCATGGTGTGGGGAGCGATCTCCTACACTGGCCGTACACCACTGGTGATCGTCGAGGGGACACTGAATAGTGCACGGTACATCCAAACCGTCATCGAACCCATCGTTCTACCATTCCTAGATCGGGAAGGAAACGTGCTGTTCCAACAGGACAATGCACGTCCGCATGTATACCGTGCCACCCAACGTGCTCTAGAAGGTGTAAGTCAACTACCCTGGCCAGCAAGATCTCCGGATCTGTCCCCCATTGAGCATGTTTGGGACTGGATGAAGCGTCGTCTCACGCGGTCTGCACGTCCAGCACGAACGCTGGTCCAACTGAGGCGCCAGGTGGAAATGGCATGGCAAGCCGTTCCACAGGTCTACATCCAGCATCTCTACGATCGTCTCCATGGGAGAATAGCAGCCTGCATTGCTGCGAAAGGTGGATATACACTGTACTAGTGCCGACATTGTGCATGCTCTGTTGCCTGTGTCTATGTGCCTATGGTTCTGTCAGTGTGATCATGTGATGTATCTGACCCCAGGAATGTGTCAATAAAGTTTACCCTTCCTGGGACAATGAATTCACGGTGTTCTTATTTCAATTTCCAGGAGTGTAATATGTTGTATTGAATTGTGAATAAAACCAACTCACTTTCAGAAAAAAGGTGTTGCACTACTTACTGAACTCTCCTCGTACATACGTCCTTTCTACGTTACAAGAAGTGACAGATGCATACGTAAGTGATGAAATTTTGGACAAAGTCAAATTAAGTTAAAAGTTTTTTACATATCTGCCACGAAATATTTTTGTCAACTTTGTAAACTCAAAATCAGAGTCTGCTGTAATAACTTTGTTTGTGTTAGCGTTTCCTGCAACATCCCCTTTCTCCATAGAATGATTGCAAACATATTTCAAGCGTATGTGTGACATCAAATTATGTACATCACGTTTAACATTGTGGTGTGCATAAGCTGCTGTGATGCATATGCTTGAAAACGACCCAAAGCCGAAATCAGCTGCTCACACAAACTAAACAAAGAACATCATTATACACCAGACAAGAGACCATGCTTCCATTTGTAAAATACAAGGTGTAATAATGAATATACGTGTTTTAAGGCTTCTTAGCATTTATTACATTCAACATACAGTTAAAAATAATACATCAAATGATAGGGCAACTCCAACAGTTTTTTTTTACACATGTTCAATGTGTGCACCATCCGTCACACATTGAGTCGCTAGGAAAGTTCTTCCCAAACCTTGATCAGTGCATCTGGAGTAGCTGTTGCAAGAATGCTAAGTGGGTAGATCAGCTGGTAGTGAAACCCCAAAGATAAAAATCGCATGGCGTCAGATCGTTTGTGAACGTGGTGGTCTTGCAAAATAAGCTCTGTCATCATGCCCCTCGTGGCCGATTCAGTAATTCTGTACATCGTTGTTCAATCCGTCGTGTACTGAGTTATGCTAGTGAGGCGGTGCACCATCTTGCTTTTCTGATGAAGTTCTATGGTTCAGCTTCTTCCAACTGATGAAAGAGGCAAAGTTATAAGACAGCAAGATGAGAGACAGCAGTTACAGTTGCTTTTACGGTCGCTTAACCGAAAAAGAAAGGCCCACAAAATTTCCGCAGGATATGGCACAAAGAATATTCAATTTAGGGCAGTCTCGTTGCAGCTGCTCCATCTCGTGGGGATTTGCAGACTGCCCCACATGCGAACATTATGCGTGTTCACATTTCCTCTTAGGGGAAATGTCGATTCATCACTGAGGACGACACGACCCAGAAAATCTTTATCGTCATACAATAACATTTTGTTTGCAAAGTTGGCCCATAAACCGCAGAGTGTAAGATTTAGAGCTTAACTACAAACGATAAGGACGTTGTTGCAAGCGTCTTCTTAAAACTCTCCACTCAAACGCCGGTGGAACTGTTAATTCACGACATGCCTTCAGAACTGGGGCTACAAGTGTAAGGCCCGATCGCTAAACACGTTCTTCGGTCACTCTTTGTTGTTCAACACTCTTTCCTTTGTGCACAGGCGAACAAACAAAACTTTTTGCGTTTCTCTTTCATTTGATTTCATTTATAATTATAAGTTGAATGTAATAAATGCTAAAAAGCCTTAAAACCCGTATATTCACTTTGAAACACCATGGATGTGGAGGCTGGTGACCACATAGAAACAAAAAACTTTGCTTGAAAGGCTCACAGGCGCTGCCTCGAATGGTACCGTTCAAACTGCACAGTATTTGCATGAAGTAGCAGTTCATCTTTAGGTACGACTGTTGCTTGCTGATGTGTCTCGCCAGTTTATGCGCTGGTTCGCTAGGAAAGTACAGGCTCCAAGCGGAGCCCCCTGTTGGAGAAACAGGTCACACGCTCCCGCACTGTGAAAGCCTGGCCACAAGTCGCTTACCCTAGCGTACGGGCACAGGTAAGATGTTAGTGTCCAAATTAACTATCTTGGCTTCGATTCCCCCGTGCGTTAACTTGTTGCATTTATTTATTTGTGGCTGACTATGTCTTAGTGCTACCAGTATTGGTTCCCGTGCCCTACGCAACTGAAATCCCATGTCTCTGTCGTTAGCAATACGTATTCAGACTGAATTTTTAAGGTTGGGATCGCAGTTCGAAGAGGCGAAAGAGAGGATCATGCCATGTCCCATGTCAATACAATGTTCAACAACAGCAGATTTTACTGGTTCACCTACTCTGGTATGATGTTCATGTTCACCTTTAACAGGACACGGATGGCCAGTCTAATATTTCACAAATTGGCGTGGGATTTTACATACTCCTAGTATCCTTAGATATAGTTCGTCTTTGACGGAACCTACCACCGTTTACACTTGCGCTAGAGGGTGCAAGAAAATATTTTATTCGATTTTTCTTGGATAGCTCGCCTATCTCAAAGAACACACCACCACCATAAGGTAGAAAAATATCCTCATGGACTTCTCCGTTTCTTCTCGTTGCTCTTGAACTTTTGTGCGTTCTGGTGGAAATACATTGTGAATCAGATTATTGGAGTACTTACTCTGGAGAAACACAGAGTGAAGGCAGCTAAGTTGTGCTGATGTAGCTATAGCCCTGTGAACGAGAATGTATAATATACCAGTGGGATGCGATGGGTGATGTCGTGCCGGTCCGTTGGCGCCTGCGCTTTCTTAGTAGCAAGCGACAGTCACACCTTTATATGAGGAGCAGCTGCCTCGTGGAAGTATTGTACAGTTTAAACAGTTCCATCCGACACAATGCCTGAGAACCTTCGAAGCAATTATTACGTTGGGAAAGACTCAGACGACACAGTAATCCTTTGGTTTGTGATGCTCTACAGCAGGCTTGGCCACTAAATTCACCCATGGGAGAGCCCGTGCACCTGATTCTAAGAGAACCTTATTGTTTAGAGACTAATACAGTGCTGGCATTGAAACTACAACACTATAAAATGACGAAACTTTACTTGTTGCACTTAAACATTAAGGAAGAATGCGCGATTAAGCCTGTAAGTGATTTGGAGTGAAATTTACTATACAGAGACGCCAACTGTGTTCAAACTAGATTTAGCTTTTCCATTGTTTCTCTGAACAGCTTAAGGCAACTGCTCCATCTCTTATGACCTCATCATGGATGGGACACTGAATTCCATCCTTCATTACTTCTACAGCATGAACTCGAATTCCACCGACAAAACTTGGAAGGTTATTCAGAGCATTTTCGCATAAGCCATTTCCGTATCACTGGTGGCTCGTTGCAGAATAATTGCATTTCATTACTGGTGTGCTTGCAGCTGCCCTACAAAGTTTTTGTTTGAAAATAAGGGTAATACATGATCCAATGATGCTACAGAGCATCGAGTAATAGGAGCCAGCGCCTACCTCTAGGCTACCCATTCAGCAGCAAACGTGACTTTGTACGCTGACAGACCATAATTAGAATGTCTCGCAATGTATTTTGTTATTCAGTGATAGTGACTGATTGCCACTATCGCCAGTGAATAAGATGGAGCTAGCTGTGGCGTGGGAGGTCCTAAGAAAGTGATGCTCTGTTGTCTAAGTGGATAACATATTTGGACATGGGTTTCCACTGGCGGTTTATTTTTGTCCTGGGGTCCTTTAAAACTTATAATGTTTTGTGTAAGGAGAAAAATAAACTGCAGACGGAAAACTGTGTCCAAAACCGTGATCGACCGAGGCAACAGAGCATCGCATTCATAGGAGACAAGCCCTTTCTACACACCATCTAACTCCATCTGAGACACACGCACCTCCCTCTGATATTTAAACAATAAAATATTATGAGTTTAGATTAACCAATGCGGAGATAGGAAAGCACGGGAACAACTGAAATATCGTATCGCTTCACTGCAATTTGCGTTTATTGTAACACTTGATAACAGACCAAGAAAATGCCGTCTGCTACACTTGACAGATAATAGCACTAGAACAATAATAAACACCTGGTTCAGTTTTCTGCACTTTAGTTAAAGTTCAACAGGGGAACACACTTTAAGTTCTCCCATAAATATAAACACGCGCGTAGGCGCGTTAAAGAACTGGTTATGAAACAGTCACTTACAATATAAAGGCAGGCACACTCATTTTAAAGTGAAAATAATTAGCAAGTTTACAAAAAAAAAAAAAAAAAAATGGTTCAAATGGCTCTGAGCACTATGGGACTTCACATCTATGGTCATCAGTCCCCTAGAACTTAGAACTACTTAAACCTAACTAACCTAAGGACTGCACACAACACCCAGCCATCACGAGGCAGAGAAAATCCCTGACCCCGCCAGCAAGTTTACACAGTGACTAGAACATTATGGTGAATAATAGGAAAGTGCACCGTCCACAACACCTTACGGCGACATTTAACCTCGAATAAGTTCCTTTCTTTACAATATATATATATATAGTCTGATCCTCAGGGAATGAGTGCAGGGGAGCAGATTCACCACGAACGGGGTCACATGCCCTCACTTCATGAGACACTGTGAAGAGGTCTGAAACTTAATCTCAGACAATGGCACAAAGTCTATATATATATATATATATATATATATATATATATATATATATATATATATATATATATATATATACGCGCATAAGCACAATTAAAAACTTGTGGAAAAACTATAAATAGGAAATTGGCATACTCAAAGGAGCCGCACTCCATCTAAACACCCCAAAACTGGCAACTTAATGGCTAGCTAGAGTAACAAATTAAGAATAGCATGCTTATAGATTGACTAGAATAAAGGAATAGATAACACGTACACGGCTTCTGACGGGCGACAAACTGTGTTGGGCTATTAAGCAGTGATTAATTTAAAATAGCCACAACATACACTAACCAGGTTAACGACGTTTTAAAGACAAGCGTGGAACAAGGACTCTGGTCAGAAGGTACTCAAAACTCGCAGGATTCCCTTACATGGCAGACGTGCCAACACACCCGTTCATACCCCAGACTCAACTAGCGCAACATAAATCGGTGACACATTTCAGATAATATTTTAAAACAACATACTTAAATACCTTTGTTTACCACAAGCTTTAATTAGTTAACACGTTAGGCTGAAGCCACGCAAATGAGGTAGTAAGTTAAGGTCTACAATTCTACTTTGCCATTTAACACGCGTCATGACGACGGAAAGGAATAATCCAGCTAATTAATTTAAAGTCACTACTTGGATCAAGTATTTGACGATGCGCTCAAAATCACCAGACAAAGGTGAGAGAGAAGTTTACACTCGCAAAACAGCACACGCAGAGCACGAGCATAAGGTGAACATTAAATAAACTGCTACATGTTCAGTCATTTACACACCGACGAAACAGATAATCTTCGCCGAATTACTGTAGACGCCGGAATGCCCAGTTTCTTGCAAATAACGCAAAATAATGGTCAAAACGTCTTACTTTAAGTCCGACGACATCCGTAGGACAGAAGTTTTAATGGACAACCAGGCCTCATCCCCTTTGATCCATCTGCGACCAAGATAGTGACATTGGCTGCTATCACTGTCTTAACGCTGCATCACACCTGACACGAGTCACGCCAAACACCAGCAAAACGGCGTGGCCTCCTGTACGCTCCCAGACGTCCGCAATTAAAGAGTCCCTCCTCCAGATCGATGCCCCCCCCCCCCCCCCCCAATCACGGCAGGCAGCCGGCCACAGCAACGCCACAGCGCCCTCTGGCTAGGGTAAGGAAACAACAAAGCGCGAATTTCAAAAGGAACGCGATACAGACAAGGAGGAAACGCAGAGAACCAACCGTGACATTTAGTCACTTTTGCTGCCAAAGTGGTGGCCTAGTGGCAGGGGCCGATGCCTATAACTTCGACGCTCTGTAATGTCGTCGGCTGACGTTCCCCGACATTAGATCCTATTTTCGATTTGTTCCTCAAGATACCCTCTACAACTCCTTGAAGTTTGTGGCAACATTTCTGGGTCACCCTATATTGAACTCAATATGCGCACAACAATGCTAATGTCGATGGCACGCGCTGTGTGTCTTGTTTGGAAATAAACTTGTTCCATTTACTCACTGTACAAGCTGTTGGCTACAGTAAGACCCACTATACCCTCCACCCTCAAGTTTGCTTTCAGTACTGCTCCATACTGTCTAGAGCTTGTTTGTTCGGTAGTGGTCATAAGAGTACTGATAGGCTTATTAATAAAGACTTGGCCGAAATAAAACTCATGTATGGGTTCACAGAATACCGTGGAAGAGGGGCACAACGGTGCTGCGATAACAGCGTACCTGTTATGTCTGAGGGCTATTGCATTTCTCTTTTTTATGTTGTCCATTTTGGTGATCTCAATTACAGGCTTTTTCACCATGGTGAAGTTGTTCTCCCAGTAATGAAGGTGGATGGGCTAACAAAGCAACAAATCTTAACTTATTTATTATTATTATTTTAATAAAGTTTTTCAAAATGGTTCAAATGGTTCTGAGCACTATGGGACTTAACTTCTAAGGTCATCAGTCCCCTAGAACTTAGAACTACTTAAACCTAACTAACCTAAGGACATCACACACATCCATGCCCGAGGCAGGATTCGAACCTGCGACCGTAGCGGTCGCGCGGTTCCAGATTGTAGCGCCTAGAACCGTTCGGCCACCCCGGCCGGCAAAGTTTTTTCGATTATTTAATTAGTACTCTGCTACGAACCACCGAGGTCACTCCGAAAAATATTCTGAACTACCTTCGAAAGTATGTTGGTAGGGTTCAGGTTCATGCTTTATACAGTACCCGTGAAGTACAGTACTCGTGAATTACAGTTGTGGATGTATACCACCGGAACACTCCTCACGACTGTGAACACAATGAAGTAGATTTCTAAGAGAATACTAGTGTGTGCGTTGATTCATTCAATGATTCACTCATTAATTCAGTAATCGTGTTCCGTAAATCCATCATGAAGAATGTGGAACAATCCAGATTTCACACTAGCAGGCAGAAGGCCACTTAGACGACTACTTCTGTAAATCAGATTAACAAATTATGATCCCCACTAGTTACGGTAGAAGTCAAAGTAGTCTGATCCTCAGGGAATGAGTGCAGGGGAGCAGATTCACCACCAACGGGGTCACATGCCCTCACTTCATGAGACACTGCGAAGAGGTCTGAAACTTAATCTCAGACAATGGCACAAAGTCTGTTGATCAGGAACATTAATTACGCTACTGAATCCCCTTGCTTGGTGGCCAGATACTGGCAATGAAAATTTTCACTATCAGGAATCAAGGCGGCGCACCTCTGCCGAATTGATTTCCACCACACAAGCGTGTGTTAACGACTTCGGCTGCGGATGCGCGTACTAATTATGGTAATTACTTCTAAGTTAGTTTGTATACAGGTAGGGGTATGGGTGCGGATATTGCGATAATTGGAACATTACTTTGTACTCACGTCAGTATGTTAGTTGTTTTTCCTTTGCGTCAAACAGTCTTACCGCGGACGGTTTACGGTTATAACTGTGCCAGGAAATGGATCACGCTTGTCGGTATAGACTATTCATTATGCATCCAAGCGTTCGCATTTCAATTCCTGGCCTGCTACCCAGATCAAAATAAACATTAATAACTTGCTTGTATCATGCGCACTTGGAGGTACTAAGCAAACCTAAACACATATTACTCGTAATAGGTGTAATTATTAGTAATTTTTTTTGGTCATCAGTCTACTGACTGGTTGATGCGGCCCGCCACGAATTCCTTTCCTGTGCTAACCTCTTCATCTCAGAGTAGCACTTGCAACCTACGTCCTCAATTATTTGCTTGACGTATTCCAATCTCTGTCTTCCTCTACAGTTTTTGCCCTCTACAGCTCCCTCTAGTACCATGGAAGTCATTCCCTCATGTCTTAGCAGATGACCTATCATCCTGTCCCTTCTCGTTATCAGTGTTTTCCACATATTCCTTTCCTCTCCGATTCTGCGTAGAACCTCCTCGTTCCTTACCTTATCAGTCCACCTAATTTTCAACATACGTCTATAGCAGCACATCTCAACTGCTTCGATTCTCTTCTGTTCCGGTTTTCCCACAGTCCATGTTTCACTACCATGCAATGCTGTACTCCAGACGTACATCCTCAGAAATTTCTTCCTAAAATTAAGGCCGGTATTTGATATTAGTAGACTTCTCTTGGCCAGAAATGCCTTTTTTGCCATAGCGAGTCTGCTTTTGATGTCCTCCTTGCTCCATCCGTCATTGGTTATTTTACTGCCTAGATAGCAGAATTCCTTAACTTCATTGACTTCGTGACCATCAATCCTGATGTTAAGTTTCTCGCTGTTCTCATTTCTACTACTTCTCATTACCTTCGTCTTTCTCCGATTTACTCCCAAGCCATATTGTGTACTCATTAGACTGTTCATTCCGTTCAGCAGATCATTACCAATTAGTAATTATAACTATTACTCGTAATAGGTATAATTATTAGTCTGCAGATAAATACTGGTCTAATGTTGTTCAGTGTGCTGTCTTCAGTTCTTAACAGAAATATCTGCACTTGTATCCATAACACCATATATGTATGTCAGGAGAAAAACAGATAATTTGGAAAAAAACCCCTACTAAACTGCTGAGGCGATGTTTTCACCTACTCTAAACAAAGTGTTTGTGTAACTTCGCAAAGGTGACTGTCAGCTGCCTTCCTTCTGGTTAATTAAAGGTCTGTATAAGAGAAAGATTAGAGTCACGAAGAATAGACAATCCTAAACCCAAGTATTCTTGAGCCGTGGTAAAAATTGCTGTTTTGAAGAGCGCGCCGCAGCGCGTAGTGTGAAGCAGTCGCCCTCCGTTTCTGGCAGTGGCGCCGCTGTGGCAATCGAAGCTTTGGTGTCTCCCTCTGGTGGGAAAGGGGAAAGGTTGCCTGTTCACGTGCATTTAAGGGGCGCTATGAGCTCGCCAGTCGGTGAGTCTGGGTCTATCTCTTGTCCGCATTTGTTAGGCAGTTCGTGTCTGTCTGTCGTTCGGATCAACCTTTAAAGCCTGCAAAATGAGAGTCTTTCCACTCCGCCAGTAAGAGAACTCAGCGAGTGGTCGCCCGGTCGGGGCTTAGTTCCTGCGTCTGAGTCTGCGCGTTAGGCCGTCAGTCTGCTCTAATTTGCTCAGGCAATGGTCATTGATGGTTGGATCGGTCGGTTGGTCGGTCGCGCACTGAGACACAAGATGACTTGTCTGCCTTGAACGTCGGCGCATGTGAGGTCACCACGTGAGTCCAGTGGGCCGCGGCGTATAGCGAGGGGTAGTGACTCCGCGGTCGACACGAGAGCAACAGGAGTCAATCCACGACAGCTACGAGCTGCGACGCCGTGAGACGGGAGATCGGCGCGCCTTCCTGCGTCCGTTGAAGCGGCTGGCAGCGGACGGTTCGGCAGAGCGATTTGGGGGTGCCGCGCCAGGTCTCCTCGAGAAATCGCAGTTTATTAGAAGTTAAGTGATTGGTGATATGTTGTTTGATTTACTCTTGTTAAATTCTACTTGTTTTCTTGGTGAGGTCACCAGCCATTTTGCTTTGGGGTCGTCCCAACATTCTTCTCCGTTTGCCCACCCGCGGGAAAGGGGTTGTTTATAAATTGGGTGACCCGTTTTTCCCCTTCTGGAGTAGGGGTGGGTTAGAGCAACCTGCGGTTCGGGTTGTTCGGTAATCTCCCTATCAATCTACCGTACGTTAATTGCTGCCTCTGTCATGTTTGTCGGATTTGGTGTGTTAACGATTTTATTGCTTGGAGTATAACAGCCTAATACCTGAAATATATTTTGATCTTTTGAAACTTTGATATTATTGCCTATGATCTTGAGAGGCAGTATATTTGTACTGTAGAGCATCTTAACTATTGTTTGGCTAGCCTTGTAGAATTTTATATAAGATTGCATTCCATGGGCTTTTATTTAAATGATCATTTTAGTATATAAAGTTGTCACCCTTTTACCGTAAGACTTCTCTTAGAAGTTAAAGCCAAGTTGCACCTTTGGTGGCAAGGTTAATATTTTAATTGTTAGTGTTTTGTACTATTTCCATCCCTCCTACCGGGGGGTGCTTATTTTGTGTGCTTGTGTAAATTGTTAAAACTCTTAGTTTAAAGTTATGTGTGTGTTGCAGACCTGCTTCAGTGTAATTTTTCAGAGGCTGTTGTGAGCGGTCGTAACCACGGCCGTTTCAAAAGGGAGCGGCAAGGTTCTCTGCCCGAAAGCTCATACAGTCAAAACTTGTTTCTTTCTGCCTCTGAATAAATTGTAACTTTGATATTTAGAGGATGCTTTCTGATTTTAATTTCAAATCTGTTTCTTTACTAAAAAATGATTTTAGGCACTATTAAAGTGAATAAAATTCCCATTTGTTAAAAGGAATTTGGTTATGATTTCATCAGTTACTCCCTGGCAAGTACTTCCATCCTTACATAGTGTGATTAAATGTGTTAATGTTCTTGATGA
The DNA here is from genome assembly GCF_023864275.1 of Schistocerca cancellata. NCBI lineage: Eukaryota > Metazoa > Arthropoda > Insecta > Orthoptera > Acrididae > Schistocerca > Schistocerca cancellata. The sequence goes on from NC_064634.1 coordinate 358,538,982, forward strand.
ATCGCTAGTAAATAAAATAAATCCTTAAGAATATTCTTAGAAAATAAATCACGGTTTAATTCTGATAATGAACAAGTGCATACTCCTACTTTACACGCATAATTTGATGACATAAGTGGAAAGAGCTAAGAAGATATAACGAAAGTAATGACTTCGGAGCTGTTGCATCTCTCTCGAGGTGTAACACAAATGAAGGTTTCTTTGACACACTTCATGGGAGGAAGCACTGACAAAAAGGCTATATGTACTGACAGAAAGACTGTACGTACGTGGTAAACTGACCTCTGTTGTGATCTTCTGCCCTAGGAGACACAAGATCGCCGTCTGGTAGGCATAGAGCGCCGATCCCACCACCATCTTGGTCATTCCGACTACCTCAATGTCTTCCTGCAACAGCTGAAAGACTTTATAAGTCGGGGTAATTGACCAGAAGCGAATTAAAATCATTTTCAGTACTCACATAGGCATAAGTGTCTTTCACATGCAGTTTATTATTTATTTAATGTTAATTAATCCAACGGACAAACGGACGCTTGATGAAGTATCAACTGTAACTATTACGTCCGGTACGGAAGGACGTAAAGCAGAGTTGTAGCCTATCCTCGATGTTATTCATTTTGTACATTGAGTAAGCAGTAAAGAAAACAAAGGAGAAATTTGGGAAGGAAATTAAGATTCATGGAGAAGAAATAAAAACTTTGGTGTTTGCCACTGTGATTCTGTCAGAGGCGGCGCAGGACTTGGAAGAGCAGTTGAATAACCAGATTACATATCCCTAGATTTCCGGAAAGCGTTTGATATGGGATCCCACTGCAGACTTGACGAAAGTTCGAGGATGTGTGAGTGGCTCGAAGAGTTCATAAGTGATAGAACGCAGTACGTCGCCCTCGACGGCAAGCGTTCGTCAGAAACAACAGTGCCCCAAGCAAGTTTGATAGCACCACTCTTGTTCTCTGTATACATTAATATTGTGACGGATAGGGTGAGCATTAATCTGTGACTGTTTGCTGCTGACGTTATAGTGTACAGAAAAGTGTGGTTCTTGAGTGACTGTAGAAGGATACAAAATGACTTACGCAGCATTTCTATTTATTATGAGGAATGGCAGCTTGGTACAAAGGTAGAAGAACGTAATTTAATGCAGATGTGTAGGAAAAACAATTCAGTGGTGTTCGAGTACGGAACGAGTGTTGTGCTGCTTCACACAGTAATGTCGATTGAATACCTAGCGTAACGTTAGAAAGCGGTATGATATGGAAGGAGCAATTAAGGACGGTAGTAGGGAAGGCGAATGGTTTTACTGGGAGAGTTTTAGGGAAGTGTAGCTCATCTACAATGGAGACCGCATACAGAATAATAATGCGACACATTCTTAAATGCTGTTTCAGTGTTTGGGACTCCCACAAAATCGGTTTAAATGAAGATATCGAAGCAATTAAAATACGTGCTGCTACATTTGTTAACGACAGATTTGATCAACATGCGAGTGTTATGGAGATGTTACGTGAACCCGAATGGGAATGCCTGGAGGGAAAACGAAGCTTCTTTCGAAAAACACTACTGAGAAAATGGAGAGACCAGACATTTGCAGCAGATTGCAGAACGACTCTACTAACTCTAACATGTATTTTGCGTAACGTCCGCCAAGACAAGAAAAGAGGAATTAGAACTTGCATGGAGAGATATAGTCGTTTTTCCCTCCCTCCATCTGCGAGTAGCACATGGTATCCTCGTCCATACACCATCCGGTGGCTTGCGGCTTATGTATGTAGATGTGAATGGAATGGACAGTGGAACTTTTATCCATTGTGAATGAGGAACAATGCTACACTAATGAATAAAGGTTCCCACACTAGGTAATTCGAAACCGGCCACGGTAGCTAAGAAATGGAGAATGGATAATGTCTTGAAAAGAGATTATAAGATGAATATCACCAAAAGTAAGACAAGGGTAGTGGAATTTAGTGGAATTAAATCAGACGATGCTGTAGGAATTAAATAAGGAAATGAGACAGCAAAAGCAGTAGATGAGTCACACTGTTTGGGGAGCAAAATAACTGATGATTGCCAAAACAGAGAGGATAAAAAATGCAGATTGGGCACAGCAGGGAGAGAATTTCTGAAGAAGAGGGCTTTGTTAATATCTAATAACGAAGTGTTTTTGAAGACGTCTGTGTAATGTGCTTCCTTGTACGTAAGTGAAACGTGGACGAAAAGCAGTTCGGGAAAACAGAGAATACAAGATTTGTAAATAAGGCACTGCATAAGAATGCTTAGGATCGAATAACTAATTAGAAGGTAATGAATGGAATTGAGGAAAAAAATGTTTAGTGCACAACTTGACTAAAAGAAAGGACTGATTGCCCCGCGGAGTGGCCGCGCGGTTTAAGGCGTCATGTCACGGACTGCGCGGCCCCTCCCGCCGGTGATTCAGCGCCTCCCTCGGGAATTGGTGTGTGTGTTGTTCTCAGCATAAGTTAGTTTAAATTAGTTTAAGTAGTGTGTAAGTCTAGGGACCGATGACCTAAGCATTTTGGTCCCTTAGGAATTCACACACATTTCAACATTTGAAAGGACTGATTGACAGGACACATCGTGAGGCATCATCACGGTTAATTTGGTAATAGAGTGAAGTTTGGGGGATAAAAACTGTAGAGCGAGGCCAAGTCTTGGATACAGTAAGCAGGTTCAAATGGATGTAGGTTGCGGTAGTTATGCTGAGATGAAGAAGCTTGAATAGCAGAGACGAACTTGGAGAGAGACATCAAATAAGTCTTCGGACAAAAAGCGACAATAATAATTGTGCAAAGAGTTTTATAATATGTAAAGTTAGTTTGAAATATTAAAACGGTGCTAAATTACAAGTGTCATACAACGGTTATACACTCCTGGAAATGGAAAAAAGAACACATTGACACCGGTGTGTCAGACCCACCATACTTGCTCCGGACACTGCGAGAGGGCTGTACAAGCAATGATCACACGCACGGCACAGCGGACACACCAGGAACAGCGGTGTTGGCCGTCGAATGGCGCTAGCTGCGCAGCATTTGTGCACCGCCGCCGTCAGTGTCAGCCAGTTTGCCGTGCCATACGGAGCTCCATCGCAGTCTTTAACACTGGTAGCATGCCGTGACAGCGTGGACGTGAACCGTATGTGCAGTTGACGGACTTTGAGCGAGGGCGTATAGTGGGCATGCGGGAGGCCGGGTGGACGTACCGCCGAATTGCTGAACACGTGGGGCGTGAGGTCTCCACAGTACATCGATGTTGTCACCAGTGGTCGGCGGAAGGTGCACGTGCCCGTCGACATGGGACCGGACCGCAGCGACGCACGGATGCACGCCAAGACCGTAGGATCCTACGCAGTGCCGTAGGGGACCGCACCGCCACTTCCCAGCAAATTAGGGACACTGTTGCTCATGGGGTATCGGCGAGGACCATTCGCAACCGTCTCCATGAAGCTGGGCTACGGTCCCGCACACCGTTAGGCCGTCTTCCGCTCACGCCCCAACATCGTGCAGCCCGCCTCCAGTGGTGTCGCGACAGGCGTGAATGGAGGGACGAATGGAGACGTGTCGTCTTCAGCGATGAGAGTCGCTTCTGCTTTGGTGCCAATGATGGTCGTATGCGTGTTTGGCGCCGTGCAGGTGAGCGCCACAATCAGGACTGCATACGACCGAGGCACACAGGGCCAACACCCAGCATCATGGTGTGGGGAGCAATCTCCTACACTGGCCGTACACCACTGGTGATCGTCGAGGGGACACTGAATAGTGCACAGTACATCCAAACCGTCATCGAACCCATCGTTCTACCATTCCTAGACCGGCAAGGGAACTTGCTGTTCCAACAGGACAATGCACGTCCGCATGTATCCCGTGCCACCCAACGTGCTCTAGAAGGTGTAAGTCAACTACTCTGGCCAGCAAGATCTCCGGATCTGTCCCCCATTGAGCATGTTTGGGACTGGATGAAGCGTCGTCTCACGCGGTCTGCACGTCCAGCACGAACGCTGGTCCAACTGAGGCGCCAGGTGGAAATGGCATGGCAAGCCGTTCCACAGGACTAAATCCAGCATCTCTACGATCGTCTCCATGGGAGAATAGCAGCCTGCATTGCTGCGAAAGGTGGACACTGTACTAGTGCCGACATTGTGCATGCTCTGTTGCCTGTGTCTATGTGTCTGTGGTTCTGTCGGTGTGATCATGTGATGTATCTGACCCCAGGAATGTGTCAATAAAGTTTCCCCTTCCTGGGACAATGAATTCACGGTGTTCTTATTTCAATTTCCAGGAGTGTATTTAAGTATTTAAAGGACCAAGTTTCTCTATGTTCGTCATGACAGAAACTGATGTCTTCCATTGGCTGTAACACTACTTCTGACCTTGGAGGTGCGTGGCTTTGTGACTAACAGGAAGTGAGGAAGGGTTGGAAATCAGATTTGCTGATTTTAAGGAAGCAGCTGGTAGTAAGTGTACGATTCGTGACAAGGGAATACACTACTGGCCATTAAAATTGCTACACCACGAAGATGACGTGCCACAGACGCGAAATTTAACCGACAGGAAGAAGATGCTGTGATATGTAGATGATTAGCTTTTCAGAGCATTCATACAAGGTTGGCGCCGGTGTCGACACCTACAACGTTCTGACATGAGGAAAGATGCCTCGTGTAAGGAGGAGAAATGAGTACCATCACGTTTCCGACTTTGACAAAGGTCAGATTCTAGCCTAAAGCGATTACGGTTTATCGTATCGCGACATTGCTGCTCGCGTTGGTCGAGATCGAATGACTATTAGCAGAATATGGTATCAGTGGGTTGAGGAGGGTAATACGGAACGCCGTGCTGGATCCTAACGGCCTCGTATCACTAGCAGTCGAGATGACAGGCATCTTATCCGCATGGCTGTAACGGATCGTGCAGCCACGTCTCGATCCCTGAGTCAACAGATGGGGACGTTTGCAAGACAACAACCATCTGCACGAACAGTTCGACGACGTATGCAGCAGCACGGATTATGGGTGCACGAATGGTAAAACGTCATTTTTCGGATGAATCCAGGTTCTGTTTACAGCATCCGTGTTTGGCGACATCGCGGTGAACGCACATTGGAAGCGTGTATTCGTCATCGCCATGCTGGCGTATCACCCGGCGTGATGGTATGGGGTGCCATTGGTTACACGTCTCGGTCACCTCATGTTCGCACTGTCAGCACTTTGAACAGTGGACGCTACATTTAAGATGTGTTACGACCCGTGGCTCTACCCTTCATTCGATCCCTGAGAAACCCTACATTTCAACAGGATAATGCATGACCGCATGTTGCAGGTCCTGTACGGGCCTTTCTGGATACAGAAAATGTTCGACTACTGCCCTGGCCAGCACATTCTCCAGATCTTCACCAGCTGAAAAAGTCTGGTCAATGGTGGCCGAGCAACTGGCTCGTCACAATACGCCAGTCACTACTCTTGATGAACTGTAGTATCGTGTTGAAGCTGCATGGGCAGCTGTACCTGTACACGCCATCCAAGCTCTGTTTGACTCAATGCCCAGGCGTATGAAGGCCGTTATTACTGCCAGAGGTGGTTGTTCTGGGTATTGATTTCTCAGGATCTATGCACCCAAATTGCTTGAAAATGTAATCACATGTCAGTTCTAGTATAATATATTTGTCCAATGAATACCCGTTTATCATTTGAATTTCTTCTTGGTGTAGCAATTTTAATGACCACTAGTGTAATTAATGTGGGTTTTACGTGGGAGATCGTTTGGGAAAAGTTGTGTGATGGAATGATGGAAAAGATGAGCATGAAATAAGCTGTTGGAAACTTATGGGTAGGAATGAGGAGAAAGGAGCCCTTAAAACGGGCAGGAATAGAAGTGTGTTAAATCTGTTAGCATGGTTACATCTCACAGTGATAATGATAACAATTTGTTTGAAATATGATGGCTGAAGTGTGTTGGTGTAAGTTGAGCAATGTGTTAGTGTAGGTAAGATTTAGTACAAGGATAGTGGAGGACGACGAGGAGGAGATTATTGTTTAACGTTCCGTCGATATCGAGATCATTAGAGACGGAGACGGAGCACAGACTAGGAAAGGAAGGGGAAGGAAAGCGGTCGTGCCCATTCAAAGGAACGATACCGACATTTACTTTATGCGATTTAGGGAAATAACGGAAAATACAAGGATTAATAATCGGGGTATGCAACGGTTGAGAAGTTGTGGTCAGATATGTGTTAAATGTAGGACATCAGAAGGTGTTTAGTGTTGGAGTGGAGAGGAAGGAATGTTAAAAGTTTGTGATATAATTCCGTTCTATCCTCTGCTGTTTTTATCGATTTAATATTGATTAAAAGCATTTGAGCAACATCTTCAGTTAGAAGGCTCTTTGTTCGTCATAACCTAATTTTTCAATTCAAAATCTGGTTCTGCTGTAACTTAATAGTTTGTTTGAAATTTACTCTAATACCTACTGCGTATAATAAGGCGAAAATCCTCATTAATGTACGAGTACAAAATAAATGCCCAGTCTTTGGAAGCGGTAACATCCGTCAAGTATGTGGGTGTGACTATTCGAAATGATCTCAATGGGAATGATCAGATTACACAAGTAACGGGTAAGGTGAACTCTAAATTGCGGTTTATTGGTAGAATCGTGAAGCGATGCAGTCCTTCAACAAAGGAAATAGCTTACAATAAGTTCGTCCAGTCTTAGAGTATTATTCGTCTGTATGGGACCCTTACCAGTTGAGTCTGATTCAAGAGATTGAGAAGGTCCAAAGAAGAGCGGCAAGATTCGTGACTGGCACATTTAGCCGTCGCGAGAGCGTTACAAAACTTATAGAAAGTTTGACGTGGGACACACTTTCAGATAGACGGCGCGCTAAACGGAAGGGGCTGGTCACTAAATTCCGAAATCCGATCTTCACCGAGGATGTAGAGCATATATTATTACCAGCAACTTTCAAATCGCGCAATGATCACCATTCAAAGATAAGGGAAATTAGAGCTCGTACTGAGGCGTTCAGACAGTCGTTTTTCCCTCGCGCGATCCGCGAGTGGAACAGAGGGGGGGAAATATGGCTTTGGGGCGAATTGTGCGCTCCGTCACACACCGCTTGGGAGCTAGCGTAGTATAAATGTAGATGTAGTTCTCATCTTCAAATTTTTGTAAAGCTTTCCTTCCAGTGATTATCAACAGCTGATAATAATCTGTGAAAAACCCATTCTTCGTATCTAACAGCTACAATTTTATTTATTCTCTACCAGCATCAGTACTGACTACCATCTTCGCAGGAGATAATAGTGTACATCAGTTATTCAAGTACTGAGTGAACTTGCGGTGGTTATTTGATGTTATTATTAAGTGTGTACATGTTTCGACATTTCTGTTGTGTAAATCTACTGCAGTGGAACTTTAACGAAATATGTCCAAAAATGGTTCAAATGGCTCTGAGCACTATGGCACTTAACATCTGAGGTTATCAGTTCCCTAGACTTAGAGCTACTTAAACCTAACTAACCTAAGAGCATCACACACATCCCTGCCCGAGGCAGGATTCGAACCTGCGACCGTAGCAACGGCGCGGTTCCGGACTGAAGCGCCTAGAACACCTCGGTCACAGCGGCCAGCTATTGTCATGTGTTATACTTGATGTTCTCATATTTGGCAGAGATATATTTTTGATGAACTGATGTACATTATTATCTCCTGCGAACATGGTTGCTAGAACAAAAATCGGTAGAAAATAAATAAATTTTACAGCTGTTAGAGCAAAAAATTATTTATTGTGAATCAAATTTTTGCTCTTGGTTTCTGCTGTACCAAGACTTAACGCCTGCTGTGCCAGCAGCCGATGTCTCACCAGTGCTTCAAAAATCCCTAACACACAGGGGACAGTTTTCCGGAAGACAGACGGTCATGCTCCGACCGCCCAGCAGAAGCCGATCAAAGCATCGCTAGAGGCCGTGGGCTGCACTATTCTGCAAAACACGTGATCCGAAATAGGCTGACTGTATCCTAGCGCTGGGTGGCATATCGAGCAGTGTTCGGGCCGCACCAGACCAGTTCGCTCCAAGTGAGCTTTCCTGGGCCAGATGCCGATTCCGGAAGGATTCCATCCATTAGACTTCTCACTCGAGAACTGCCTACATAATGTAACTGCCATTCACGTCTTACTTTGCGACCACGGGAGCTCCCAACTGTGCACTTAGAATATTAGTACCCTTTTTGTCAAAGAAGACGGGGACTCTGTCATTGTGGCAGACTTGTGGACTCGTAAATTTATTCCTGTTCAACTTTCAAAAGGTTACATGCCGAATTAAACAGTTTCGCTCCCGGTGGGACGAAAACTTTGTTCATTCAGTTTGTTCTTTAACTCTGAACATTCTAAGGGGCAATGATGTTTATAAAGTGTGTGTTTATTGAACTTAGACTCCATGACAGTGACAGACCTTCTGTTTCCGGAAGTGACTTGTTTTATGTTTTGTTTCAATCCATGCTGGTGTAAATGTGCTAATGATGTATGCTAAATAAACTTGTTTAATCATTGCTACCTGGGTAATTCTTACGCTGCTGTCAGCGCACATATCAGTTTCCCTTTTAGAAATTTCGACCAAACGTTACTAATGTTTATTGAAACTCAGAACTAGTTTTTATTTGTTGTGACCTAATATGTTTTGTAGAGCATAAACGACAGTACTGCTTAACTTTTTTACATTTCCTTTAAAAAACAGTTTATAGCAGTTGAGGTAACACACTCCAAGTAAGAGGTCGAAATACATCGAACCATTTAACTTGTGCTATATAAAAGATGGTGTTTTAATTACTTAAAGCTTAGATAACTTTCAAAATACTTCGCATTGACAATATACGATTCAAAATATGCGCTTTACTAATGAAATGAAATCTTCTCTTACAAACACAAATGTTATTCAGCTCAAGTTTGTTTTACTTTGGTCCTTTTAAAAATGATTTTCGTTTATACTCCAATGTCAGTTGGCGCAATAAGTTATGAACATTATTTGCATGTGAATAGAACCTACAACTTGTCAGGGTTCCCGAACTCTATTTTACTGCACTGAATCATGCTGAAAAATGGCCTTCAATGTAATTTAAATTTGCATAAAGATATACTAATGGCCATTAAAATTGCTACCAAGAAGAAGTGCAGATGATAAACGGGTACTCATTGGACAAATATATTATGCTAGAACTGACATGTGATTACATTTTCAAGCAATTTAGGTTCATAGATCCTGAGAAATCAGTACCCAAAACAACCACCTCTGGCCGTAATAACGGCCTTGATACACCTGGGCATTGAGTCAAACAAAGCTTGGATGGAGTGTACAGGTACAGCTGCCCATGCAGCTTCAACTAGATACTAAAATGCATCAAGAGTAGTGACTGGCGTATTGTGACGAGCCAGTTGCTCGGCCACCATTGACCAGACTTTTCAGTTCGTGAAGATCTGGAGAATGTGCTGGCCAGGGCAGCAGTCCAACATTTTCTGTATCTATAAAGGACCGTACAGGAGCTTCAACATGCGGTCGTGCATTATCCTACTGAAATGTAGGGTTTCACAGGGATCGAATGAAGGGTAGAGCCACGGGTCGTAACACATCTGAAATGTAGCGTCCACTGTTCAAAGTGCCGTCAATGCGAACAAAAAGTAACCGAGATGTGTAACCAATGGCACCCCATACCATCACACCGGGTGATACGCCATTATGGCGATGACGAATACACGCTTCCAATGTGCGTTAACCGCGATGTCGCCAAACACGGATGCGACCAACACGATGCTGTAAACAGAACCTGGATTCATCCGAAAAAATGATGTTTTGCCATTCGTGCACCCAAGTTCGTCGTTGAGTACACCATCGCAGGCGCTCCTGTCTGTGATGCAGCGTCAAAGGTAACCGCAGCCATAGTCTCCGAGCTGATAGTCCATGCTGCTGCAAACGTCGTCGAACTGTTCGTGCAGATGGTTGTTGTCTTGCATCTGTTGACTCAGCGGTCGAGACGTGGCTTCACGATTCGTTACAGCCATGCGGATAAGATGCCTGTCATCTCGACTGCTAGTGATACGAGGCCGTTGGGATCCAGCACGGCGTTCCGTATTACCCTCCTCAACCCACCGATTCAGTATTCTGCTAACAGTCAATGGATCTCTACCAACACGAGCAGCAATGTCGCTATACGATAAACCGCAGTCGCGATAGGCTACAATCCGACCTTTATCAAAGTCGGAAACGTGATGGTACGCATTTCTCTTCCTTACACGAGGAATCACAACAACGTTTCTCCAGGCAAGGCCGGTCAACTGCTGTTTGTGTATGAGAAGTCGGTTGGAAACTTTCCTCGTGTCAGCACGTTGTAGGTGTCGCCACCGGCGCCAACCTTGTGTGAATGCTCTGAAAAGCTAATCATTTGCATATCACAGCATCTTCTTCCTGTCGGTTAAATTTCGCGTCTGTAGCACGTCATATTCGTGGTGTAGCAATTTTAATGGCCAGTAGTGTACAACTTCTGGGTATACGGCCGTGGACAACGGAAGGTTTCCGTTCCTGACAGTTTACTGCACATTTTCAGAGTCTTGCCGACGCACGGCTCTACGAGCTCCTCTGAAAATGTTGGGTGCACCTCTGGACGAAACGTTTGGAACTAAAAAAATTCATGGTCCATGACTGTACAAACCCGAAGATTTACCTGTAGCCGATACATTCGGCTGTGGAAGCCTATATGGTATGCATAAATTTAACCTGATATTAAAAAAGCGTATTATTCTGACGTGTGGCTTCTATGACCTCATAGATAGCATCACAAGCTACCGTTATAGCAGTTGCTGCAACTGATGGTAGGGGGCTACCGGCAGTTACTAGCAGAATGGTCGCAGCGACAGCTGTGTGTCACTTCAGGTGGCCCTGAGTTTTCGTTCTTGATTGGTGGTGTGGTGGCAACACTGAAGGCGGCCATATTCGAGAGCGGTAGATACATTTTGTTATTAGTGCTGGACACTACTAATGAACAAACACGACGTATAGTTTTGTCTGTTATTCAACTCCTTAACGTGCATGCAGACATCAGAAGAAGTAGTGGACCTGTAATTCTAGACAAAACAACAACAGTAATACTAGGGAAGTATCGTTTGGAACATTGTTTCTGGGAAAACAGCAATCACGATTGACGTAAAAGTTAAGTGTAATGTTCACTGGTGCTTCATAGCGGACTGCCCCTCGTCGCACTCTCACTAGCCGTCATCATGAAGCGTTAATGGTCTGAAGATGATCGCACCACGGTCGAAACGGTCACCTGAAGAAATAAATTTTAAGTTTTGACAACGTACATGCGATCTTGGATTGTTTTTACTTAAGTTCTTAATACTAGGGTACTTTAAAAAGTAAGTTACTAACTCTTGTGGCAGGTCAACTAACTTATATTGAGTGCTGCGCTACACCTGAAAGTTGCACAGATACGAATACATAATATTGTATTTCAACATAGTCACCAAGTCTCTGTAAACTACGGTAGGATTGTTCTGGTTACGGCGCCAGTCGAACATCAACACTGGAAAGTCTCTTTTCCCCAGTCATTTTCTCAGCTTGCCGAAAATATGTAAATCACATCGTGCAAGATTTGAACTTTATGACGGATGCTTCCAAACTTCCCTTCGAAAACACAGAAGCAAGGCTTCTGTTCTGTGGGCCGTGTGTGGTGTTAGATTGTGGTGCAGGAGAACAATGTGTTTTCCACGTCTCTTATCCTTTATGGTATTTGAATAATGACAAAACCTGCAGCTGTATTTGAATCTAATGTCGTTCATTCTTTTTAAAACCTGCTACCAGTTTCAACACCATACGGTGTCATCTTCAGGACCCGAATGTTATCCGCCATCCACAACTGTTTTCATATGCAATGAACAGAATCAAATGCAGTGGGTGAAAATCAACTGGACTCTGTACGTTCCGTGGCAGTAACAAGCCCTGCACGGTCGTACCATCTGAGGCAACAACAAGCCTAGAATGGTCAGAAGAGCATGCTGGGCTTGTTACTGCCACGGAAGGTACACAAAGCACTTAATTTTCTCCCACTGCATATGATTCTGTTCATTGCACGTGAAAACCGTTGTGTACTGCGGGTAACGTTTGGGCCCTGAAGATGGCACCATGTGGTGTCGAAACTGGTACCGTGTTTTAAAAGGACAAACGAAGTTAGAATCAAATACCACTGCTGGTTTTGTCATCATTATTCAAGTACTAGGTTTCAAGCTGTAATCCTGCTTGATGGATTACCAGAGACTGTTCTTTATGGCGTTATGCAGCTATGTCAGTGTTGCGCAGTACGAATAATGACTGCACCCTTAGCCATAAACTCTGAGCACGAAACTGCTTCACAGTCGAAGAAAACTGTGGCCATGACTTTCCCTACTGATGGCGCTGATGGAGCAGCTTTCCACGTCCGCGGAGGCGAATACGTGTGTCCCCACTCCATAAACGCTCTCTTTGTTGCAGGTGTGAAATGACGCACTCGTGTCTCCTCAGCCGTTACGATGTGGCTAACTTGTAAGTAAGTCATTGACTTCCACAGAGGAACGTTCAAGGAAGCCTTGAGCTCAATGTACAAGTTCCCACGCCCGGGTTCCCGGGTTCGATTCCCAGCGGGGTCAGGGATTTTCTCTGCCTCGTGATGGCTGGGTGTTGTGTGCTGTCCTTAGGTTAGTTAGGTTTAAGTAGTTCTAAGTTCTAGGGGACTTATGACCACAGCAGTTGAGTCCCATAGTGCTCAGCCATTTAAAAAAAAAAAAGCCAATGTACAAGTGGCGGTGACTGTGGAATCCACCACGAGCAGAATGTCTGGAACGGTACTAAAGACGTACTCGGGCGATGGATGAGCACTATCCTTCGAGGTGCGAATGTGTTGAGTAATGACAGTGATAGCCACTCTGTGACTGCTGCGAATCTGTTGCCTGGACTTTGTAGTCTGTGGGCGATAAAGCATCACCCCGGTCTGTGGGACAGTGGTCAAACTGTTGGCATCATTTCACAACAGATGGACATTAGAATTTCACTGTGAATCAGCGTGCAACTTAGGCGTTCTGCCCCGCGTGTATCAACTTTTAAGTACGTTTCCAGCATCCATGCCACTTCACTCCCACAATGTGATGCACCTGTTATTCGTACAGCAGCAGAACTGTGTCTGCAAGTAACCCGTAAAATGACCTTCTGTTATTATGCAGCAGCGTGAGAAGACTTTTGTACACTCCTGGAAATGGAAAAAAGAACACATTGACACCGGTGTGTCAGACCCACCATACTTGCTCCGGACACTGAGAGAGGGCTGTACAAGCAACGATCACACGCACGGCACAGCGGACACACCAGGAACCGCGGTGTTGGCCGTCGAATGGCGCTAGCTGCGCAGCATTTGTGCACCGTCGCCGTCAGTGTCAGCCAGTTTGCCGTGGCATACGGAGCTCCATCGCAGTCTTTAACACTGGTAGCATGCCGCGACAGCGTGGACATGAACCGTATGTGCAGCTGACGGACTTTGAGCGAGGGCGTATAGTGGGCATGCGGGAGGCCGGGTGGACGTACCGCCGAATTGCTCAACACGTGGGGCGTGAGGTCTCCACAGTACATCGATGTTGTCGCCAGTGGTCGGCGGAAGGTGCACGTGCCCGTCGACCTGGGACCGGACCGCAGTGACGCACGGATGCACGCCAAGACCGTAGGATCCTACGCAGTGCCGTAGGGGACCGCACCGCCACTTCCCAGCAAATTAGGGACACTGTTGCTCCTGGGGTATCGGCGAGGACCATTCGCAACTATCTCCATGAAGCGGGGCTACGGTCCCGCACACCGTTAGGCCGTCTTCCGCTCACGCCCCAACATCGTGCAGCCCGCCTCCAGTGGTGTCGCGACAGGCGTGAATGGAGGGACGAATGGAGACGTGTCGTCTTCAGCGATGAGAGTCGCTTCTGCCTTGGTGCCAATGATGGTCGTATGCGTGTTTGGCGCCGTGCAGGTGAGCGCCACAATCAGGACTGCATACGACCGAGGCACACAGGGCCAACACCCGGCATCATGGTGTGGGGAGCGATCTCCTACACTGGCCGTACACCACTGGTGATCGTCGAGGGGACACTGAATAGTGCACGGTACATCCAAACCGTCATCGAACCCATCGTTCTACCATTCCTAGACCGGCAAGGGAACTTACTGTTCCAACAGGACAATGCACGTCCGCATGTATCCCGTGCCACCCAACGTGCTCTAGAAGGTGTAAGTCAACTACCGTGGCCAGCAAGATCTCCGGATCTGTCCCCCATTGAGCATGTTTGGGACTGGATGAAGCGTCGTCTCACGCGGTCTGCACGTCCGGCACGAACGCTGGTCCAACTGAGGCGCCAGGTGGAAATGGCATGGCAAGCCGTTCCACAGGAGTACATCCAGCATCTCTACGATCGTCTCCATGGGAGAATAGCAGCCTGCATTGCTGCGAAAGGTGGATATACACTGTACTAGTGCCGACATTGTGCATGCTCTGTTGCCTGTGTCTATGTGCCTGTGGTTCTGTCAGTGTGATCATGTGATGTGTCTGACCCCAGGAATGTGTCAATAAAGTTTCCCCTTCCTGGGACAATGAATTCACGGTGTTCTTATTTCAATTTCCAGGAGTGTAATTTACACTGATGTGACAAGTCATGGGATGCGTCCTAATACCGTGTCGGACCTCCTGTTTTCGCGGCGTAGTGTAGCTTCTCGACGTGGTATGGACTCAACAATTCGTTGGAGGCTCCATGCAGAAATATTGAGCTATGCTGCCTCTACAGCCGTCTATAATTGTGAAAGAGTTACCGTTAATGTACGAGTACAAAATAAATGCCCAGTCTTTGGAAGCGTTAACATCCGTCAAGTATCTGTGTGTGACTATTCAAAATGATCAGATTACACAAGTAACGGGTAAGGTGAACTCTAGATTGCGGTTTATTGATAGAATCCTGAAGCGATGCAGACCTTCAACATAAGAAATAGCTAACAATACGTTAGTTCGTCCAGTCTTAGAGTATTGTTCGTCTGTATGGGACGCTTACCAGTTGGGTCTGATTCAAGAGGTTGAGAAGGTCCAAAGAAGAGCGGCAAGATTCGTGACTGGCACATTTAGCCGTCGTGAGAGCGTTAATAATCTCATATAAAGTTTGAAGTGGGACACACTTTAAGATAGTCGGCGCGCTAAACGGAAGGGGCTGGTCACTAAATTCAGAAATCCGATCTTCACCGAGGATGTAGAGCATATATTATTACCACCAACTTTTAAATCACGCAACGATCACCATTCAAAGCTAAGGGGAATTAGAGCTCGTACTGAGGCGTTCAGATAATCATTTTTCCCTCGCACGATCCGCGAGTGGAACAAGGGGGGGGGGGGGCAATAAGACTTTGGCGTGAATTGTGCCCTCCGCCACACACTGCTTGGGGGCTAGCGGAGTATATCTGTAGACGTATGTAGATGTAGTTCTTATCTTCAAATTTTTGTAAAGCTTTCCTTCCAGTGATTACCTACAGCTGATAATAATTTGTGAAAAAGCCATTCTTCGTATCCAACTGCTGCAAAATTTTATTTATTCTCTACCCGTTCCAGTACTGGCTACAATATTAGCAGGAGATAATAATGTACATCAATAATTCAAGTACTGACTGAACTTGCGGTGGTTATTTGATGTTATTATTAAGTGTGTACATGTTCCGACAAATTTCTGTTGTGTAAATCTACTGCAGTGGAATTTTAACGAAACATTTATTGTCATGTTCAAAAATGGTTCAAATGACTCTTATCACTATGGGACTTAACATCTGAGGTCATCAGTCCCCTAGACTTAGAACTACTTAAACCTAACTTAACCTAAGAACATCATTTTCCCATATGCATACGACACTCCTTTTAACTAAACAATTCGCCGAATGTAACAAACGTTTTCCTTCCAGAATTTCTATTTTACACAACATATCCACTGGTAAGTCTGCCTCGACGGTCACCAAAAGCTACTTTTCAGTGCAATATGACACCCAGTCATGCGAATCGGGCCTTAGTATATTTGTATGCATAGGGAACTGGAATCTGGTTATAGGCGATGGAGTAGAAGAAAGGGTTACCGGACAATATGGGCTTGGTAGTAGGAATGAAAGAGGAGAAAGACTATTTGCGTTCTACAATAAACTTCGGATAGTAATAGGGAATATTCTCCTCAAGAATCACAAGAGGAGGAGGTATACTTGGAAAAGGCCGGGAGATATGGTAAGATTTCAGTTAGAATACATCATGGTCGGGTAGAGATTCCGAAATCAGATACTCGATTGTAAAGCGTACCCAGAAGCAGATATAGACTTAGATCTAAATTTAGTGAAGCTTAAGACACTAGTCAGGAAGAATAAGTGCCTAAAGATGTGGGATATGGAGGTATTAAGCAATGAAGAGATGTGCTTGGAGTTCCCTGAGGGTGTAGATACTGCGATAAGGAATACCTCAGCAGGCTGTTCAGTTCTCTAAAAACAGTAATAACAGAAGGTGGAAAGAAAAACGTAGGTATACAGAAATGCAAGTCACTTAAGAACGAAATTAATAAGAAGTGCAGGGAAGATAAGGCGAAATGGCTGCATGAAAAATGTGAAGACACCGAAAAAGAAATGATGGTCGCAAGGAATGAATCAAGATATAGAAAGTCAAAAGCACCTTCTGTGAAATTAAAAGCAAGAGTGGTAACATTAAGAATGCAACGGGAATTCGACTGTCCAATGCAGAGAAGAGAGCAAATAGGTGGAAAGGGTACACTGAAGGCCTTTATGAGGGGAAGACTTCTGATGACGTTATAGAAGAAGAAACAAGAGTCAATATAGAAGAGATGGGGGATCCAATATTAGAAGCAGGATTTAAAAGAGCTTTTGCAAACTTAAAACTCGAATAAGGTAGAAGGGAAGATAACATTCCATCAAAGTTTCTAGAATCATTGGGGAAAGTGGCAATAAAACGAGTATTCACGTTACTCTGTAGAATGATGATCAGAGTTTCAGAAAAACATCATCCACACCGTCCCAAGACTGCTAGAGTCGACAACTGCGAGAATTATCGCACAATCTGCTTGACAACTCATGCGTCCAAGTCGCTAACAAGAATAAAATACAGAAGGACGGAAAAGAAAATTGAGGAAGTGTTAGATGACTACCCGTTTGGCTTTAGGAAAGGTGATGGTACCAGAGAGGCAATTCTGACGTTGCGGTTGATGATGGAAGCAAGACTAAAGAAAAATCAAGACACATTCATAGAATTTGTCTTTCTGGAAAAAGCGTTCGACAACGTCAATTGGTGCAATATGTTCGGAATTAGAAAAGTAGGGGTAAGCTATAGGGAAAGAGGGGTGACATGCAATATTTACAAGACCAAGAGGGAATAATAAGAGTGGAAGACCAAGAACGAAGTGCTCGGAATAGAAAGGATGTAAGACAAAAATAATTTCTTTAGCCCCTACTGTTCAATCTATAAATCGAAAAAGCAGTGATAAAAGAAAAGTTCAAGAGTGGAATTAAAATTCAAGGTGAAATAATATCAATGATAAGGTTCGCTGACGAAATTGCTGTCCTCTGTAAAAGTGAAGAAAAATTACAGGATAAGCCGAATGAAATGAACAGCCTAAAGAGTACAGAATATGGACTAAGAGTAAATAGAAGAAAGAAATGAGAAGTAGCTGAAATGAGAACAGCGACAATCTTAACATCAGGATTGGTGACCATGAAGTAGAAGAAGCTAAGGAATGCAGCTGCCTAGGCAGCAAAGTAACTCACGACGGACGGAGCAAAGAGGAAATAAAAACAGACAAGTATTGTCAAAAAGGACATTTCTGACCAATAAAAGTTTACTTGTATCAAACATAGGCGTTAATTTGAAGAAATTTTTGTGAAATTTACGTTTGGAGCACAGAATTGATGGCAGTGAAATACAGACTCTGGAGAAACCGGAAAAGTTGAGAATCTAAGCATCTGAGATGTGGTGCTACAGAAATTAGGTGGAATTGTAAGTCTAGGAATGCGGAGGTTCTCGAGAGAATCGGCGAGGAAAGGAATGGATGGAAAATACTGAGTAGAAGAAGAGACACGATGACAGGACATCTGTTAAGACTTCATAGAATAACTTCCACGGTACTACAGGAAGCTGTAGGGAGTAAAAACTGTAGAGATTGTAATATATCCAGCAAACAATTGAGGACGTAAGTGGCAAGTGCTACTCTGAGATCAAGAGATTGGTTCAGGAGAGGTAATCGTTGCGGGCCACATCAAACCAGTTGGAATATTGACGACTTAAAAAAAAAGTTTCCTTTAATTTACGTCTATGGTCACAATCTTTTCTGTTTAACAGTTTACCGGTTTCGGTCTTTAATGACCATCATCAGATCTGTCTCATAAAAACAATGTCCTAATCTACTTTATGAGACAGATCTGATGATGGTCATTAAAGACCGAAACCGGTAATATGTTAAACAGAAAAGATTGTGACCATAGACGTAGATTAAAGGAAACTTGTTACATATACAAGTCACTGTGTTTTTTCGCGACGATGTCGCAGCTTGTTAAAAAAAAAAAAAGATAGTTGAACTGAATTGTCCTGTACTATAGATGCACCTCATGACACATCTACACTGGTGACAATTTTTCCTAGTTGGAATGTGTTACCACTAAGTTCCACCAAACCTCGCTGGAGGTCATTTTCGTATGATGCTGATGTAAAAAATCGAACCTCAGGATGATGCTATAGCCCTCGCTTGCGTGAGACACTACTTAAGGTTCCTTCTTGCATTTAACGGTTGGTCCCTTCCTCCCTCTCCATCCCTGTTGCCGTTACCGTAATGCTGTTGCTGGCCGGCCCGAGTGGCCGTGCGGTTCTAGGCGCTGCAGTCTGGAACCGAGCGACCGCTACGGTCGCAGGTTCGAATCATGCCTCGGGCATGGATGTGTGTGATGTCCTTAATTTAGTTAGGTTTAATTAGTTCTAAGTTCTTGGCGACTGATGACCTCATACGTTAAGTCGCATAGTGCTCAGGGCCATTTGAACCATTTTTGCTGTTGCTGATACATGTCCCCTATATTCCACCAAGTCTTGTGGCACTGCCTTTGCACATACTCCGTACTTCCACATCATACAGTATGAACAGGTAACAGGCTTCAAATACTGCTCATTGCTGCTGTCCCAAAAGTCAGACACATCGGCTGGTTCTTATGGCTTAAATAAAGTAAGCAGCAGGTTACTGTAGCACTCTGTCCTAGACCCCATGTCTGTCACATTTACCAAGGGTAACTAATACACTCCTGGAAATGGAAAAAAGAACACATTGACACCGGTGTGTCAGACCCACCATACTTGCTCCGGACACTGCGAGAGGGCTGTACAAGCAATGATCACACGCACGGCACAGCGGACACACCAGGAACCGCGGTGTTGGCCGTCGAATGGCGCTAGCTGCGCAGCATTTGTGCACCGCCGCCGTCAGTGTCAGCCAGTTTGCCGTGGCATACGGAGCTCCATCGCAGTCTTTAACACTGGTAGCATGCCGCGACAGCGTGGACGTGAACCGTATGTGCAGTTGACGGACTTTGAGCGAGGGCGTATAGTGGGCATGCGGGAGGCCGGGTGGACGTACCGCCGAATTGCTCAACACGTGGGGCGTGAGGTCTCCACAGTACATCGATGTTGTCGCCAGTGGTCGGCGGAAGGTGCACGTGCCCGTCGACCTGGGACCGCACCGCAGCGACGCACGGATGCACGCCAAGACCGTAGGATCCTACGCAGTGCCGTAGGGGACCGCACCGCCACTTCCCAGCAAATTAGGGACACTGTTGCTCCTGGGGTATCGGCGAGGACCATTCGCAACCGTCTCCATGAAGCTGGGCTACGGTCCCGCACACCGTTAGGCCGTCTTCCGCTCACCCCCCAACATCGTGCAGCCCGCCTCCAGTGGCGTCGCGACAGGCGTGAATGGAGGGACGAATGGAGACGTGTCGTCTTCAGCGATGAGAGTCGCTTCTGCCTTGGTGCCAATGATGGTCGTATGCGTGTTTGGCGCCGTGCAGGTGAGCGCCACAATCAGGTCTGCATACGACCGAGGCACACAGGGCCAACACCCGGCATCATGGTGTGGGGAGCGATCTCCTACACTGGCCGTACACCACTGGTGATCGTCGAGGGGACACTGAATAGTGCACGGTACATCGAAACCGTCATCGAACCCATCGTTCTACCATTCCTAGACCGGCAAGGGAACTTGCTGTTCCAACAGGACAATGCACGTCCGCATGTATCCCGTGCCACCCAACGTGCTCTAGAAGGTGTAAGTCAAGTACCCTGGCCAGCAAGATCTCCGGATCTGTCCCCCATTGAGCATGTTTGGGACTGGATGAAGCGTCGTCTCACGCGGTCTGCACGTCCAGCACGAACGCTGGTCCAACTGAGGCGCCAGGTGGAAATGGCATGGCAAGCCGTTCCACAGGACTACATCCAGCATCTCTACGATCGTCTGCATGGGAGAATAGCAGCCTGCATTGCTGCGAAAGGTGGATATACACTGTACTAGTGCCGACATTGTGCATGCTCTGTTGCCTGTGTCTATGTGCCTGTGGTTCTGTCAGTGTGATCATGTGATGTATCTGACCCCAGGAATGTGTCAATAAAGTTTCCCCTTCCTGGGACAATGAATTCACGGTGTTCTTATTTCAATTTCCGGGAGTGTAGTTTCTCCACACCTACTGTGTGGATACCGTAGGTTGTGCTTCAGATGGCAACGTACTCCCTACTGCCAACTGAAGACGATGCCACCACTTCTGACTCCGATTTACAGCCGACCTCAGGGCGGTGGTTTGGCTGTCGAATGGCTGAGATCCGAGGTTGGGTGACAGTATGAAGAAGACCCAGAGGGAAATGGCTGTCAAAATCAATAATTTATTTTTTGCTTCTTCATCAGCACCGCTTCGAAATGGCGGGTGACCACGTCCCCACCCCATATGCAGAGGGCCAGTAGCTGGTCAGACAACTGCTAGCGACTAGCCAGCTTGTTGCAAACGTGTGCTGACACCTTCTATGAGGGCCTGGCACACACACGCCAACGTATCGGTCTCAGCGACATGTGAAGGTGAAGAGGAATCTTGCAGAAATAGCCAGCTCTGTGATGAATGACTGCACATGGGCGGCTGAAGTGTACAGCAAGGAGGCATGACTGTTGTGTTGTCAGAAGGTAGGTACTGCGCACAGGATGCAACCCACTGCACGTGGTCAAGAGCGTGGCTGATCCAGGAGTGAGCAGAGAAGGCCCACCATGTTGTGACATCAAATCCAAAGGGTGGACTTCGTCCATGAAGCTGGTGCCACGATGGACACTCGCATCTGTGGATACTGTTGATGAGTTTACGTCGCCTCCTCGTGTGGCATAGATCCTTCATTCTAGCAGACTGCTGGGCTGCGAGTATATCTGCTACAAAATTGACAGCTGTTGATTCCAGACACCAGCGCACCTATTACATCAATGCGCCACTTCTGGTCACATACTCAGCAACGCCACCTAATCCCGAATGACGATGTTTCTTGCATTACTTCTGTGCTGGCGGGTTACGTCAAGCGAGTGTAGCCTGGCTCACAAAAATTCAACATCATTGTCGCCTTAGCGCAAATGATTACACGCCAAGCCCACTAGCTGCCAGCAGCTAATGCAATATTCCCCCAAACATTCTCACAGACTTTGCCCTAAAAGTGGTAGTAGCGCTGATGATTAATTTCTTTTCATTGATGTGTGACCACAAACCATCCAGTATGTTGCGCACCTCTTAACACCCACAACTATATAATGAACTCTGGCATGAAGTTAAAGCAGTATGGAGTGACGTAGTTGGATCTGGTATCCAGACTGTTGGAGTCTATGCCTGGGTGCATTATCGTCATTGCTACTGCTATAAAAGCTCTATGAACTAAACTTCACATCCTGTATACCCTCAAATCACCTAAAATTTTAATCGTGTTTGCTTTCTACCATACTGGATAGGATCAGTAACTGAAATTTCGTTTCATGCTATCCTGGGTTGCAATTGCAATGATCAGCAATGTCATTATCGAAAACACTCTGTGTCTGTTTGACCCCTGCAGATTTATGTTATATGATGCAGGTCTTTCTCGTTTAACAAGCAGTGATAATTACCATTGCATAGGATTTTTACCTGTAGTTGATCGAACAATCCATGAGTGTATCTGCCGGCTTATAGTATCCAATGGACACAATCTTTCGGCGATCAGATATGTCATCATTGTCACGTGCAATGACCAGCTGAACTACTGCGTGTGGACAGCCGATTTATATACCCCCGCCCCCCACTTTCGCGAGCCGTTTCTTCTGCAGAGACAAAGTGTGTGTGTGTGTGTGTGTGTGTGTGTGTTCGTCAGCGCACCTGACGATGGCGACACGTCTGATTCCAGAAATATTGTGCCTGCTGGATACTATGAACTGGGAGTACACTCATGGACTGTTAGATTAACAAAGCTACCACGACAAACTGAAGATTCACGTTACCTCCAGTTGATTACACGATTTCATTTACAAGGAGGAAAGACAGAAAAACATTACTTTATTTGTGAATAAGTCGTCACTAGTGAAAACTTGGGGCAGAGCAGGATATTTTGGGTTGAGTTTCTTGCTGATATAATTTCACGCCATCTCATCTTCATTGATTTCATTTCATTTTTCATTAACTTCAGTTCAGCGAAAGTAATTCTGTTGTTATTATCTGTGTATTTAATTAAGCAGTATTATCTAATGGTACTGTAAAATGACTGCTCTTAAGACAACGATAGTGCAGAATAGCGTGTTTGTGTATGAATGCTGCGTACTTACTGCCACTGTCGCTATGATATTGAAACAGATGTTGACGGTGTTGCAGGCCAGCAACACGGATATGGCGCGACTGACCACCATCTGCAGAAGGCCGATGTAGCTGCAAGCAGAAAGAATCCACGTGCCCTCATTCGTTGCACTGTCCTGGGTGCGCTATACATACTCCGTGAAGTTCATTTGACATGAACTTCTACAATGTGTGCCGTGTGTGAGGGTTTATAGGAAAATTCCCAAAACACGTGAATTAAAATTATCACGGTTTATTCTACAACATCACTTTCAAAGTAATCCCTTGAGAGTGAGCGGCGAACGTTATTGCCTGTTTTGAAGTGTTTCATGGAAGTCTTTCATTGGTAAGTGTTTAATACCCTCTGCCATTCAGCTTGAACGTCCTCCACTGTATCAAATATTCGTGCTCTTGACTTCATTTTCGTCTTGGGAAAGAGGAAGTACTCATACGCAGTGAAATCCGATTACTGCGACAGGTGGGGACAGCTGTCATCAGGTTTTTTAGTAAAAAATTCCTGATTAGGCTGCAAAAGTCGTCGTGGAGTACCCAGTCGATTGTAGGCCATTTCTGTAGACGTTTTCGTCTCATGTACTCTCTCAAACGTCAGGAACATGACAACATAATTCTTTATTAATCGTCTGGACAGGACGGTCGATCTAACATATTTCAATCAATTTCATCTATAAAAAATGTAAACATATAAACGTGGACTTAATGTTCCTCTTAATTTGTCCAGTTTTTCTCAAGAGAGGTGAAGAAAAACAAATCGATTGCGACGACGTGGTCCATTCTTGAATACTGATATAGTGTGTGGGATCACCACCAGGTAGAACTCAGGAATACATCGAAGCAATTCAGAGAGGTGCTGCTAGATCTGTTGGATAAGCACGCACGTTAGTATGGATATGCTTCGTGTGCTCTAATGGGAATCACTGGCGGGAATATGATGTTCTTTTCGCGAGGCAGTATTGAGAAAATGTAGAGAATTGGAATTTGCTTCCGACTGCGGAACGATTCTACTGCCGCCAACATACGTTTTGCGCAAGGACCACGAAGATAAGATAAGTGATGTTATGGCTCGTATGGAGGCATATAGACGGTCGTTTGCGAATGGAACAGGGAACTGGACCGCTACTACTGGTACAAGGTACCCTAGCTACGCACCGTGCGGTATGTAGATGTAGTTGTACACTCATGCTCATAAGTTAAGGATAATTGCACAATGTGGTGCCACACAACGTGCTACTACACAAAACTGGCGCTAATAGCATAGGCACAGAGGAAACGCGCACGACACAGATCTGCAAGTCCACGGTATTGGTGATAAGTTGAGAAAACCGCCCCGAAACACATGTGCTACAAAACGCCACTGTTTCCTGCGCGTGTACCCAGACATCAATATGGGGTATGATCACCATGTACACGTACACAGGCCGCACAACGGGTTGGCATACTCTGGATCAGGTGGTCGAGCAGCTGCTGGGGTATAAGCTTGCATTCTTGCTCCAGAGCCTGTCAGAGCTCCTGAAGTGTCCTAGGGGTGTGAAGACGTGTAGCTATACGTCGACCAAGAGCATCCCAGACGTGGTCGATGGGGTTTAGGCCTGGAGAATAGGCAGACCACTCCATTCGCCTGAAATCTTCTGTTTCAAGGTACTCCTCCACGATGGCAGCTCGATGGGGCCGTGCGTTATCGTCCATAAGGAGGAAGGTGGGACCCGCTGCACCCCTGAAAAGGCGGACATACTGGTGTAAAATGACGTCCCGATACACCTGACCTGTCACAGTTCCTCTGTCAAAGACATGCAGCGGTGTACGTACACCAATCATAATCCTGCCCCACACCATCAAACCACGACCTCCATACAGGTCCCTTTCACGGACATTAAGGGGTTGGTATCTAGTTCCTGGTTCATGCCAGATGCAAACTCGACGAGAATCATTGTTCAGACTATAACTGGACTCGTCCGTGAACATAACCTGGGACCACTGTTCCAATGACCATGTTCTGTGTTATGGCACCAGGCTTTACGGGCTCTCCTGTGACCAGGAGTCAGTGGAATGCACCTTGCAGGTCTTCAGGCGAGTGAACCATGTCTGTTCAGTCGTCTGTAGACTGTATGTCTGGAGACAACTTTTTCAGTGGCTGCGGTAAGGTCCTGAGCAAGGCTACCTGCAGTACTCCGTGGCCGTCTGCGGGCACTGATGGTGAGATATCGGTCTTATTTTGGTGTTGTACACTGTGGACGTCCCGTATTGTAGCGCCTGCGCACGTTTCCTACGTGCTGGAATCATTACCATAATCTTGGGATCACACTTCGTGGCACATGGAGGGCCCGTGCTACGAACTGCTGTATTTGACCAGCCTCCAGTCGGTCTAGTATTCTATCCCTCATAACGTCATCGATATGTGTTCTTTGAGCCATTTTCAACACACAGCCACCATTAGCACGTCTGAAAACGTATGCACACTTACTCGATGCACCGTACTCTGACATGCACCAACATATCTCTGCTTACGTGGACTGCTGCCAGCGCCACCGTGCGACGACCTCAGGTCAAATGCACCGCATGGTCATACCCCGAGGTGATTTAAACCCGCAAACCGCCAACCGGAGAGTTGTTTCACCATGTATCAGCATTATCCTTAATTTATGAGCATGAGGGTAGTTATAGACGGGTTTAAAGTCAGTTTGCGTCATCAGTGACAACCTTTGAAAGAAAACCTTAATCGTTTTCCTCCAGATGAAATGTCACAATTTCAGAGATTTCACCGGTTTCATACAGATATGATGCAGCGAGTGACAATTTGTACCAAGGCCGGAAATTGAACCCAGGTCTCCTGAGTACTAAGCAGGTACGTTAGCCACTGAGTCTTCTCGACACAGCGGTTCACAAAACTGCACGAATTATCCTGGCAAGCCTCCCTCTTCGATGCAAATTCGCACTGCCGCCCCAGTTTACATTATATTCCCCCATACACCCGATCAGAATTGCTGAAGCTTTCCGTTCTGGAGTAGCAGCTCAGCATCGAACGTAAACGGAGAGACTCGGCAATTCTGTTGGTGTGTATGTGGAAATTTAAAGTAGTCAGGGGCGGCAGAGAGAATTTGGATCGAGGAGGAAGGCGTGCCAGAATAATTCGTGCAGTTGTGTGAACAGCTGTGCAAACGTGACTTACTGGCTAACGCACCTGCCCAGTAAGCAGGTGTCCTGCATACGATTCCTGGCCTTACTACAAATTGTTACTCGCTTCTTCAGTCTGCACAAATAAAACCTTTGCTGCGGATTTCCATGTGGTGTTGCCTTGGATGGCTTTCAGTTTTAGAACAAACTTCGCTGAAATCTTGATCGTGTTCAATTCTCCTGACAGAATACTTTCAGATGTACCACAAAATATTCTCCAGAAGTTGTAGAACTCTTAGATGGTCTATCTACGACCTTAGAGAATGCGGTACCTTACTTCCTGATCATTTTACAATGTGATGCCAGTTGACAGGCTATCGGAACTGTCACCATAATCGATCGATGGCTGACCTGAAGCCTTGTTCCCCAAAGCTTGCACCAAAATTTTGCCTGTGTCTTCAGTGATTATTGTAAGTTAAAGTAAAATTTTATACATACAAGCTACTCTTTCAGTTGAGCCATGGCGCAACCTGAATTCACAGAAACACAGCGGAAATATCCTCACTAGCAACTACGAAAACCACTCAGCTCATAGCCACTTGCCTTACAGATTCACTAAGGACTCTGAGCAATATTTCAGTGTACTCGTAAGAATTTACGCGTTATATTCAAAGTGCAGGAACTTATGGAAAACACTTCATAACTTGGCACTTAGTTCATTGTCTCTCTACCTCCCTCAGCAGCCAGCATACAAAAGTAAACATGTATCAGTGTTATTAAGGAAACAGAGATGTCACATAGAATAACAAATTTTATATGGTCTGCATGAGGACCAGCAACGACGTAGATATTAGTAGTGTCTTGCGACTTATATGACTGCAGTAGTTTTAAATTTTTGATCCAACAAAATCTCACTTCACCACATACATAGCTGGTAATGGCGTAACAGCCCAAAACCGGTTCGCGTAACAAATAATACATATTGTAGAATATTACACCAGTGTTGTTTGTGTTTCACTCACAATGTATAAGTATTCTACAAAGAACCGATGCAACAGTCAGTCAATACAATATAACGTAAGTATCTGGTTTCCGGTTACAGTTAAGTATTTCATGAAAGAAATTTTGCCTTACTAGAAGTGCGCAAGGAGGTTGTTAAATGTTACATACCTGATGATTTAGGATAAGTACTTATTTGAGCACACCCTTCTTTACCATTTAACACACTCAGAATGGAGGAAAAGGACTTTATTGACTTCCAAACAGCTGCTGGTAAAGTCATCATCACAACAACACTACACAAATAAAATCACATCACCTGAAACAGTGCGCATCAGTAGGACATTTAGTGACGTTGAACATTGGGAAAGTGTAGACATCCTAAAGAAAAGCAGAGTAAAACTGCTGATGATTTCATTCGCACACCACTTTCAGTAGTGAAAAATATTTCACGATTGTGTGCTGAAAAAAGGGAGCTGTTTGCTATGGTATCCCTTATACCACATCACTATCGGCACTTCTTTACTGATTTGTTTCATGATACTGTAAAGTGATGACTTTTGTTTCGTGTTGTTTACATCTCCTCAGGTATTTATATGTAGATATGTTTTGTCAACCATTATAGCATGACATCTCTGTAGGTCTTAGCCCATTTGATCTGAATAACGTAATGTATAAGACACCTTCCGCTCTCAAATTTTTAGTTTTTTTTTCTGCTCAATTCAGCGCTGTTTTCTCTGGATTTGGAGAATAGTTTATATTTCTTGGATGTCAATAAACGTTTAACACTATAGAAACTAGCATGGTAATTTAATACGTCATACAATATTTTTTTGTTGTCTCTCAAAACATTAGTTTTGGTCCTTAGCACGTTTAGAATGTTATGTCTTAATATATTGTCCTAGTTACTATGGATAAATTTAAAATGTAAATCATCGGGGGAGGGGGCGGGCGCAAATTCTGGTTTTGCGGAAGTTCGGATATGAACAGTGTTGTTGGCTATATTGCTACTTCGGACATTAAAAATTGGCTTTTTTTTTCGTTATTGTTATTTTGATCAGCTTATACAAAGGCGGGCTGTCAGCAGCACATTACGCCGCTCTTCAGCCTTGAGTGGTACAATAAATATTACATATAAGTGGCACAGATAATACAATAAAAACTGCGGGCAAAAACTGTAGACACGAAAAACAAAAAACATGGAGCCGTTCACGCTGGACGAGAAAAATCACTAACACTAGTTGACACGGCGCACATAACATGGATGACGGTGACGGCACACGTGAACAGTGGTGGCGTGACGGCGAAAGAACACTAAACACAAAACGAAGGCACACACACGAGACACTGATGGCGATGATCTCCGGCGCGCGAATGTTCACTGAGCGTGTGCGAGTCTGGGGACCTGCCAAGAGAGGAGGAGGGGGGGGGATGGTGGGAGAGGGAGAGGGGAGAGCAGAGATGCAACGGGAAGGGGAGATAGGTGGAAGGGAGGAAGGGAGGGGAAGCCCAGGGGAAGAGGGGTGGAGGAAGGGGGATGGGGGGAAAAGGAGAGAGAAGAGAGGGAGGGTGCCTAAAGGAAAAGACACAGGAAGTGGGAGGGGGAGGATCAAAGTTGATAGGAGGGGTAGATGGAGGGGAAGAGGACATCATCAGCGAGGGGGAGCTGGCGGAAGCCACCTTGGGAGAGGATAAGGAGGCTGGAGAGATGGAGACCAGGTGGGGCATGGGAGTACAGGCACGACAGCGGGCGGGGGTGGGAGAGGCTGGGCGAGACAAATGGGTGAGGAGGATCGAGTTTACAGGAAGTGTACAGGATCTGTATCCTTTCAAGGAAAAGAGGAGGTGGGGGAACGGAATGAGATCCTACAGGATCCGCGTGGGGGAGGGGAGACGGATGTGATACGCGAGGCGGAGAGCATGGTGTTCAAGGATTTGAAGGGATTTATAAAAGGAGGGGGGGGGGCGGAGATCAAGGCCGGATGGGCGTAACAAAGGATAGGGCGGATGAGGGATTTATAGGCGTGGAGTATGGTGGAGGGGTCCAGACCCCACATACGGCCGGAAAGGAGCTTGAGGAGACGGAGTCGGGAGTGTGCCTTGGCTTGGATTGTCCGGAGATGGGGGGGTTCAAGAGAGGCGACGGTCGAGGGTGACGCCAAGGTACTTAAGGGTGGGGGTGAGGGCGATAGGACGGCCATAGATGGTGATATAGAAATCAAGGAGGCGGAAGGAAGGGGTGGTTTTGCCTACGATGATCGCCTGGGTTTTGGAGGGATTGACCTTGAGCAACCACTGGTTGCACCAAGCGGTGAACTGGTCAAGATGGGACTGGAGAAGGTGTTGGGAGCGCTGCAGGGTGGGGGCAAGGGCTAGGAAGGCGATGTCATCGGCAAACTGGAGAAGGTGGACGGGGGGTGACGGCGGCGGCATGTCCGCCGTATACAAAAGGTACAGAAGGGGGGAGAGGACGGAGCCTTGGGGCACACCGGCAGGGTGTAGGAATCCGTGTTATGGATGGTGACTTAGGAAGGACGGTGGGAGAGAAAGGAGCCGATTAGACGGACGTAGTTAATGGGAAGGGCGAAGGTCTGGAGCTTGAAGAGGAGACCGGGATACCATACGCGGTCATAAGCACGTTCGAGGTCCAGGGAGAGGAAGATTGTGGAGCGACGGGAATTAAGCTGTTCGGAAAGATGAGTGAGGTGAAGGAGAAGGTCGTCGGAAGAGAAGGATGGTCGAAAGCCACACTGGGTAACGGGAAGGAGGTGGTGCTGGTGGAGATGCTGGTGGATGCGTTGGGTGAGGATAGATTCCAGGACCTTGCTAAAGACCGAGGTAAGGCTGATGGGACGGTAGGAGGAGACTGCGGACGGCGGTTTACCAGATTTAAGGAACATCAGGATACGGGAGGTTTTCCACAGGTCGGGGTAGTAACCGGTGGACAGGACTACGTTGTAGAGCCTGGCCAGGGTGGAGAGGAAAGAGGCAGGAGCTTCACGAAGGTGACGGTAGGTGGCACGATCGTGACCAGGAGCAGTGTTGCGTTTTGTGCGGAGTGTAGCAATGAGATCCTGTGCAGTGATAGGGGCATTGAGATCCGTTTAAAAATTGGCATTCGGAGCTTCCCTATGTACTTATTTACTTTCCCTATATAGCAATGTGCTTTTTGCAATGTATTTAGCAATGTATTTTTTTGCACATTGGTTTTTAACTTTTGTTCACTCCGATTATTCGGACTTTTAATGTAAGCATTTTATCAGCAATTTTTAGAACACCAGTCGTCTGTAATAACTGTCTTGATTTGTTATTATGACAAGTTTTAGCAAATTTGCGCTATCGTAACTCGCAGTATGCAGGCGCCATCTGCCGAGAGCTGTGTGCACTAGTCTTAGGGCCTTTGTAGGTATTCATAGCCGGTGTGGTGTGTGCAGCCATAATATGAACTACACCTTCAGAATGTTGTATGACCACATGCCGTAATAGGGTAATCTGCTGCCTCCTTCTTGTTTCTAATGTGGGTTGTCGGTTGAGGGACAAAGCAAGTTACATATTTTAAAAAAAATTCTTTTCTTTCATTTTCTGTTTTATTCTATTTTATTGGACACCGACACTGCACAGCGTCTTTAAAGCTTTAAGAAGGGGAATTTACCTGCTGGAATATTTTATACGCGGCATCCAATATACCTGTCGCCACCAAATATCAGTAAGTTGTTTAATATTTTCTTAGTAATTCAGTGTCACTAAATGAGGTCAAGTCACTATTACGAAATTTTGTATTTCTTCCGTAAGCCAATCCGAAGGTGCCTAAAAAAGGTGCAGCTGTGTGCACGTCATACCAGTTTTCCTACCAAGGAAAACTCTTTAAGAGTTACAGGAAACGAATCTAAGACCCCTGAATAGCAGGAAGACATACTGATCACTGAATTATGGAAGTGGACAGTTTACTGCATCCTACTGCCTAAATTGTAAGATGAAAGTCAAGGAGATGAAAAGTACAGTGGCTCGTCCTACATTTATTGCTTACGTTTGGGAGGGGTTGATCTGGAGAATCCGTTGATTGCACCAGGAGGTAAACTGACTTAGGTGGGTCTAGAGGGATCGTTCGGATTTCTGGAGTGTAGGGTAAAGGGCGAAAAAAGTGGTGTCATCAGTGTACTGAAAGAGGTGGATTAGAGGAGTTGGTTTGGGTATATCGATATTGTAGGCGAGATAAAGGAGAGGAGAGAGGATGGAGCCTTGGGGCGTACCTACAGTGGGGCGGAAGTACGGGAATTGGTATGGTTAAAAGTGACAAAGGATGGCGGATTAGTTAGTAAGGACGCAATAAGGTAGATGGACGTGCGTCTAAGTCCGGTGAATAGGAGACTGGAATATCATAACCTGACATAAGCTTAGTGCTACTCCCTGTGAAATGAGCTTTAGAAGGAAAAAAGGAATTTTAGCGAGTGACACGATATGTGGTGGAACTTAGATTCTCTTGTACAAATTATTTCCTAGATTGGGATAGGTTGATACCGAGACTTCGTTGGTTGCACCAACACTGCCCAGATTTTCGCCTTCATATTTCTGAGGAAACTTGATGCAGGTGTCTTAAGTGGGAGATGCGTCTCAGAGCTGGACAGTGACCGATGGTGATGCGAGACTGGACGCGCACGTAGTTTATGTGTCAGCCGATAGAGGACAATATTGGATAGGGGACTGATTTAGTTTCGATTGTGCCCACTAGAGTGAACTAAAGTAATACAATGTTTTTCATAAACTGTTCTAGTATTTACATAAAGTGTTGTTATGTTTTTTTGTGTATGTCAAATGTTATAAATCTGTTTTAGCAGTATGAATGATGCGTGAGTGTGGTTTAAGGTTAATATGAAGATAATTGTTTAACGAGTTATGTAGTAGGATTTAGTGTGGGAACATATCGAAGAAGTATGGATATGGACAAAGGGGATTTTTGTAGGATAGTTTTGTAAAGTAAGTTTATGGTAAAGGGAAAATTAATTCAGGTATAAATAACAACAGTAAATAACTTTATGCATAAACAAAACTTCAGCGTATTACATAATTACGTCGGTAAAAAGTGCAGTCGTTAAGTTTACTATTTTGCGATTGGTTATTGATGAAAAGCGCGGACTGACGCGGGAGAATGTTGTTTTGCTATTGGCTGTTGAGTAAACTGACCAGTGGGAAAGCAGTATTCTTCGCGCGCCTTTCTCTGCTGGTCGAGAAGACTGGGAGTATTCTAAAGAAGAGTCGAAGTCTAGCCATGAAACAGTTCGGACGTGTGTAGTAGTAGTTCCGATAGAAACGATAAGTTGCCGGATCTAGCAGTCTTTCATACGTCAAAAGTGTGGTAAAGTGACGGCATAATTATTCCGATGGGCGTGTAGAAATTTCGGAATTTTTTAAGTGAATTTTGTGACGAGAAAAGAGATATATTCCGCGTGACGTTTTTAGCAGGTCGATGGCTAAAACCTGTGACTGCATTTGGTAGCGACAGACTTAATATTTGGCGAGCATTATCATTCAAAAACAATCAGTATTTTTGTAGCTATTACGTTTTCGGGAAATGCAACACCATAAACTTGCTAACGTGAGTGAATGGGATTGTGAGTGACTGTGTTAAGGGTAGCACGGGCTTGGCAGTGATACTTGTTCACCTAAGTTTCAGAATATATTAATTGAGGACAAAATTTCCAAACTTTCATTTGTGTGAAAACTTTCTCCCGAAACGTAGATTAGTGACTGGTTCACGTCGAAGTGCAGTAGGTTTAGCTCGGCTTTCCTACTGATGATCTGCTGAGACAATGTTCACAGGTAGGTGCAGGTCCGTCATAAAGGGACGGAGGAACCGGGCCGCCGCAACTCGACAAAGTCACTGGGAAATATTAAAAAACTCTTAACACTGCAACCGAGACTGCTTATTTCTTCATAGAAAACAGCAACAAAACAAGTAGGTAGTTATAACTTACGTGATGATAGTTTGATGATGTTGTACGTTGATCACCAGTTGACCTAACATCTGATCCTGCTTAGGGTCTCTGGAGCCGGCAGTAAAATCTTTGGGGATATCCAGTGGCAGATCCGGATCTGCAGTGCGTGCCGGGATTCGAAGGGCGTCGCTCGGTGACAGCACGCCGGCGCCAGCGGGGCAGAGTCCGTCGTTGAGGACGGCCAGCTCTGCGGCGGCGTGCAGCATCAGCGACAGCAGCGCCCCGTCCAGCAGCACCGTGGTCTCGGACAGCGTCCAGCCGCTCGCCACCTGGACGGCGTAGACCGCCTCGTAGGCGGGCGAGGACTGCGTGTCGAAGGGCAGCCACAGCGGCATCACGTACGCCTTCTGGACGGGCGCGCCGCCGCTGGACCGCGAGGCGATGATGGTGCTGATGATGGGGGCGAACATCCACATCGTCGAGTTCACCCTGTAAGACACCTGAAAACCGCTTCCTCAGAAAGATGAAGGCGAAAACCCTCAGCAGTGTTGGTGCACCCAACGAATTCTCGAGACCGACCCCTCCCAACCTAGGCAATAATTTGTACAAGAGACTGTAAGTTCCACCACATATCGAATCACTCGTTAAAATTCCTATTTT
This sequence comes from Schistocerca cancellata, assembly GCF_023864275.1. NCBI lineage: Eukaryota > Metazoa > Arthropoda > Insecta > Orthoptera > Acrididae > Schistocerca > Schistocerca cancellata. The sequence continues at coordinate 358,572,639 of NC_064634.1, forward strand.
CGTTTTAAAGCTCATCTCACAAGGAGTATGTAAGGGATCCATGATCCCACGAACATAGTTGTTGTTGTGGTCCTCAGTCCTGAGACTGGTTTGATGCAGCTCTCCATGCTACTCTATCCTGTTCAAGCTTCTTCATCTCCCAGTACTTACTGCAACCTACATGCTTCTGAATCTGCTTAGTGAATTCATCTCTTGGCCTCCCTCTACGAATTTTACCCTCCACACTGCCCTACAATACTGAATTGGTGATCCCTTGATGCCTGAGAGCATGTCCTACCAACCGATCCCTTCTTCTAGTCAAGTTGTGCCACAAACGTCTCTTCTCCCCAGTCCTATTCAGTACCTCCTCATATGATCTACCCATCTAATCTTCAGCATTCTTCTGTAGCACCACATTTCGAAAGCTTCTAATCTCTTCTTGTCCAAACTATTTATCGTCCACGTTTCACTTCCATACATGACTACACTCCATACAAATACTTTCAGAAACGACTTCCTGACATTTAAATCTATACTCGATGTTAAGAAATCTCTCTTCTTCAGAAACGCTTTCCTTGCCATTGTCAGTCTACATTTTATATCCTCTCTACTTTGACCATCATCAGTTATTTTGCTCCCAAATAGCAAAACTCCTTTACTACTTCAAGTGTCTCATTTCCTAATCTAATTCCTTCAGCATCACCCGACTTAATTCGACTGCATCCCATTATCCTCGTTTTACTTTTGTTGATATTCATCTTATATCCTCCTTTCAAGACACTATTCATTCCGTTCAACTGCTCTTCCAAGTCCTTTACTGACTCGGACAGAATTACAATGTCATCGGCAAACCTCAAAGTTTTTATTTCTTCTCCATGGATTTTAATACCTACTCCGAATTTTTCTTTTGTTTCCTTCACTGCTTACTCAATATACAGATTGAATAACATCGGGGAAAGGCTACAACCCTGTCTCACTCCCTTCCAAACCACTGCTTCCCTTTCATGCCCCTCGACTCTTATAACTGCCATCTGGTTTCTGTACAAATTGTAAATAGCCTTTCGCTCCCTGTATTTTACCCCTTCCACCTTCAGAATTTGAAAGAGAGTATTCCAGCCAAAATTGTCAAAAGCTTTTCTCTAAGTCTACAAATGCTAGAAACGTAGGTTTGGCTTTCCTTAATCTAGCTTCTAAGATAAGTCGAGGGTCAGTATTTCCTCACGTGGTCCAATGTTTCTACGGAATCGAAACTGATCTTCCCCGATCATAGATCCCAGTATATTTTACTGATGATATACCATCTTAGTAAAATATGTAGTTAAGGCTCACCGGCCACTTGACCATCTTCTTCTTCTGTGCGAATGCACAAACAGTGACCGAACTCTGAAGGGAATCGGCAACGCGCCGCGAGTAATGAGTATAATGGGTGGGGTACTACGAATGTAGTGCGGGACAATACGTTGAGAATGTGGGTTTCGCGGGAGGCGTGTCAGAGATAAATCCCTGCAGTCGCGTTATCCTCTATGTCCTCGGTGTCTCAGATGGATAGAGCGTCTGCCATGTAAGCAGGAGATCCCGAGTTCGAGTCCCGGTCGGGGCACACATTTTCATCTTTTCCGTTGGCGTCTGTCAACGCCTGTAAGCAGCTAAGGGTGTTTATTGCAGTGGAAATAGATGCTATTATCTCACACCCAGGTCGATAGCAGACCGGAGTCGATTGTCGAGCGCTACAGGAGGCAGTGAGACGAGTGTCGAGTGAGCAGTAGTACTGGAGAAGCGGGCAAGAATGGTGGTCGAGTGAGTAGTAAACGGTAAGCTCACCGGAATATGACAAATGAGCGCGCCCCACTGATCGTCGTGGCGTTGACCCTCATCGATATCGATTCGCGAGCGATATAAAAACCAAGTGATAAGTGCCGAATTACGTGTTTCGCGTCAACCACGTCGGCCAGCAACAACCATGGATTGCAGTGCGGATTGTTGTGAATGTTAACCATCATCATTGCGTGTGACGAAGTACTTAAGATCAGCAACCAATAAAAGATAGAACCGTAATTAAACGTGTAAGGCGAACGTAGCAACTGCCTCAGAATTTGCGTGTTAGTGGAAAATACATATCAATTTGTACATCACAACCTTTATGGTCTTCAATAATAGACAAACTTTCAATCATTAACTATTCCGTCTCAGGACAGCCGCACTCTGTTGAAATACCCCCGAAGCCACAGCAGAAAAACCGATAGCCTTACATCCATTAGGCACACGGTCGTATAACCATAATAATTAACTGTTTGGCGGCTTCGCTAAATCAAGCAAAATCCAATACAGAACATAACGGGGGTGTCTCATCTTGCCTCGATATGATATTCCAGTCTCCTATTCAAACTCCACACTTAGACGCACGTTCTTCTGCGTTATTGTGTCCTTCCTGTCTAATTCCCCCATCCTTTGTCACTATTAACCGTACCAATTCCCGTACGTTCCATCCCACTGCAGGTGTGCTCCAAGGCTCCATCTTCTCTCCTCTCCTTTATATCGTCTACAATGTCGATATACTCTAACCAACTCCGCTAGTCCACCTGTTTCCGTACACTGACGACACCGCTTTTTCCACCCTTTACGCTACAGTCCAGAAAGCCCAACGATCCCTCTAGATCCACATAAATCAGATTACCTCGTGGTCGTTTATCGACTAATAAAGTCATGAGAAGGTCTAAACTAACTGTAAAACGATTTAAAAAAGATATCTGAATGGTGCGAAAACTGGCAGTTCACCCTAAATAACGAAAAGACTGGGGTAATCCACATGACTGCTAAAAGGAACTCGTTAAACTTCGGTTACATGATAAATCGGTTTAATCTAAAAGCCGTAAATTCAACTAAATGCCTAGGTATTACAGTTACGAACAACTTAAATTGGAAGGAACACACAGAAAATGTTGTGGGCAAGGCTAACCAAAGACTGTTTTTTATTGGCAGGACATTAAATTTACCTATTTTGACTGTTGGCTAGCAGGGAGCAGAGGCAGCTAGTTGACATACCTAAGCTGTCAGTGTAAGCACCGTTCGAGACAATGGGTCGTATGTATAAGACGGAGAATGTTACTTTATTTTCGGAATTTTCGAAAACATACGCAGATTCGCTTGACTAAAGAGAGTTGGAGAATATACTTCACCCGAAAATGTTCTCAACTTGAGTAAACGGGTGCGGGAAGTCGTACGACGCGAAGACCATACATCGATTACGTATGAAAGAAACTAGAAACGTTTCTCACAGCCGGAGAAAAATACTCCGTTTTTTAAGTGAGCTCTGTAGCGTACTTCCAGCTGAATAAGTTCTGTCACGGTTAGGTTTTATCGAGTTTTTTTACTAAAATTAGGACAATTTATATTGCTGAGAAGGAAAAAAAAGATATACATAGCCCAAAGTAATGTTGGGAAGAGAGAAACTGTAGAAGTTCATACAGACTTAACAATGAAAGCGTTACTGGGCTGGCGAAGGACTTCCTTTTCGAAAACCACGAAAGAAGAGGAGCCGTCTTTCTAAACGAAGCGAAAATGAAAACTTTTTTGGGCTATTTAGCAGACACAAGTTTTTTCAGACTGGTTTAGGAGAAGAGATAAGTACAAGGGCCTACACCAGACAACTTTATCACTAACTTTTTCAGATGTTCTTCATCATACTACCCAAAAAGCACTTATGTGGGTCCGATTTTCCAGAAACTTAAGAAAACTAGAATCTCTAAAAGTCAAGTGGCAATCAAGATATCATTTCCTATGTTTTGTCGACCGTCGATTGCACGGATATACCAACCATGAAGCCTTCTCTACAAGGAGACAAACATATAAAAAGAAAGAGCTTTCCTTATATCAATGTGCAGGGGACATATGATTATAGTGAATTGTGTACTACTGACGATCTAACACTTGATGAGAGGGCCTACAACAGACTTCAGCATGACAGAATGAAGCTGATCTCGAATATTCAGCGGAGGAGATCAAAATGGTTCAAATGGCTCTGAGCACTATGGGACTTAACATCTATGGTCATCAGTCCCCTAGAACATAGAACTACTTAAACCTAACTAACCTAAGGACATCATACAACACCCAGTCATCACGAGGCAGGGAAAATCCCTGACCCCACCGGGAATCGAACCCGGAAATCCGGGCGTGGGAAGCGAGAACGCCACCGCACGACCACGAGCTGCGGACAAGGAGGAGATCATTATTTCATTAATTAATAACAGTGACAGTGACATTTCAAGTAACTGCCATAGCGATGATGTCAGTGATGTTTTTTTACAAGCGTAGCGATCTCTTTGTCATGACGAAACAGCACGGGCGACCGCTTAATAGGTACTATACGTGCCAGGAGGCCATATCTAACTAAAAATATCTGGTATTATAAGACTCAGAGTTCCGGTTTGGAGTAGATGAAAATGGGATGTATTCTTAAGATTTCTTTCGCATAACGCGGTTATCTAACTTAAATAATAAAAAGATGCACAGCCACTGGACCGCGAGACAATGATGTTGCTAGTGCTTGTAGCAAACATTCACATCGTTGAGTTCACTCTGTAAGAAATCTACAAAACGTTTCCTCAGGAAGAAGGAAGCGAAAGTTATGGCCGCTTATAAAATGTGAAAGCATTGGCGTGCAAAGAAACTTATGCAAGAGAATAATGGTGTTCAGAAGAGCTAGCAGTTTGTTATTAAATCTATATGAAGAGCAAAACCTCATATCAACGAATTCCGAATAAAATTAATGAAAGGTACGGGAATTTATATGGTTAACAGTGACAAAGAATGGGAGATTATACAGGAAGGACAGAATAAGGCGGACGCTGTTAATTGGACGTGTTTAAGTCTGAATTTTGAATAGGACACCAGAATGAGACATTCGGTCATAGGCTTAGTCTTACTCCGTGTCAGAGCGGCGTTATAAGGAGAATCGGAACTGAAGATGATCTTCATAGATCTTAATATTTAGAACCCTATAGCAGGATTAGCATCTGAACTTTCTTCGTAATTTACAACAATCATTTTTCACGCATCGTTTCTACGTAGTATGTGTTTGAAAATACTTAGCTTAACGTAGAAACAACTGTAAAATACCAAGAATTAAAAGAAAATAGATCGTACAATTCCGATTAGATTTGCATGACTTTTATTGTTTACTTTATATTATTTTATTTCTTTATTTGTCGTAAAGATACATAATAACAAGTAATCGAATGACAAAAGCCCGCGACAGTCTTCAAGAAATCAACATTAACTACGAAACAAAATGAAACAATAACGAGATGTGAAGGCTCTGTTATATACTGATGGAAAAAAAATCGCACCCCCAAGAAGGAGTAGTGTTTCTACAACTGAAAGATGATGTCTGTTCAAATTTCGCGCCACTCGCTAAAGAGTTGCACTACTAGCGCCACTATGAGGATGGAAGTCAGGTTTTCTTTAAGTACAAGGGTTGGAACTTTAATAGTGGCAACTATTTATTTACAGCTCGTGCAAAATAGATACGTGTTTCAGAGTTTTACTGACCTACAGAGTAGTCACCAGCATTGTGCATAACCTGCTGCCAGCGATGTGGAAGTCATAGGATACTCTTAGCAGTGCCAGTTGTGTTGACAGTTCGAGCGGCGCGGTCTATTGCCCGACGAATTTGTAGCAGTTCTGAAGCGAATGCCGTGAAGTGTTTCCTTCAGTTTAGAAATCGAGCTGAACACACGAGGGCTTGTCAGGGGAGTGCAGTAGGTGGTATAGCACTTAGCAGCCCCATTAGTCAAACATATCAGAAACAGCTTGCTCTGTACGTGCAACTAATCTCGTTCTTTAAATAGCGGTTTACGAGTTGTCACTATTGGCCCTGCAAGAAGAATGCACAATACATATTTCTTCGCTAGGTCTGTGGGGACGTGCTGACCTGTGTAAAAGCGTAAGTTATGGTTCGCGGTTACAGTCTCGCTGACTGTAACTTTTTTATCCCTTCTGTGAAAGAGCTACATGCAGTCAGATCTAAGATCGATAAGGAAGTCGCAAGAAAATACTTTCTGCTCATAGTGCAATGGTGAAAAACTTACAATGCTGAACAACAGGTAACGCTTCTTTCCGCTGCTCAAAAGCAAATTTTGGCTTTCTAGGAATACGTAACCTTATTTATGGAATGCCACATTTGCATACCTGTTCGTGCCGATAGTAGCTCGCTTGTGTACAGATACTCAGTTTTATTAAGAAAGGCTTTCGTCGTAGGGTTATCGTGGGTAGTTTTACTTCATTTCTTATAATAAAGTGCACAATTTTCGTAAGGCTTCTTGTAGTGTTGTTAAAACTATACTTAACATGAGAGAGAAATTAATTATCAAAGATATATGCGAATTCACTGATGTTATCTATAACAGTCAGACAATGCACATGCAGTTTATTGATTACATACATTTAGAAAACTTGTTCTGAGTTACAGCAGTCAAACAAGATTTGAAGATGAATAAAATGCCACTACCAGAGGAGAGCTAATGTGGAAAATACTTTTCTGACTATTTTGGCACTAGCGCTCGCCCCATACATAATACAAAAGCTTCGAGATGCATCTGCTGCCTGGCCGTCTATTAAACCCGAAAAGAACAAAATGTCGCAGAAGTTAGCCCTTTGTCTACATGCGCCTATTTTGGGTTGAGAAGTGAAGGGAATTATGTTCAAAGTTCCATTAAATTGATAACTTCAGAAGACAGCAGAATTGCGTTTTAAAAAATATAATAGAACTCGCGACGTTATATGTACATTGCGCGACGCTTACCGTTACGCAAGTAGCTGTCATGTAGCTAGAGCGTCTCCGGATTTTAAGAACAGTTCCTCCAGAACTTCCGCATTCCACAGTGCTGTGAGATAATGCATATGGCCGGATCTAGACTTCTGAGAGACAGACAGTTACAGCTTTCCTTTTGCACTGCACGAAGTTTCAAAAAATTGAAAGGAACACTTCCTACTTAAATTTCTGCATTCTGCACAGTTGGCAGTGCTGTGTAGGTGGCAGTTACGTGATTTTATGTCGGTGGTTACAAAATAGAGTCGAATGTATGCACTGGGTCGCCGAGGCAGCTACTTCATGGCGATTGGGTCAACCAAGTAAATGAATATACTGAACATGCTGCAAACCACTATAGGGAGCCTGTGTGTCAGAATTTTCATCGAGTGTGGCGCAACGGTGTTATGATAGAAAAATGAGTCTCAGGGAAGAACATTTGGTGGTCTGTTGGACTGACAATAGGTTCCTACGATGGTGGTCTGGGTATGATTCTAGTTTCTGCCGATAATTTTTAATAAGGAGGGACAGATTCTATTTTCTTCTGACTGCGCCAAGTGAAGAAGGTATAATGGCAGTGTGGTCTGAAATACACATTAAACATGATATTCCTTTTCTACTAAGTAGACGTTACGCTGAACAACAATAAAGTCAGGAGTGGCGAAATGTGGGAACTCTATCACCAGTAACCTTTCTTATACTAGTTATTTATTTCTAGTGACGAAACAAACGCTATGTAGGGTCACAGGACACTTGTTCCATCTTTTATTTGAGCTTCTGTATGTCGATAAAATTGGTTCTGAGTTTGGAATGCAACTCAGACCGCCCATAACGCGGCTTTTGATCCCTTCGTGACAATACAGTTCGACTGCAATTTGTTGTTTGTTCAAAACTGCAGATTCCTCAACATCTCCACATACTGCGCGTGAATGGGTTCGAAGCCTGGCCCGGCACTAAAGTTTTCATTATGTATTATCAGGCTCTAGCATGATAACACCTATCTGCTGGTGGATAATAATTCTGATCTTTAATGCATTTTCATTCGTTGTCAACACTAACGATATCTGACGTTTTTGACTCCCAGTGAGACACAGAACTATTTGAGAGATCAATGTAAGTTCAAAGATGTTTTTCCGAGCTGCTGGTGGAGAAAAATTCGGTAGCTGACGTCTCTTTGTGTGTATTCAACAACGATATGTGTGGGGTTCGATTCCCAGTCAACACTGAACTCTTCGTCATATTATTTCTAGTTCAAACATGCTCACATGTTGCTGCTGGTGTAACAAACCCATATTTAACGTTCGTTTTCTCTAGAATTTAACAGCGGTAGGAGCCGGGTTGGAGTCCTGGGAAGGAAAAAATTAATGTTTCGTCTCGTCATTTCAGTTAAAACATCTAGCTACTGCCGAGAAAATTCGATATGTCACAGTTGATTGTGCTTCGATAACAATCCGATTAGGTTCTGGGTTCGAATCCCTGTCCAACACAAAGCTTTACCTCACGGCATTTCAAGTAAGTTACTTGTGAAGAAGCAATATTTAACATCTCTCGTAGTTCGTTAACAGGGACAATAGAGGCTGGGTAGGAATTCGCGTGCATTAAAAATGTTTACGTTATGTAATTTAAAGTTGATATTCGCTAACTGATACTGTCTAAAATCGAGGTATATCACTCTCTGTATGCCTAATCAGGAATGACTGTTAGTTTCCGTCAGTCACGAAATCTTAGTCTGCATGACTTTTGTTTGAATCCATATGCAGAACGAGACGGTTCGTCGTGTCATTTGAAGTTCATACATATTCTCAACTAGCTGCTCGTGAATAACTTAAATATTTAATGTCATTTTGTGTTAAATAACAAGTACGGTACGTTACTTAGAAGAGGAAATTTTGAATACGACGAACTTACTACGTGCATTACCTATCTGACGTAATAATGAGAGTGGTAACATTTCAGGTATGTCATTTATTGCAATAAATGTGAGCTTACAAGCCTTAAGGACAGTCTTATCTGTGATAAGGTGTTCCCTGATATTTGTAGTATCGTGGTATTACTTTACATCTTGAGTTATTGCGATACAGAGCAGTTTTTTCTAGTGGTGACTTGTTGGACCCATTTTCAATAGTCAAACGACTGTACCAAGGAGCGATCAGAGGACCTGCTAGACAGCTGCGTCATGTGGGTTGCATGGGTATCAGGCGAAATGCAATTCAGGTCGTTCGGATACTTTTGAGCATGACTGTACAATATCTTTCGTGAAGGACCAAAGTTCGCAACGACAGCTAATCACACATTTTAAAAAAGTTTTTCTACTATTGTGGGCTCAAAAGAGCAAATTACTCTTATTATGGCATAATTTTCCAGCCGTTCATGCCAGCTTTTGCTTGATAATGGTTAACTATAGCAAAGCGAATTGTGCAAAACAAAGGACAGCTGGAGCTTCACAATGAATTTTAACAATTATTTGGTGGATGAATATCCCCACGTGCAAACATACATAAATATATTCCCTGGGTGATCTCGTCATTATGAAAGGGACAATGAAGTTACAAAAATATGCATCTATCCTTGGGTACCACGTCCACCCCGACATGTAGTTCGCTTTTCCTTGGTACGAAGACATCTACCAACAGGATAATGCAAAATGTCACACAGTTGACTGTACATGCGTGGTTCAAAGGACTCTAGTATGAGTTTACCTTACTCCCCTGGCCACTAGACTCCCTGGCTTTTGAGCCGTATCGAGAATCTGTGGGACCAACTCGATCGCGCCCTTCGCTCCATGGATCCTCAAGCGCAGATGGCTATGGAACTGAAGTCGGCATGCCTCCACATCCCTGTCCTACCTTCCAGAACCGCAACCTCATTGACTTTTTCTCTCAGAAGTCCGCGATGCAAAACGTAGCTATTCGGGTTTTTGACAGGTGGAAACTTTAATGTGTCCGCAGCACGTGGTCTTGCGGTAGCGTTCTCGCTTCCCGCGCAGGGGGTCCCAGGTTTGTTTCCCAGAGGGGTCATGGATTTTTCCTGCCTTGAGATGACTGGTTGTTGTTGTCTTCATCATCATCATTCATACCCATTACGGTTGGAGGAAGACAGTGGCAAACCAACTCCGCTACGACCTTGCCTAGTCAGTGGGGGTCTGCTGCAACATTCCCTACGCTCCTTTGAGTATGGTACCTCATCATCATCATCAACTTTAATGTGTCTGGACAGTGTATTATGAGGGGATTCACCTGGACTTCCATTCAACCCGTGGTAGCAATCGGGATCATGGAGACTGTATGTCGATCGATGGTTGTATGAACCACGTTTCTGCTGACAAGAGATGGATGGTCGTGTTCACGTACGTCGTCGTCCAGGAGAACGGTTTCTAAAAACATGCAACACGCTGCGAACACGGGCCACTGAGGGAAGTATTATGCTGTGGCGGCACCTCCATGGGACTCTGGGTAGTAATCGAGGGAACCTTGACATCTGTGGTTTGCGTGAACATTATTATGAAACATCTTCATTCCTTCATGGCTGCCGGCCGCTGTGGTCGAGCGGTTCAGTCCGGAAGTCTAGGGGACTGATGACCTTATATATTAGGTCCCATAGTGCTTAGAGACATTTGAACCGTTCAAAAAATGGCTCTGAGCACTATGGGACTTAGCTTCTAAGGTCATCAGTCCCCTAGAATTTAGAACTACTTAAACCCAACTAACCAAAGGGCACCACACAAATCCATGCCCGAGGCAGCATTCGAATCTGCGACCGTAGCGGTCGCGTGGTTCCAGACTGTAGCGCCTAGAGCCGCTCGGCCACCACGGCCGGTATTTGAACCGTTTGAACCTTCATGGCTGATGGTTACTTCAGTGACGATAGGATCTTCTAACAGGATAAATATCCATGTCATAAGGCCAGAATTGGAGTGGTTTGAGTTGCATGATAGTAAGTCACGTTGGTATATTGGGCACAAAGTTCGTCTGATATAAACCCGATGGAACGCATGGGAAACGGTGAGGAGCGAAGCTCACACGAACCACAGACCCGTTATTTACGGGAAATCTGTGACCTGTGTGTGCACGTGTGGTGACACATACCTCCGGTAGCCTACCAAGAACTCAGCGAAACCTTCACATGCAGAACAGCTGCCGCTTGCGTTCCAAAGCCGGACTACACGCTATTGGGCATTATTGCAGTGGATACTGGAAGTACATAATGCGTTCCATGCTACTCACGTGACAAGTGCGCCCGATACGGTCGGAAGTGACACTTATACTACATCAGCCAGTCACGAACTGCAGGCGACGGCGGAGGAGAGAAAAAGATGGCCGTCCCTTCGCCGTACAGAAGGTGATCGGCGACTGTACCTTGAGGAAGCGGTGCAGCCGGACAGCCGTGGCGTGGTGCTGGGAGCGGCGTCCACACCTGTCAGGGAAGCGGCCTCGACACTCCGCCAGCAGCTGCAGCAGAGAGGTGATGCGCACCCCGTCCAGGGAGAAGGACAGCACCTGAAAAGTTGTAGCAGGGCTGGCTTCAGCCACCTTGTCTACCACGGGTCGTCTGCGAGGCTTCTGTCTCAATGAAATTCCAGTCCATGCCTCTAATACGTTGTTATTATGTCGTTTACATTGCATTGCAGCACTTATGGGGATAAAGTTCCTCAAAGTGGTTCCCTTTAAGCGAGAATTGCTATACTTGATAGGGTAATTTAAATAACATATGCTATCAACTAGTTTTCACATAAATATAAACATATTTCTTTTCAGAATGGGTTTTCAATCTTTTCTGCATCTGAAACGATTAAGACTTTCTTAAATCCGTGCCCACTATAGGCTACGTTATACAGTGAAGAGCCAGAGAAGCTGGTACACTTGCCTAATATCGTGTAGAACCCCCTCGAACACACAGACTCGGCTAATGTCTAAAGTAGTGCTGGAGGGAATTGACACTATGATTTCTGCAGGGCTGTCCGTAAATCCTTAAGAGTACGACGGGGTGGAGATCTCTTCTGAACAACACGTTGAAAGGCATCCCAGATATGCTCAATAATGTTCATGTCTGAAGAGTTTGGTAGCTAGCGGAAGTGTTTAAGCTCAGAAGTACATAAATGACTTAGTTGACAACATCGGTAGCTCCGTGAGGCTATTTGCAGATGACACGGTTGTCTACAAGAAAGTAGCAACATCAGAAGACTCGTACGTACTCCAGGAAGACCTGCAGAGGATTAATGCATGGTGCGACAGCTGGCAGCTTTCCCTAAACGTAGATAAATGTAATATAATGCGCATACATAGGGGCAGAAATCCATTCCAGTACGATTATGCCATAGGTGGTAAATCATTGGAAGCGGTAACGACCGTAAAATACTTAGGAGTTACTATCCGGAGCGATCTGAAGTGGAATGATCACATAAAACAAATAGTGGGAAAAGCAGGCGCCAGGTTGAGATCCATAGGAAGAATTCTAAGAAAATGTGACTCATCGACGAAAGAAGTAGCTTACAAAACGCTTGTTCGTCCGATTCTTGAGTATTGCTCATCAGTATGGGACCCTTACCAGGTTGGATTAATAGAAGAGATAGACATGATCCAGCGAAAAGCAGTGCGATTCGTCATGGGGACATTTAGTCAGCGCGAGAGCGTTACGGAGATGCTGAACAAGCTCCAGTGGCGGACACTTCAAGAAAGGCGTTACGCAATACGGAGAGGTTTATTATCGAAATTACGAGAGAGCACATTCCGGGAAGAGATGGGCAACTTATTACTACCGCCCACATATATCTCGCGTAATGATCACAACGAAAAGATCCGAGAAATTAGAGCAAATACGGAGACTTACAAGCAGTCGTTCTTCCCACGCACAATTCGTGAATGGAACAGGGAAGGGGGGATCAGATAGTGGTACAATAAGTACCCTCCGCCACACACCGTAAGGTGGCTCGCGGAGTATAGATGTAGATGTAGATGTAGAGAAGAATGCTCATGGAACCACTCTGTAGCAATTCTGGATATGTGGTGTGTCGCATTGTGCTGCTGGAATTGCCCAAGTCCGTCCGAATGCACAATGGGCATGAATGGATTCAGGTGATCATAGCCAGCCGGTGTGGCCGAGCGGTTCTAGGCGCTTCAGTCTGGAACCGCTCGATCGCTACGGTCGCAGGTTCGAATCCTGCCTCGGGTATGGATGTGTGTGATGTCCTTAGGTTAGTTAGGTTTAAGTAGTTCTAAGTTCTAGGGGACTGTTGACCTCAGATGTTAAGTTCCATAGTGCTCAGAGCCATTTGAACTATTTGACCGGGTGATCATACAGGATGATTACGTACGTATCACCTGTCAAAATCTTATTTAGAGGTATCAGGGATCCCATATCACTCCAATTGCAGACGCCTCACACCATTACAAAGCCTTTCACAGCTTGGAAGTTCTCTGCTGACCTGCAGGGTCTATGTTTTCAAGAGGTTGTCTCCATATCCGTAGACGCCCATCCGCTCGATACAATTTTAAACGAGACTCGTCCGACGAGACAACATGTTGTCATTAAAAGTCCAGTGTCGGTTTTGACGGGCCCAGGCGATGCGTAAAGCTTCGTATCGTGCAGTCATGAAGGATACACGAGTGGGCCTTCGACTCTGAAATGTCATATCGATGATGTTTCGTTGGCTGGTTCGCACGCTGACACTTGTTGATGGTCCAGCATTGAAATTTGCTGCACTGTACGGAAGGGTTGCACTTGTGTCACGCTGAACGATTCTCTTCAGTCGTCGTTGGTTCCGTTCTTGCAGGATCTTTTTCCGGCTGTAGCGATATCGGAGTCTTGATGTTTTACCGGACTCCTGATATTCACGGTTCATTCGTGAAATGTTCGTAAGGGAAAAATCCCCATTTCATCGTTATTTCGGAGGTTCTGTGTCCCATCGCTCTTGCGCCGACTATAACACCACGTTCAAATTCATTAAATCCTGATAACCTCCCATTGTAGCAGCAGTAACCGATCTAACAACTGCGCCAGACATTGTTGTCTGATATAGGCATTGCCGATCGCAGCGCCGTAGTCCACCTGTTTACATATCTCTGTATTTGAATACAAGTTTATTTGGAGCTTCGTTGTATTTTGTGAATATTAAACATATGTTCACCTAGTATTTCCTCATTTTAACCAAAAACCTTTTAACACACTCTTTATCAAACATTTTCACTCGTGCCATCGTTATTCCTTTGGGACACGCAAGGACGTAGTGGTATGGTCTTGCATAGATCTGTAACACCATGTCTTTACCGGTTATCTTTGTTTGCAGGCAAATTTCCTTTTCTGTAATAGTTACTCTGAAGAAACTAGACTATAACGTAATTATATGCTCTACTAATTCATCTTCCATCTCTGTTCTCATATCATTAGGGCTTCCAGATTTTGACGACACAGTGTAGGCTTTCGTATTATACTGGGTGATCAAAAAGTCAGTATAAATTTGGAAACTTAATAAACCACGGAATAATGTAGATAGAGGGGTAAAAATTGACACACGTGCTTGGAATGACATGGGGTTTTATTAGAACCAAAAGAAAACAAAGTCCACAAAATGTCCGACAGATGGCGCTGGACAGCAAAACGTCAGTGACTGCGCATGACAATCGTGTATAAAATGAGCTTGGCCTCCGAGGTCCCCAGACCTCAGTCAGTGCGATTGTTGGCTTTGGGGTTACCTGTAGTCGCAAGTGTATTGTGATCGACCGACATAACTAGGGATGCTGAAAGATAACATCCGACGCCAATGCCTCACCATAACTCCGGACTTGCTTTACAGTGCTGTTCACAACATTATTCCTCGACTACAGCTATTGTTGAGGAATGATGATGGACATATTGAGCATTTCCTGTAAAGAACATCATCTTTGCTTTGTCTTACTTTGTTGTGCTAATTATTGCTATTCTGATCAGATGAAGCGCCATCTATCGGACATTTTTTGAATTTTTGTACTTTTTGGTTCTAATAAAACCCGATGTCATTCCAAGCATGTGTGTCAATTTGTACCTCTCTATCTACATTATTCCGTGATTTTTTTCAGTTTTCAAATTTATACTGACTTTTTGATCACCCAGTATATCTTCTCCATGCTTCATTAACTACAATTTCATTACTCCGATATTTCAGTAAAGCTTCATCCATAATACCTTGCTTCCACTTACTGTACGCTTTCTTCATCGTATTGATCAGCTGAAAAAAGCAGTTTTTGCTTGGTACATAATTTCCATCAACATCTAAGTCGTCCCGATACGATTAACGATTTCTCCACAGGTACTATTTAGGCAGTGAGACCTCTACCGTTTCAAACCGGAACTGCAGACATAAGCTCAAAGTTACGTGCCATTTGATTATGCTTAAAAGAATGGCAGACTGTCACGGAAATCGTAGTGACGGAAGACAGTTACGTTATGGTCATATTATTCCGTGAAATTATTTACAAATGGACGCGGGAATATAGTTAAGAAAGTCAAACACACTTACTTGTTAATTATTTTCTGGCCACGGCAGCTCGCACTTATGTTTGCTTACTCGCACTACTGTTTAGTTGAGTTTTATACGACTTGATGAAGCGTTTTATGAACGTGGTATCATATGTTACTGGAGTACGACTTAGGTTGTGGTAATAAAAAAATGTCTCTAAGCACTATGGGACTTAATATCTGAGGTCATTAGTCCTCTAGACTTAGAACTACTTAAACCTAAATAACCTAAGGACGTCACACACATCCATGCCCGAGGCAGGATTCGAATCTGAGACCGTAGCAGCAGCGCGGTTCCGGACTGAAGCGCCTAGAACCGCTCGACCACAACGGCCGGCATTGTGGTAAGACTAATGCAAGCTTATCCTAGATGACCCGTGGCAAGAAAGGGATATTTGTCCTTGATCGACTGGTGGATCCTCGGTGATTGTCACTACGTGACAGGTGGCGCGAATGCGCGGGTTGTGTTCTCTGGCGACAGTGCTCTTGGAGCGCTAACAGGTAGTAGTACTTTGGTCTGCAAGAGGTGTTAGTGCGGCGTTCTCTGCAGGAACGCTAAGCTGTGTTTCCGAGTTTGATCTAGTGCAGGAGATGCCTAGTGCAGGGTGGAGTGCAGTAGATAACCGGCAGTAAGCAATACGGCAATCTCGTCAAGGAGCGTGATTTTTGAGAGGGTTCGCTAACCAGATGCATAGCGGCTGGATTCGCCTTTACATTAGTGTGCCTTGGGAGGAGTCGTTTCATGTACAGCTCGGCAGTTGAGCCATATATTCACAGCTGTGAGTGCTACTGTGGTATTTGACCAGCTTATTTCGAGTGGACTGTGTCAGAATGGTGAGCACCTGCCTTACCACGTTCTTTTAAGGAGTTACCCAGCCTGTTCTACAGAGCCTACCAGTCTATATCATCCTGGTTTCCAATCTGTTGCACTGTCTTTTACTTAGAGCCCACGGAGAGCGAAGCGCAATACAAGCTGCATTTGGAATAAAGCAAAATATCAAGTAATATGTTCCGATGCCTTCTACGTAGCTTTTTTTTTTTTTACTTTATTGTTATTTAAATACCTGTAGAAATCAGGTAGGCTGGCAGCGGCACACTACGCCGCTCTTCAGCCATAGTGTTTACAATAGTATAAGAACGGAGAATTATAAAGAACATAGTGACGGGCAAAAGAGAGAGGTCACAGACACAAAAAACACGGAGTCGTTCACACGTGACGATAACAACACTGAAAACACGTGGACACGGCGCACAGAACACTGATGAATCCGACGGCACAAGTGAACGTAGTAGTGGGACGGCGGACACCAAAAACACTAAACGACGTCACACACACGAGACACAGAAGGCGATGATCTCCTGCACGTGAATGTTCACTATGTGTGTGCGAGTCCGGGGACCTGCCAAGAGAGGAGGAGGAGGAAGGGGAGTGGGAGAGCTAGAGGAGAGAGCAGGGAGGCCACGGGCAGGGGAGATAGGGGGGAGGTAGGAAGGGGGAGGGGAAGCCCGGGGGAAGAGGGGTGGAGGGAGGGGAAGGGGGAAAAGGAATAAGAAGGGAAGAGAAGAGAAGGGAGGGAGGGTGACGAAAGGAAAGGACACCGGAAGTGGGGGGTGGGGCAGGATCAAAGTTGATAGGAGGGGTAGATGGAAGGGACGAGGACATCATCAGGGAGGGGGAGCTGGCGGAAGCCACCTTGGGAGAGGGTAAGGAGGGTGGAGAGATGGAGACCGGGTGGGACATGGGAATACAGGCGCGGCAGCGGGCGGGGGTGGGAGAGGATCGGGGATATGAGCGGGTGAGGAGGATCAAGCTTATGGGAGGTGTACAGGATCCGTATCCTTTCAAGGAAAAGGAGGACGTTGGGGGAAGGGGATGAGATCATACAGGATCCGCGTGGGGGAGGGGAGACGGATGCAATAGGCAAGGCGGAGAGCATGGCGTTCAAGGATTTGGAGGGATTTATAAAAGGGAGGGGGGGCGGAGATCCAGGCTGGATGGGCGTAACAAAGGATAGGGCGGATGAGGGATTTATAGGTGTGGAGAATTGTGGAGGGTTCCAGACCTTCTACGTAGGAAAGCGCTGTCATTTATCAAAAGTTGCGTAGTCATTCTGGGCGAGTGCTATTGCCATTGACATGGGGGGACCACGACGTTGGGATCATGGACTTACTTCAGAGTTTGTACACCTTTAGTAGGCCATTAAAACAACATATTGTGCAAGTAGTACGGTGCACTACTCTGGAAATTCCGAGAAAATCGTAAGAGAAGTTTTACGCATCTGTTATGTCAGTGATATATTGGTGCGAAGGGACTGGTGATGAGGAGTCGTTGTGGTCAATAGTGTCGCCTTCCGCGTCGAGCGGGCAGGTCGCAGTTAACTTCCGCCTGCGCCGCAGCGCCGCTTGTGTCGCCGCGACTCAGTCTTGTTGGTGTATCGGCCGGAGTCACATCGCAGATGCGTGGCGGAGCTTTTTGTCGTTTTCTCTTGGCGGTGGTGTTTTCTGCCCGCGCCATGGCGTCTGTCGAGTCTCCTAAGTCTGTTTCTCGTCGAGCTAGTGTTCGTTTCAGTTTTGACAAGAGTACACGTCGTGTTCAATCTGGATCTTCAGAAATGCACGATTGGTTGTTACACCTGATCAGGTATATACTGATTACTTTGATTCTGATTTCTATACATTCTTTGTGAAGTTTTATGATCCCGTTCAAGTCGATCGGCTTCCCTCTCTGGTTGCTTCTAAAGTGTCGTTTACACATCGAGATGGTTCCGTTAGTCAAGTCCTCCTCGAAAATGCGGCACGCGAGTATACTCCGGTCGGAATTTATAACCTTCCTCCTGAAGTGGACGATTCATTTCTTTAAACAGAGTTGCTTCCGTTTGTAGTAATACGGCATATCCGATGCGAACGCTGGTCGGCCCACCATCGCTTCCAGCGTTATAATGGTATCCGGATTGTGGACATGTGCGTTAAAAAGAACATTTCTTCCCACTTAACTGTTTGTGGTTACCGTATCCACGTTACGTATGCGGGGCAAGAAGGAACTATTTTCTCTGTAACGAAAGCGCTCATCTGAGATCCGATTGTCCGCGTCTTACTGCTGTGCTGACGTCGTCTTATCAAAAACGTCTTTCTTTAACATTAGCAGACATAGTGTCATCGCAGTCTGCTGTCAGTCAATCTCCAGCTTTAAGCGATGTAGGGGCAACTCCTCGCGAATTTCCACCGTCACCGGCGCGTCCCAGTGCGGCCTCTGTCCGTCGGGCAACGACGGCTCCTGCAGCGCAAGTCAAACGCCGGCGGACTGAGGACGGTACGGATTTCGAGGACGCCCCACTCCAGTCTCGTTCTTCTGATACGGAGTCCTCGTGGTACCAAGTTGTTCGTGATATTGTACCTACCAACGTGCGAGTTATTGGCCTCAATGTAGGGAAAAAAAAGTTTAGCATTCGCTGATGGCAAACGGGTCGTGGGCGAGGCGACGGCTAGAAACCTGCTTCTGATTACTCTTTAATCCATATTTTTTCATCACTAGTCACATTATTTAATTTATATGAGATTTGAGAGGTAATACAATGAAAAAAAACAACACGTGTACTGTCATGGAGCTTTAGTGAATTTCATGTTATTTGACTATTTACTATTTGTAATTAATTTTTCAAGGACTAGGGACAGGCTTGGGAAGAACAAGCCAAATCTCGATAAATAATGATGCGAACGACGTTATATACAGTCAGTTATACAGTAAGTCACAATATGCCAGATCATGAGAGTAATGTACAATTACTCGTCAGATGTGCTCTCGACAACACTCGTTACAGGATGGTATTTGTCATATAGACTTGGAAAGAATAAATTGAAACTTCATGTAAATAATTTTTTTTATTGTATTACCTCTCAAATACCATACAAATGAAATTATATGGCCAGTGATGAAAAAAGAAATAGATTAATAATTAAGTTTGAGTGGGAGTCGAACCGTCGCCTCACATACATGCATTTGACGAAGCTTGAACGCTAATCACTTGACCCCAACTGATTCTAATGTCTGGTGTTTACGCACAGATACATACAGCACGTAACAGACGGGTAAAAATTCTCTTGCGATTTTCTCGGAATTCCCAGAGTAGAGCACTTAACGACTTGCAAATTATGTCGTTTTAATGGTCTACTAAAGACGTACAAAGTTGTGGCCTCCCCCTGTAAGTTATAGTACGACTTATCAGTACTTCCTTGTTTTAACCTGTAAAATGTCTGCGCCGATACGAAATTATTTTAAGGAACGTACCTTCTGTTTGGAGGGACATTCACCTGTGGCCTTTGTGTAGTTATTGTAGCTGTTTTTAAGTTTGAAGTGCTTTCGGCTGTTGAAGTGAGGACGGGTAATTTGAATTGGTTAGTTGGTTTGGGGGAGAGGACCAAACGGAGAGGTCATTGGTCCCATCGAAATAGGGAAGGCAGTCAGTCGGCAGTTCCCTTTCAAAGGAACCACCTCGGCCTTTGCCTGAAGCGGTTTAGGGAAACCACGGAAAACCTAAATCAGGATGGCCGGATGCAGGTTTCAACCATCGTCCAGTGTGCTAGGGCCACCCCTCTTGGTCGGGTAATTTTATTGTGTGTTTCGTTAACTGTGTTCCTGCTTATACTGGTATATGTTTGGTGTGTTACAGGTAGCTTATTCGTTGTATTGTGAAAATCTTGTAAGTACAAGCGGTTCCGTGAAGGCCGTGGCGTACGTTAGAGTGAACAGAGGTGGCTTGTTGCCACCACGCTGCCACTGGATCTTCACTTTGTATATGACAATTTTTATGGTCGTAGTTTCTAGCAAATACAATTGTAAGCCTATATTCGTGTTTTAAGGGGGACCTTACAAACGTTGAAGGTTTATTCTTGTAAGGTTCATAGCTATCATTTGCCTTAGAATTTATTTAAGTACTTTAAGATGTTAACTGCGAGTTTAATAACTGCTTTGGGTGGAGTCGTTTAAATTTAGCTAATTTTGGTCAAAATTATATTTCCTATAGTCCATGGCGGGAGTGTTTTATTATTAAAGGAAAAAGCCGAGTCTGGTTCCCCACTATGGATTTCTTGAGTATTTCAAATAAATTTGTTTTAAGTACTATGTTTTTCAATAGAGCCAATACCTTAACGAGGTATCTGGGATGAGGAAAGAAGTAAGGGATGTACATTTATTTTAAGCGGAGTACAGCGAAATGACGTGTTACATGGCTATTTCTAATTATGCGCTTTTCTAAAGATACTGTTTAGTGCTCTAGGAATTACCCAACAGAAAATTCTTTAATTCAGTATTAAACTGCATTACATGCCTACATGACCGTTAATGTGCTCTAGTAAGATGCTGAAAACGAGGGCGTGCTGAAAAGTAATGCCTCCGAATTTTTCTCAATATCGATTGACGTATTCCATGTCACGCGTATTACTCGCTCGACTTTCCCACTTCGCTGCCGCAAGCTGCAACTCTGCCGCTAGAGGGCTCAGAATTGTAATGTGTAACATGGTGGTGTGTAACGTTAACTATGTCGGTGCGTGAAAAACTGCGTGCTGTAGTCGAGTTTCTAGCTGCAGAAATCGCCCCTCCTATTGAAATCCATAGAAGAATGAAAGCTGTTTTAACGGTGATGACTGTATGGACATCAATAATGTGCGACGTTGGATTGTTCGTGCTCGTAGTGAAACGGTGGTGCCTACCTCAACGTGTGTGACAGAATTCGGACTGGACGATGTTGTAGGCAACCGACGAGGCTCACTAGAGTCGGCTAACACAGACACTGATCTCAGGTAAGTGTATCATATAACCACTGCAGAAGTGTGGTACAGAAAACTGTGTACACAGTGGATGCCTCGAATGTTCACTCCTACCGAGCGGGGTGGTGCAGTGGTTTTGCACGCTGGACTCGCATTCGGGAGGGCGACGGTTCAAACTCGTCTCCAGCCATCCTCATCCTCATTTAGGTTTTCCGTCATTTCCCTAAATCGTTTCAGGCAAATGCCGGGATGGTTCCTTTGAAAGGGCAAGGCCGATTTCCTTCCCATTCCTTCCCTACTACTAGTGACCTTGTTGACGATGAGACGTTAAACACTAATCTCCTCCTCCTCCTGTTCACTCCTGACACAAAACCGAGCTAACTGTCAACAATTTCTTTTGCTTTTTGTGCGTGAGGGAGAAAGATTTATCAACACTGAGACAGGTGATAAAAGATGGGTTGATCATTTTGACCCCGAACACAGAAGAACATCAATGGAGTTCAGCTACAAAGGACCACAGACGAAAATAAGGACAAGAGCATACCAGCAGGAGGCAAAGTCATGCTAACAATGTTACAGGATGTTCAAAATGCGTGCATTTGGAATTCACGCCTAAACGCACCACCATAAACTATGCAAGGTACTGTGAGATCCTCAGACAACAGAAAGCACGAAGTGTCCGCACTTGGAGCATCCTCTCCTTCAACACGACAGGGTCAGTCCTGACTTGCTTCCAGGACTTAATTAACGCCATAGAGCACTTCGCTTTGATAGTGATGAAGCGGTTCAGACAGAGGTGCGGTTGTAGCTCCGTCAACAAATCAGTCTACAGAGACGGTATCAACAAACTGGTCTCTCGCTGGGACAAATGTGTTCGTCCCTAGGGTGACTGCCTTGAGAGACAAATATGTAGACATGAAGAATAAAGATGCAGAAAGTTAATAGAGTTGGTTTTATTTAAAAAGCTTTAAGAGTTTCGACTTAAAACATTCGGAAGCATTATTTTTCAGCACGTCGTCGTGGAATGCCTTATCTCGGAGTTTCAACTTAAGCCGTCAGGGCACGGGAGGAGTTAGCTAACGTTGACATGGCGCACTACAAGTTTTGTGACGTCGTTTCTTGCTATTTCACGACGAGGAGCCATTTGGAAACATGAAACACAAAGCAATTTCTGCGATATGTCGGCAACGTGCCATGTAAAATACAACCAGTACGAAGCAAGAACGCTCCCTACGTCACAGTAGAAAACAAGACGTCATACTGTGATTGTTGTGTTCAACAGAAGCCCACATTCGGTGGGTTTTATGTTATACATTACACCCTATGAATATATGTTGTTTCTAAGCACCAGCACACTGAATATCTCGGGAACGATTCGTTATTGCTACGATTTGCTGTAATAAAGTGACGGGAAACTTCATATTGGTGCTTAAACAAATTTCGTGTTCAGTTATTTTCGCTTTATAACTTGCGTGTTATGAGAGTAAGCTATTTTAAGGCAACGACCTACTGAAGATTCAGGAAAACGTGTCGTTATTGTTAGGATTTGTTGTAATTAAATGTCAATTAAATAACACTTAGGTCATTATGTCTTTAAAAGACGGTGACATAAAATCCATGGGTGCTGGTAACTCAGAGGAGTGTATTTGTTTGACCTGCTAAGTTACGGAACCGATGGCAGAGTAGAGAGTTCGAATCTTGCTGTGAACAATTTCTTTTCACCTTTGCATTTTATAAATGGTCTTGGGACTTTTCTATGAAATTATTAGAAATAATTTCTGCAATATTTGATGTTATGTAAATATAAGTGCGCTCTCTGTCAGCAGTGAGTTTCTTCGATTTGTTGCTCTTTTATAAGATCGTGTCCTCACTCAGTGGACATGTAGCTTAAATTTTTGGCCGATTCCATGTTCAGAAATACTGAAGCTTTTATTTATGTATACCACAGACAGAATAACGTACACTGATCATCCAAAACGTTAATATCACAGATTTTCTGTCGACGTAAACCCGTCCAAGCAATAGTAGTGTCACCTGGCGAGCAATGACTGCTAGTCAGACACGTGCACGGTACACGCAGGATCAGGGACTGTGTTGTTTCTGTGTAGATTAGGGAAAGCGTGCGATCTATCTAACAGGGGCGGGTGCGGGGAGGGGGGGAGGGGGAAGACTGTGATGGGCTGGAGTCCCGGCACGAGCATTTTGTAAACTGCACGACTTGTCAGGCGTTCGAGAAGTGCTGTAGCGAGTGCCTTCAACACGTCGTGAAACCAAGGTGAAACCACTTCCAGAACCTCTGGATTAGGCGGCCATTCCTCGTTAAAGAGTCGGACGTCGTAGGCTAGGCACACTGGTAAAACAGGACAGGCAGCGAACTGTGGCCAACTAACAGGCTTTGATGCTGGGCAGAGTACAAGCGTGTCTGAACATGCAGTGCACCGAACATTCCCAACAATGGACATCTATAGCTGATGACCTATGCATGTTCCAATGTTAACACCATGAGATCGGCAAATACGACTGACTTGGGCACATGACCATTGGCACTGGACGTCGTTCGAGCAAGGCACCATGATGGCCAAGGAATGTGATACTCTGGTTGCAGACCATGTACACCCCTTCATAATGATCATGTTTCCCAATTCATACATCAGTGTTCTGCCTAAAGGCAGGTTTTCACGTGGTAGTTTTCCAGGCTGTCCGGTCTTCTGCCATCCTCTTCAGGCCTGCATAATTTCCTCTTCCCTTTACGTCGTCTGTCATCTTATATCTCCTTCTTCCTCTCAGTCTTCTCCCACAAACCAATCCTTCCAATGCATCTACTTGCAAGCACTCCCTTCTCAATGAATGTCCCAACCAGTTCTTTTTCCTTTCTCTTACAACCTTCAGCAGACATCTTCTCTCACGAACCCTTTCCAATACTCTTTCATTACTCACTCTTTCCATCCAGCTTATTCTCTCTATTCTCCTCCACATCCACATCTCAAATGCTTCTAACCTTTTTTCATCCTCTCGTCTCAGTGTCCATGTTTCTGCCCCATATAGTGCCACACTCAAGACAAAACATTTGCCAAGCCTTTTCCTTAGTCCTTTATTCCCAATGGGCAGTGGCATTTTTCAACAAGCTAATCCTCCACGACACAAAGGCGGAAGTGTGATGGAGTGGTCCGAGAAACACAGTGACGAGTTACAATTGATGTGCTGGCCCCACACCTGAACCTGATCGAACACATCTGAGATGTGGTTGAATGTGGTGTCAGAGCTCAACGCCCCCTCCCCACAACTTATGGGAATTAGATGACTTGCGTGTGCAGATGTGGTGCCAACTTCCTCGGGCGACCTACGAAAGCCTCACTGCTTCCATGCCACAATGCGTCGCTGCTGTTAGCTGTAAAAGATGGAGATACTGGCTATTAGCTAGGTGGTCGTAATGTTGTGGCTGATCAGTTTAACTAGCATGTGATCAAAAGGGGAAACGTGCGTTTAGAACATCTAATGTAGGAATTCTATGCACATCCATTTTCGTGAACGGCCTGTATGGTTTGTGAGCCAAATAAAGCCGACATGTGCCACTGGAGATCGCTGAGAGTGCAAAATCAAGTTAACCAGCTCGCCCTATTTTCCGACGACCCCTGTGTGTCACTGGCTATCCCCTCTTTGTGCACGGCAACGTTAGCTGCCTCGTCCCGTGCACCGACGGCTTTACAATCGAATTTTGCACAGAGCCTGCTGAGTGACCGGCTGACCTTGACAATGAGGCCAAAGCAGATGAAGGTGTTGTAGGCGTTGAAGGCGAGCTGCGGCAGGTCCTCAGGGGTGTCCATGGCGAGGCTGGCCGCGCTGCCCAGGAGGAGGATGGCGTGGCCCAGCAGCACCCCGCACAGTGCCAGGCGGTGGGGGCGGCGCCGGCCGGGGGGCGGCAGCCACAGCCCCAGCAGCCGCAGGCCCCTCACCACGGACGCTACTGGCCACACCAGCTCCTCCATCTGCGCATGCGCAATACGGAACGAGCTCTACAGTGTTTAGCCTACCTTCTGGGGAAACGTGCTGTATAGGCGGTAGAGCACTGCCAAGGAACCCCTTCTCTGCGAGCTCACAAAAGGCCAATAATGTGACGTCCACATATTTTCTACCATGGAACCACAGTATTGGCTGTTAATAACAGGTGGCAAGACTGGAGGTATCCAATGGTGAGGACAGCATGAGGCTATGGAGCATAGTACAACTGCTTCGTTGATGAGTAACTCACAGCCGGCCGGAGTGGCCGAGTGGTTCTAGGCGCTACAGTCTGGAACCGCGAGACCGCTACGGTCGCAGGTTCGAATCCTGCCTGGAGCATGCATGTGTGTGATGTCCTTAGGTTAGTTAGGTTTAAGTAGTTCTAAGTTCTAGGGGAATGATGACCTCAGAAGTTGAGTCCAGAGTGCTCAGAGCTATTTGAGCATGTAACTCACAACAGTGCTACAGTCCTAGTGGTATTGATACAAAACAGAGCAACAACGATAAACAAAGGAAACATTGCATTATATCTACAATAATAGCTGCCGAAGTTGACTTTTCGTCAGAAAGGAACCCAAGCAATTTCTCAGGGTGAGAACTAAGTGGCAAATGGAATATTAGCAATTCTGTAAAACGAGTCGGTGGAATGTGCGGTGCCGTATACGTTCGACTTTATGGTCAATGTACATAAGGAGTACAGTGATGACGATACTTGCTTAACAAGTGAAATTGATACTGAAACGCCGGCCGGAATGGCAGAGCGGTTCTAAGCGCTACAGTCTGGAACCGCGCGACCGCTACGGTCCTAGGTTCGAATCCTGCCTTGGGCTTGGATGTGTGTGATAGGTTAGTTAGGTTTAAGTAGTTCTAAGTTCTAGGGGACTGATGACCTGAGAAGTTAAGTCCCATAGTGCTCAGAGCCATTTGAACCATTTGATACTGAAACAGGTGTCGAGGCATGGTTCAAGAAATGGCTCTGAGCACTATGGGACTTAACTTCTGAGGTCATCAGTCCTCTAGAACTTAGACCTACTTAAACCTAACTAATCTAAGGACATCACACACACCCATGCCCGAGGCAGGAATCGAACCTGCGACCGTAGCGGTTGCGCGGTTCCAGACTGTAGCGCCTAGAACCGCTCGGCCACTCCGGCCAGCGTCGAGCCATGTAGTTCATCATCATTGTCGGACAGGGGACCACAAATCATGTCCCAGTGAAACTTAGTAAAGGACAGTCGTTGTCCAAGGGGTGGATAGTAAACACGATTACGTACATTGAGCATCATCTGTGGCATAAGCGGCATAACAATATGACCGTGTAGTGCATAAGAAATACTACGGATATTCAAGGGAGGACAAGACTAATTTGTTACAAAAATTGGTGTTCCCGCGTTGCAAGGATGTTCGATACAGTTTATAGGATGTGCATGAGAGTGAACTACTACGGTATGCACATCAAACTGCGAGCAACAAAGATTACAGTGATTTAAAAGGAAGCAGTGGATGATTGCATAACTTCAAATACTGCTACAAAATTGGAAGAAGTAGGATAGCGAAATTTCAAAGTGTCAACTTGCCGATGCAGCGAAAACTACGGAATCGGCCTGAAAATTTTGTAGATGAGATAAACAAACTTATCCGATCCTTCAGTAACGAATTTGTTTTCAACCTCAACCAACCGGAATTTTAAGAGGAAATACTTATGAAAGGGAACCTGGAAATTAGAAGTACCAAGAGAATAGTATCGCGACCAATTAACATCAGTGGCTTAACGTATTCGAATACAATTACGCCGACTGTTAATCTGGGTCGTAAATTGGCTGGGAAGTTATTTATTGTGCTACAAGGAATTCGAGGTGTTCTCCCCTCTACGATTCTTTCTCGTGTTCATGATATTGTACAGTAGGGAATATTTACGTCACAGCAAGCAAGTGTGGGAAAATGGGTATAAGACAACTACAACTATGGTATGAGCATTGCTTTTGGCTAATACTGGTCAGAAGTATTTGCTTTTGCTTGATTTCTGGTCTGCATATAAAAATCATACTCCCTTAGAGTAAACTATCCCTCCGGAAAAGATTGTGACATTGCAATTCACACCCCCTAGAACCATTGGACAAATCCAGCCTCTGAATGTTTTTTTTTCTGTGCCTTGTATTATCGCACTATCTGCAGCTGTGCCTTAAAGGATAGTAGGATTTTGCCGGCCGGTGTGGCCGAGTGGTTCTAGGCGCTTCAGTCTGGAACCGCGCGACCGCTAGGGGCGCAGGTTCGAATCCTGCCTCGGGCATGGATGTGTGTGTTGTCCTTAGGTTAGTTAGGTTTAAGTAGTTCTAAGTTCTAGGGGACTGATGACCTCAGAAGTTAAGTCCTATAGTGCTCAGAACCATTTGAACCATTTTGATAGTCGGTTTCACGATAACCTCCACGACCGGCTGATTCACATTCGGTTGCATGCCATCACATTCCATCAGTTTTCATCCCCCCTGCGGGTTCGGGGGTTAGAATAGGCCCGCGGTATTCCTGCCTGTCGTAAGAGGCGACTAAAAGGAGTCTCACATGTTTTGGCCTTATGTGATGGTCCCCTCTCGGGTTTGACCTCCATCTTTCTAAATTATTCCGAAGAGCGAGCCAATTGGGGAAGGGCGCCTTACATGGTGCACTGTATCCGTCGTGCAATTAGACCTTTAGCCGGCTTTCACGTCGTTGCAATGGTGTCCCGCTCGTTTTCGATCTTTAGGGCGGGGATACGTCCCTGGGTGCGATTACCACGCTGCCGTCTGCAGTGTTTCTTTTAACTGCGACGACGACCTTGGACAGTTTTGCACCTGAGATCCAGCACGGTAGCCAGTCCGTTGTGGTGGGGCCGCCATGTACCCTCTTGGTTGTAGCCCCCTGACAACACAGGGATCGCTCTACTGATGCCTGCGCCGTTAACTCCCCACGTATGCCAAGGAGTAGATGCCTATCCTCCTGGGGTATCAGGACTCCCGGCAACGGCCGTCCTGCCAGGTGGCCTTTGCTGTGGCTGGGTGGCGCCCGTGGGGAGGGCCCTTGGTCGGAGTAGGTGGCATCAGGGCGGATGACCCGCAATGAAGCGTGGTACATCATCTCTCGCTGGCGGCCAGCCGCCAGCAGTCTCTAAGCGTTCTCGGGCTCAATTTAATGCTCAGAAGTACGATCCGAAAACGTTCCCCTCCCTGGCCACGCCGTGGGAAGAGCGTAAGTCCCAGGATGGAGGTAACAGTTATTCGCCCCGATTCTTAGTTTGCACGAGAGACTTTTCTCTCCACAAAGCCTCAGTTCTTCGTCGAGCATTTAGAGGACAAGTTTGGGGAGGTGGAGGGCTTGTCTAAAATGCGCTCTGGCTCAGTACTGATACAAACGGCATCCTCCGCCCAGTCACGCAGGTTACTTGCTTGTGACAAGTTGGGGGATGTTAACGTTACTATTACTCCACATAAGAGTATAAATATGGTCCAGGGTGTTATTTTCCATAGGGACCTCCTTTTGCAGTCTGATGACGAGCTGCGCGCCAACTTAGAACGTAGAGGTGTTCATTTCGTCCGGCGCGTTCATCGGGGTCCGAGGGACAATCAGGGTGCTACCGGTGCCTTCATCTTGGCCTTCGAGGGTGATACGTTACCGGAAAAGGTCAAGGTGATGGTCTACCGATGTGACGTCAAGCCCTATATCCCTCCCCCGATGCGGTGCTTCAAGTGCTGGAAGTTCGGCCATATGTCTTCCCGCTGCACTTCCAGCCTCACATGTCGAGATTGCGGACGCCCATCTCATCCCGATACTCCATGTGCCCCGCCTCCCATCTGCGTCAACTGCGGGGAGCACCATTCACCTTGCTCGCCAGACTGCAGACTATTCCAGAAAGAGCGCAAAATCATGGAATATAAGACCCTGGACCGGCTGAATTATACTGAGGCCAAACGGAAATACGACCGATTACATCCAGTGCGAATGACAACTTCCTACGCCGCTGCTACAACGCCTGTGCTAGCCCCATCAGTTTCGCGCCTTCCGGCCGGATCGACGAGTGGTACAACTCCTCCTGCCCCCTTGCCAGTGGGGGGCTCTACCCACCGGGTTGCTCCTGTGCCACCTACCTCAGGAGCAACACCATCCCCCCCATCGGGGACGTCGGTCCCCGCTCCTAAGCTGGAGAAGTGTCCAACTTCTTCGGCTTCTCACGCTCGCAAGGGGTCCCTTGGGTCCCTCCCTTCCCAGGTTTCCACCGGCGGGAAGGCTGACGATCGACTGTGGCGTAAGTGCCCACAATCTGCAGGTCGAAGGGCTTCCCGATCCTCCTCAGTCCCAGAGACTGAATCGGTGAAGCCCTCCCAGCCAGTTAAACCCAAGGAGCAGCGTGAGAAATCAAAGAAGAGCAGCTCTAAGCCCAAGGAACGCGCGGTGGTAGCCACCCCATCGCAACCTTCTAGCTCTGCGTCTGGGGACGAGGTGGAGATTCTGGCGTCCGCTGAGGACCTCGATCTCGCCGGTCCCTCAGACGCCGTGAATAGCAATAGCACTAGCACGGGTGCTCAATCGGAGGCAGCAGGTGACCCAGCGGCGTAATCTGCCGTCCCAGTCCCGGCACGCCTTTCTCAGCCATGGACAAAACCATCCTCCAGTGGAACTGCAGCGGTTTCTTCCACCATCTAGCTGAGCTCCGCCAACTTATCAGCCTTCACCCTTTCCTCTGCATTGCTCTGCAGGAAACTTGGTTTCCAGCAATGCGCACCCCCACCCTCCGTGGCTATCGGGGTTATTATAAGAACCGAGCAGCTTATGAAAGGGTGTCTGGTGGCGTCTGCATCTATGTCCTTAACTCTCTTCACAGCGAGTCTGTCCCTCTACAAACAGCTTTAGAGGCTGTCGCTGTTAGGGTGTGGACGCCGCAGGCTCTCACCGTCTGCAGTCTTTACCTTCCACCGGAGGGTGATGTCGCGCAGCATGTCCTGGCTGCGCTGCTAGCCCAATTGCCGCCACCTTTCTTATTACTGGGCGACTTTAACGCCCATAACCCTCTGTGGGGTGGGTCAGTGGCAACAGGTCGAGGCGCCACCGTTGAGCATTTATTGTCGCAGCTCGATCTCTCGATTTTGAATGATGGTGCCTCCACACACTTCAGTGTGGCGCATGGCACCTACTCCGCCATTGACCTTTCAATCTGTAGCCCTAGCCTCTTACCATCTGTCCACTGGAGTGTGCATGACGACCTGTGTGGTAGTGACCACTTTCCGATTTTTCTGTCACTACCACAGCGTCACTCTTCTGGGCGCCCTAGCCGATGGGCTATGAATAAGGCTGACTGGGACTTGTTCTCCTCCACTGCCGCTATTGAGTCTCTCTCAACTGATGCCATTGATGCGGTGGTTACATCGGTCACCGCCGGCATCGTCACTGCCGCCGAGTCTGCCATTCCCCGTTCTTCTGGGTCCCCTCGGCGGAGGGCTGTGCCTTGGTGGTCGCCTGAGATCGCTGAAGCGATTAAAGATCGCCGGCGGGCGCTCCAGCGTCACAAGCGACATCCCTCCATGGACCACCTTATCGCCTTCAAACGGCTGCGTGCGCGGGCCCGCCTCCTTATCCGCCAAGGCAAGAAGGAGTGCTGGGAGCGGTATGTGTCCACCATTGGACTCCATGTCACTCCATCGCAGGTCTGGGCCAAGATTCGATGGGTCTTCGGCTATCGGACCCCTGCCAGCGTCCCTGCGCTCTCACTGAATGGAGCAGTTTGTACTGACTCCGACGTCATAGCAAACCGCTTAGCAGCGCATTTTGCTATGAGTTCCGCTTCTGCGAATTACCCCCAGGCCTTCCGCTCCATTAAAGAGCGGATGGAACGTCGGAGCCTTTCTTTTCGCACCAACGCTTCTGAACCCTACAACGCTCCATTCAGTGAGTGGGAAATTCAGAGTGCCCTTGCCGCTTGCCCTGATACCGCTCCCGGGCCAGATCGCATCCACTGTCAGATGCTGAAACACCTTTCAGTGGACTGCAAGCGACGCCTCCTCGACCTTTACAACCGTCTCTGGGTCGAGGGTGAGTTTCCGTCGCAATGGCGGGAAAGTATTGTCATCCCCATTTTGAAACCTGGAAAGAACCCTCTGGAGGTGGACAGCTACCGTCCCATTAGTCTCACCAACGTTCTTTGCAAGTTGCTTGAACGGATGGTGAGCCGGCGCTTAAATTGGGTGCTGGAGTCTCGGGGCCTTCTGGCTCCATCTCAGGGTGGGTTCCGTAAAGGCCGCTCCGCCACCGACAATCTGGTGAGCCTTGAGTCGGCCATCCGTACAGCCTTTGCCCGCCGTCAGCACCTGGTCGCTGTCTTTTTCGACATGCGGAAGGCGTACGATACGACATGGCGACATCACATCCTTTCTACGCTTCATGGATGGGGTCTTCGGGGCCCTCTGCCGATCTTTATCAGAAATTTTCTGTCGTATCGTACCTTCCGCGTGCAAGTCGCGGCCTCGTATAGTTCCTCCCTCGTCCAGGAGAACGGGGTACCCCAGGGCTCTGTCCTCAGTGTCTGCCTGTTTTTAATTGCAATAAACGGTCTCGCTGTGGCAGTAGGGAATTCTGTCTCCGCTTCCCTGTATGCTGATGACTTCTGTCTTTACTATAGTTCTATTAGCATTGCAGCAGCTGAACGTCAGCTACAGGGCGCAATCCGCAAGGCGCAGTCTTGGGCTGTAGCGCGTGGTTTTCAGTTTTCGGCTGCCAAGACCCGCGTTATGCATTTCTGCCGGCGCCGAACGGTCCATCCTGAGCCGCGGCTTTATCTTGCCGACGAACTTCTTGCTGTGGTGGAGACCCACAGGTTTTTGGGTGTCCTTTTTGATGCCCGGTTGACTTGGCTGCCTCATATCCGGCAGCTTAAACAAGCGTGTTGGCGGCATCTCAACGCCCTGCGTTGTTTGAGCCACACCCACTGGGGCGCCGACCGATCTACCCTGTTGCGGCTTTACCAGGCGTTAATCCAGTCTCGCCTGGACTATGGGTGCCTAGCTTATGGCTCAGCATCCCCATCTGCGTTGCGGGTGCTGGACCCAATTCTCCACAGTGGGATACGCCTTGCCACTGGTGCTTTCCGCACCAGCCCTGTGGACAGCGTCCTAGTGGAGGCAGGTGTACCTCCACTGCGGTTCCGACGCCAACGTTTGCTGGCCGCTTATGCTGCCCATGTTTTTAGCTTGCCCGGGCATCCAAATTATCGTGTCCTGTTCCCGCAGTCGGTCGTCCATCTGCCAGCCCGTCGGCCTCGGTCGGGTTGTCCGATCGCTGTACGCATCAAGGAGCTTCTCTGCGGGCTTGGGTTTTTCCCAGTTCCACCTCCTTTCCGGGCGCCTCTGCGTACACCCCCGTGGTGTGTTCCTCGCCCTTGCCTTCGGCTCGACTTGGCACAGGGCTCGAAGGACTCGGTCCCTCCAGAGGCCTTCCGCCGCCGCTTTTATTCCATCCTGGCCACGTATCAGGGCTCTGGAATTGTTTACACCGACGGTTCGATGGTTGCTGGTCGTGTCGGGTATGCGCTAACTCTAGGGGACCATTCCGAACAACGGTCCTTGGCGGCTGGCTGCAGCGTTTACACTGCTGAGCTAGTCGCCATCTTTCGTGCCCTAGAGTATATCCGCTCCTGCTCAGGTGAGTCCTTCGTTATCTGTAGCGATTCCCTGAGCGGTTTACGAGCTCTCGACCAGTGTTTTCCTCGTTCTCGTCTGGTGATGGCTATCCATGAGTCCCTGCATACTCTTGCGCGTTGCGGCCGCTCTGTGGTCTTTGTGTGGACCCCCGGTCATGTTGGTATCCCGGGCAATGAACATGTTGACCGCCTGGCGAAAGAGGCCACGAGTAAACAGTCTCTGGACGTTGGCCTCCCAGAGACTGATTTGAGGGCAGTCTTCCGCCGCAAAGTTTTTGCGCTTTGGGACGCTGAATGGCGCAATCGGATCATGCCCAATAAACTCCGTGCCATCAAGGAGACGACGACTGTGTGGCGGTCATCCCTGCGAGCCAACCGCAGGGACTCTGTCGTCCTTTGTCGGCTCCACATTGGCCACTCCCACCTGACACACAGTTATTTACTGCGCCGGGAGGACCCTCCTGTATGTCGCTGCGGGGAGGTTTTGACAGTGGCCCACATTTTGTTGGCCTGCCCCCTTTTAGCTGTGGTCAGGCAGACATTTGCGCTGCCTGATACGCTCCCTGCCCTCTTATGTGATGACCCTGGTATGGCTGACTTAGTTTTCCGTTTTATTCGGGCAGGGGGTTTTTATTATTTACTCTGAGTGTTTGTTCTGTTCTTTTGTGTTGATTCTGGCCATTGGCCTACGATTTTACGCTGAGTTTTTAATGTGTTCTCGGTGGTTGGCTTTTCCTTTTTATCTCTATGGTCGGCCAACCACTGTCACACTCTGTGTGATTTTAATTTGTTTCGTCTGATCTCTGTAGGAGTATTTCTTGTCCTGTGTCGTCTGACGTCTTTCCTGTTGTTCGTTTTTTTTATTCTCTTTGGGTGGTTTTACTTTTTTTTTTGGAAAAGGGACCGATGACCGTCGTAGTCTGGTCCCTTTAATCCCCCCCAAACCAACCAACCATCAGTTTTCATCACCCCGTTACAGCAAAATGATTGTATACGATTTCTTTAAGAGTGAACATCTAGCTGGACGTTCTGCACAGTTTATAACTTCTAAGGAGTTCGCCTTCAATCTTGATGGTTTGAACCTTTGTGATCACTGCGGCGCGCCATTTTTCATTTGGTGTTTATGGTGCAAGTTAATGGTTTGTTTTGAACATTGCTTGAACGTTGACGATGTCCATTTTGTGAAGCGTAATACCCACATCCCATAGAAGGTTGATCTCTGCACCTTCCGGACACTCATTTTCTGTCGCTCTTCTGATGCACATGGTGAGTCATTAGCAGCTAATATTTTTCTGTTATAATTGTTAACGCGACACTTTCAAAATAACCTTACTTAAGACTGCAGTTGTGGCCACGCTTTCAAGGGTTGCTTTGGAATAAAGTCTGTGCAGACAAGGAACTTTCTGCCAAGAAATCGTATGTGCACCAGTGTCTTCTCAACCGCTTCGCTCTGTAAAATACAGGGTGATTCAAAAAGAATACCACAACTTTAGGAATTTAAAACTCTGCAACGACAAAAGACAGAACTAAGCACTATCTGTCGGCGAATTAAGGGAGCTATAAACTTTCATTTAGTTGTACATTCGTTCGCTTGAGGAGCTGTTGACTAGGCGTCAGCGTCAGTTGATGCTAAGATGGCGACAGCTCAACAGAAAGCTTTTTGTGTTATTGAGTACGGCAGAAGTAAATCGACGACAGTTGTTCAGCGTGCATTTCGAACGAAGTATGGTGTTAAACCTCCTGATAGGTGGTGTATTAAACGTTGGTATAAACAGTTTACAGAGAATGGGTGTTTGTGCAAAGGGAAAAGTTCTGGACGGCCGAGAACGAGTGATGAAAATGTAGCACGCATCCAGCAAGCATTTGTTCGCAGCCCAGGAAAATCGACTCGCAGAGCTAGCAGAGAGCTGCAAATTCCACAATCAACTATATGGAGAGTCCTACGAGAAAGGTCAGTTATGAAACCTGAACGTCAACTATCCGAGGCGATGGATCGGCCGCCAGGCAGCCCGTGACAGAGCACTTCATCACTGGCCTCCAAGAAGCCCTGATCTTACCCCCTGCGATTTTTTCTTATGGGGGTATGTTAAGGATATGGTGTTTCGGCCACCTCTCCCAGCCATCATTGATGATTTGAAACGAGAAATAACAGCAGCTATCCAAACTGTTACTCCTGATACGCTACAGAGAGTGTGGAACGAGTTGGAGTATCGGGTTGATATTGCTCGAGTGTCTGGAGGGGGCCATATTGAACATCTCTGAACTTGTTTTTGAGTGAAAAAAAAACCTTTTTAAATACTCTTTGTAATGATGTATAACAGAAGGTTATATTATGTTTCTTTCATTAAATACACATTTTTAAAGTTGTGGTATTCTTTTTGAATCACCCTGTAATATGAATAAAAAGGCCGTACACAGAATCACGATGTGAGGAGAATTTGGTGCTCTTTTCCTGTTTGAACTAGGAATATAGGGTCAATAGCTTCTGGTTTAGCCCGAACAAGCGGCCATTTATATAGACATTCGAACATATGTCTTACTGTAGCTATGTTGCAGTATCTTAGGCAAGGTTTGAGCAAGGTTAAAATGACGAACCGGAGCTGGCGCCCTGGCAAGTTGTGCGAATCGATTAATTCCTTTTGCAAAAGATTTTAATTAGACTGAAATTAATGCTCAGCTAATGCACCGCTCGGATTTTACAGTCACCTTCGTGCGGCTTATACGTCCAACAGTAATTACCCTTAAATCACTTTGGACTCAAGCGAGACTGGTGGTTCAAATTTCGTCCACTGGTTCGTTAGATCGTGGGGTAAGATAAGTTTTAACCGTTTGGTAGAACATATGCTTCGTTTGGATTTTACGCCCAAAAAACACGTTTTTAGGGAGGTTTTTAAAGCGCACCACTTCTATGCTTTTATCTTGTACGAACCTGTTCAAATTTTGTAAGGCGGTAGACAAATACAAGTACTTATTGGTTGTCCTTTTATTTTGTGGAAGTTTTGTTCGTTGCCACGATATAGTGTTCTAAAGTTGCACATAAAATGCATGTAAGCTCCGGTTCATGTGAATCGCACCTGTGGAGACTGTTTAAAGTGATACAGTTGACAATAAAAAATGTATTTTTACGGTAATTATAAGAAGCGTTTGAAAAAATCTTTCAGCGTTTCGGTTTCATGTGCGAAAAAACACGCGCCTGCACATGAAAATGCGTTTCGTAGAAATGCGTTGCATTTTAAGCGCTTCATTGGATATAATTAAAAAAATATCTAGTTGTTTCAGCTGATTATCGTAACGTTGTTTATACGTTAAAGATTTTATTAACTAGTGGATTAAAATCATTGAAAAATATTTGGACGTGCAAAACAATGTACGTACCAAACCAGAATTATGCCCACCCCGAACAAAGTGATTTACTGTTTGATCGAGCGTTAAAAGATTTGTCAATGACAACGTAGAAAACCAAAAATTGCTACAATAATAATTCTCAGAAGTAGTTCTCCTCGTTTCTAACCAATAAAAAAATGTTTTACTGCGTTTTCTTCAAAAACTAATATGCTATTTTGTATGCAGTTTATTCTCGGAGAAAACAATCTTAGGTTCGTGAATTTCCGTATGAATTGAAAATTTGATACTATTTTGTCATGAATTAATTGTTTCGCAGTTGTTTTGCTTATTTCAGTCAATTATACTTAATTCGGACTAGTTGTTCCAGCATTGTGGCCAAAATTATTCTCGTGAGTTTCCCTATTAGCGGTTTCTTAATTTTCAGTTTCCATAACTGCGTAATTTAAATGAACAATGACAAAAATTTTAAGATAAGAGACAGTCCAAGATGTATGTTTTTAATAGTTTATTATTTGTTGGGCGAATGATTCAGTTTACGATGTAGTAAGCCTTATTACTAACTTTATCTCTGTAATATGGTAGCATCTACGTTTGTCTACGTACCATAAACCATTTAGATACATTGTTATGCTATAGTTTTCTCAGTATTTAACATTTAGTTTGCAATCCTGTTTACATTTGCTGTTAATTTGTACACTGTATTAAGTATTTATGATTGTTTTTCATATGTTTGGATGTGGAGTCTCGTGTATACTCGTGTAAAGACGTTGAACAAAATTTAAAACAATTAAAAGACACAAAACAAAATAGCAAAATTATATAAATAATAAAAATTACAAAAATATGAAAAAATAAACGGAGAAACTCTCACGGGCAAGTGACCTTTAATGTTGCAATGAGGCTTGTGTGGTCTGAGGTGTGGCGTCTCCTGGCGCATTTTTCCCTTGAATATTCTTGAAAAATGGACTTAATATTTTTCCGTAATATGCGAAAAACATTGACTTCTTTATGAGAAGTGCATGACAAAGATAATAAGAACTGATTATTATCTGGGTAGACAATGACTAAAGAAGAGAATATATACTCTGTTAATTTTCATTTCTGATAAAAGAGAAGACATTACCTTTTCGAGTAGTACTGCTGACCTAGCAAAGGGTACTAATCCTACGTTTCATACTGAGAAGTACAAGTTTAATAACTGTTAATTTATAAAAATCTTTTTCAGAATACAAAATTGTTATTTGGTACTATTGAAGCAATCTTTTATTTATAGGAGAATTGTGTTCATTCCTGCAACTATTAAAAGTAATATTAGTTACGATCTTACCCTATTGTTGTGAACTATTACTGTCGGTTGAACTATATTTAGTAATTACAGCTCTTCTAGGCCAGATATTATTTGAATAACTAATTTCGATTACGGATTTGTGAATATATTACAGTGTCTCCGCCATTAATTTCGTTTTCTGATGCAAATCTTTCCGTACTGGGCTAGGAATATCGAGTACTTCATTTCTCACGTAAGCATCATTACAGAGGAAACTGAAACTAAAAATATGCATCATGCAATTAAAATTAACAAACCAACGGCTACTAATAAATATACATGCATACGATCCCTAAAGTTTCAACCCGTGAGACCAAAAGAGATCATGTTCATATGTTGTTCTTTCTTTGGTTTTAATAACGTATCTGCACGGTAACGTAACTTCAATAACAACAATAGAGAAATAATTGTAGTCAATTATTTAGCACACCGAAGTGTTGTGTGTAATACGTCTGTGTTAGCATTTTTACAGTTTAAAAGATGCAAAAAGATTTTTGATGAACGTGGTTAACCATTATCTGTTTAAAAGACAGTTTTATAGAACACTACACACAGATAATTCATTCATAATTACACACACACAGACAAGATATATATATATACCGGGTGATCAAAAAGTCAGTATAAATTTGAAAACTTAATAAACCACGGAATATTGTAGGTAGAGAGGTAAAAATTGACACACATATTTGGAATGACATGAGGTGTTATTAGGATGGCGCTCCACCCCATATTGCTAGACGCATGAAAGATCTCTTGCGCGCGTCATTTGGTGATGATCGTGTGCTCAGCCACCACTTTCGTCATGCTTGGGCTCCCAGGTCCTCAGTCTGTGCGATTAATGGCTTTTGGGTTACCTGAAGTCGCAAGTGTATCATGATCGACCGACATCTCTAGGGATGCTGAAAGACAACATCCGACGCCAATGCCTCACCATAAGTCCAGACATGCTTTACAGTGCTGTTCACAACATTACTCCACGACTACAGCTATTGTTGACGAATGATAGTGGACATATTGAGCATTTCCAGTAAAGTACATCATCTTTGCTTTGTCTTACTTTGTTATGCTAATTATTGCTATTCTGATCAGATGAAGCGCCATCTGTCGGACATTTTTTGAACTTTTGTATTTTTTTTTTGTTCTAATAAAACCCCATGTCATTCCAAGCATGCGTGTCAATTTGTACCTCTCTATCTACATTATTCCGTGATTTATTCAGTTTTCAAATTTGTACTGACTTTTTGATCACCCAGTATATATATACACTACTGGCCATTAAAATTGCTACACCACGAAGATGACGTGCTACAGACGCGAAATTTAACCGACAGGAAAAAGATGCTGTGATATGCAAATGATTAGCTTTTCAGAGCATTCACACAAGGTTGGCGCCGGTGGCGACACCTACAACGTTCTGACATGAGGAAAGTTTCCAACCGATTTCTCATACACAAACAGCAGTTGACCGGCGTTGCCTACTAAAACGTTGTTGTGATGCCTCGTGGAAGGAGGAGAAATGCGTACCATCACGTTTCCGACTTTGATAAAGGTCGGATTGAGCCTATCGCGATTGCGGTTTATCGTATCGCGACATTACTGCAAGCGTTGGTCGAGATCCAATGACTGTTAGCAGAATATGGAATCGGTGGGTTCAGGAAGGTAATACGGAACGCCGTGCTGGATTCCAACGGCCTCGTATCGCTAGCAGTCGAGATGACAGGCATCTTATCCGCATAGCTGTAACGGATCGTGCAGCCACGTCTCGATCCCTGAGTCAACAGATGGGGACGTTTGCAAGACATCAACTATCTGCATGAACAGTTCGACGACGTTTGCAGCAGCATGGACTATCAGCTCGGGGACCATGGCTGCGGTTACCCTTGACGCTGTATCACAGACAGGAGCGCCTGCGATGGTGTACTCAACGACGAACCTGGGTGCATGAATGGCAAAACGTCAGTTTTTCGGATGAATCCAGGTTCTGTTTACTGCATTATGATGGTCGCATCCGTGTTTGGTGGCATCGCGGTGAACGCACATTGGAAGCGTGTATTCGATATCGCCGTAATGGCGTATCACCCGGCGTGATGGTATGGGGTGCCATTGGTTACACGTCGCGGTCACCTGTTGTTCACATTGACGGCACTCTGAACAGTGGACGTTACATTTCAGATGTGTTACGACCCGTGGCTCTACCCTTCATTCGATCCCTGCGAAACCCTACATTTCAGCAGGATAATGCACGATCGCATGTTGTAGGTCGTGTACGGGCCTCTCTATATAAAGAAAACGTTCGACTGCTGCCATGGCCAGCACATTCTCCAGATCTCTCACCAATTGAAAACGTCTGGTCAATGTTGGCCGAGCAACTGGCTCGTCACAATACGTCAGTCACTACTTTTGATGAACTGTGGTATCGTGTTGAAGCTGTATGGGCAGCTGTACCTGTACACGCCATCCAAGCTCTGTTTGACTCAATGCCCAGGCGTATCAAGGTCGTTATTATGGCCAGAGGTGGTTGTTCTGGGTACTGATTGCGTGAAAATGTAATCACATGTCAGTTCCAGTATAACATATTTGTCCAATGAATACCCGTTTATCATCTGCATTTCTTCTTGGTGTAGCAATTTTAGTGGCCATACTACATACTACAGACGACGCAGTAAGCTATACTGGATAAGTTCAGCCACTGCTGGCAAGTCACTGTACAGGTGCCAGACTAATAAAGCCCAACTCTCGTAACGTGGTTCGAAAGACAATAATGGTCCTACACCGGATCAGTCGTCACGCGAGTCGACAGAAATCTACATCGGTTGCCAAGCTATGGCGGTCTAATGCCATAGTTATGGTAGAGAAAAATTTAGGAACCGGAATGGGAACTGGAAATTTGTGGTAAACTTCTATTGGACCAAACTGCTGAGGTCGTCGGTCCCTAGACTTACACACTACTTAAACTAACTTACCCTAAGGACAACACGCGCACCCATGCCCGAGGGAGAACTCGAACCGCCGGCGGAGGAAGCCGCGCGAACTGTGACATGGCGCCCCACACCACGCGGCTATCCTGCGCGGTGAACCAGAATGAAACATGCTTTTACCAGAGCACAGAAAAGGCAGAGTTACGATTGTAAAAGAAGGGAATTAGCTTCAAAAGACATTTAACTCAAAACATGTTGCTATATTCGCGCTTTTTTACGAGTTAACCTTACTTGCCCAGGGCAGTGGGTTGTCTTAACTACATCTTGCAATTTATAGGCTAGTCTATGACCCTGTGCCAAAAATGCAGATGATTCGCCAGTCATACAGGGTGAGCATTGTCAGCAGCTCGTTGTCTAGTGGCTCTGGATCACGGGGTCTCGGGTTCGATTCCCGGCCGGGTTGGGGATTTTGCCTGTTTGGAGACTGGGTGTTTGTGTTGTCCTCATCATTTCATTATCATCATCATCACATCATCATTCGTGACAGTGGCTAGATTGGATTGTGAAACGAATTGGACTGTCAAAATTGGGACTAGGTACGGGCGCTGATGACCGCGCAGTTGAGTGCCCCACAAACCAAACATCACTATACAGGCTGAACATTAACAAAACCGACAAACTGCAGCACTAAGTAGCAGAATTGATCAGTACGCATGTCAGGAACAAGATGGTGTTTGTCTTCGGCCAAGCAGATGGAAACGGTCGATAGGCAGCACCGCTGTACCAAAACAAGTACCCTCACAAACACCAACCACATAATACAACACTTCAAGCCCTTTTTTGGCGTTCGTGTGGTCATGGGTCCTGTCAGACAGCCGAACTGGAAGGGAGGGGGCTGTCTGTGCATACTCCAGATTTGGAGGACCACGTTCTACAGGCTATTGAGACGAAAGTACAAGCACCAGGCACGTGGACAGCCAAGATGATGTAAGCCAAAGTACAATTATGTGTATCCCGCATGACAACCGCTACTATCCCTATTAAAGCCGCTTTGAACATCTGTTGCGACGAGGATACGATGCACTTACAAAGCGCATTCGAAGTCTCCGCCAACCATAACTTTATGAGTCTGGGACGTGTTTGAAATTAGACTCATACAAGATGAACGACTTCTAA
Source organism: Schistocerca cancellata (assembly GCF_023864275.1). NCBI lineage: Eukaryota > Metazoa > Arthropoda > Insecta > Orthoptera > Acrididae > Schistocerca > Schistocerca cancellata. The sequence goes on from NC_064634.1 coordinate 358,614,107, forward strand.
CAGCAGCAAACACGACTTCACCAACTGTATTTTGTCTATCCTTTCTGAATACCGTTAGGTCCTTCGAAAAATTTTGGCCATCTCCGGCTTTAGCCAACTTTCAGTGCCTATAATGATTTGACTGACAGTCCTTCACACTGCTTTTTCACTGTAATGCATCAGCTTCTCGTGTGGTTCTCGTTCTTAGTGCGGTATCGGCGTTATCTACGTCGACAGCGCACGGCAGGCTGCGCGCCGTCCCCATATCAGCAGAATAAGCAGTTCAGACACGGGCCGCCAACACGCGGTGTTTCGCTGATATCATTTAGTGAAATTGTATTTGAGTCAATCCACATACACAGATTCCACCCGTTTCGCGTGACTGAATTCAAATCAGTTGGTACAGGAGGTGGACAAAAGTATGAAAACATCAGAAACACATTACCATGCCAAACGCGATTTAAGAAAGCCGTTAGCATTCAAAACAGCTTCCAGTCGTGTCGGAATGGATAGATACAGGTCCTGTATGGTTTGAAAAGGAATCTTACACCATTATTTATGATATTACGTGAGTATATTGACCAGGGGAGATGCAACAATTGATCCTCATGCTCACAGAATCAGTCTTGGGGGGTCGAGCTGAGTGAAAATGTGCCCTGTCGTCTTAAAATACAGAATCACCATTGGGGAACAAACATTGTACCATGGGATGGACGTAATCAACCAAAATTATCACGTAGTCCTTAGCTGTAATGCGACCTTAAAGAGTAATTTGGGCCAATGGTATACCACAGTCCAAATCACCAACGAACCACGTCATTTTAAATTTATCCATGTTACATGGATGTTGTTTGAGGTCTGCCATTGTACGAGGTGCATTCAAGTTCTAAGGCCTCCGATTTTTTTTCTAATTAACTACTCACCCGAAATCGATGAAACTGGCGTTACTTCTCGACGTAATCGCCCTGCAGACGTACACATTTTTCACAACGCTGACGCCATGATTCCATGGCAGCGGCGAAGGCTTCGGAGTCTGTTTTGACCACTGGAAAATCGTTGAGGCAATAGCAGCACGGCTGGTGAATGTGCGGCCACGGAGAGTGTCTTTCATTGTTGGAAAAAGCCAAAAGTCGCTAGGAGCCAGGTCAGGTGAGTAGGGAGCATGAGGAATCACTTCAAAGTTGTTATCACGAAGAAACTGTTGCGTAACGTTAGCTCGATGTGCGGGTGCGTTGTCTTGGTGAAACAGCACACGCGCAGCCCTTCCCGGACGTTTTTGTTGCAGTGTAGGAAGGAATTTGTTCTTCAAAACATTTTCGTAGGATGCACCTGTTACCGTAGTGCCATTTGGAACGCAATGGGTAAGGATTACGCCCTCGCTGTCTCAGAACATGGACACCATCATTTTTGCAGCACTGGCGGTTATCCGAAATTTTTTTGGTGGCGGTGAATCTGTGTGCTTCCATTGAGCTGACTGGCGCTTTGTTTATGGATTGAAAAATGGCATCCACGTCTCATCCATTGTCACAACCAACGAAAAGAAAGTCCCATTCATGCTGTCGTTGCACGTCAACATTGCTTGGCAACATGCCACACGGGCAGCGATGTGGTCGTGCGTCAGCATTCGTGGCATCCACCTGGATGACACTTTTCGCTTTGTCAGGTCGTCATGCAGGATTGTTTGCACAGAACCCACAGAAATGCTAACTCTGGACGCGATCTGTTCAACAGTCATTCGGCGATCCCCCAAAACAATTCTCTCCACTTTCTTGATCATGTCATCAGACCGGCTTGTGCGAGCCTGAGGTTGTTTCGGTTTGTTGTCACACGATGTTCTGCCTTCATTAAACTGTCGCACCCACGAACGCACTTTAGACACATCCATAACTCCATCACCACATGTCTCCTTCAACTGTCGATGAATTTCAGTTTGTTTCACACCACGCAAATTCAGAACGCGAATGATTGCACTCTGTTCAAGTAAGGAAAACGTCGCCATTTTAAGTATTTAAAACACTTCTCATTCTCGCTGCTGGCGGTAAAATTCCATCTGCCGTACGGTGCTGCCATCTCTGGGACGTATTGACAATGAACGCGGCCTCATTTTAAAACAATGCGCATGTTACTATCTCTTTCCAGTCCAGAGAAGAAAAAAAATCAGAGGCCTTAGAACTTGAATGCACCTCGTATTACAAGATTATGTGTAATAATTTATACTGCGGCAGTCACTTATTAGCACAATGCATTTCGGTAGCATTTTGTCATCATCAGGTGCATTATACAGTTACTTATACATCAGCTGTCACCCCACAACACACAAACTTGCTACATACAGGTCACTAGTTGACACAGCCAACAGTATACCAATGGGTAAATATGCACATCTTGATGAGTTCAGCATAATAAAAACAAATAGCTTCAGCAAATGGCTATGATGAAGCATTAATTGATAACCTTACGCAAAAAAGGAAAACCAATAATAAATCATCTTGCATACATGAAATGAAAAGGAAACCCACGGCTTGCATACCTTTCACAGGCAAACTCTCCTACAAATTAGCAAACATTCTCAGACCACAAGACATTCACATTGCCTTCAAAACACACAAATACTGCAACACACACTGAGACACAATATATACACACAGACGAATATACACTCACAATCAGGCATCTGCAAAATAGTATGTAATACTTGCAGATCCCTCTATATAGGCCATTCTGGGAGAGACTTCTAAACAAGATGTAATGAACATATAAATGCTTACCACACTAACAATTACAATAGATCAGCAGTAGCCACCCACATAAAAGACATAGGCCACCCATTCCATGATATTGCGAATAATCTTCATATACACTACTGGCCATTAAAATTGCTACACCAAAAAGAAATGCATATGATAAAAGGGTATTCATTGGACAAACATATTATACTAGAACTGGTATGTGATTACATTATCACGCAATTTTGAGTGCAGAGATCCTGAGAAATCAATACCCAGAACAACCACATCTGGCCGTAATAACGGCCTTGATACGCATGGGCATTGAGACAAACAGAGCTTGGATGGCGTGTACAGGTACAGCTGCCCATGCAGCTTCATCACAATACCACAGTCAACCAAGAGTAATGACTGGCGTATTGTGACGAGCCAGTTGCTCAGCCACCATTAACCAGACGTTTTCAATTGGTGAGAGATCTGGAGAATGTGCTGGCCAGGGCAGCAGTCGAACATTTTCTGTATCCAGAAAGTCCCGTACAGGACCTGCAACATGCGGTCGTGCATTATCCTGCTGAAATTAGGGTTTCGTAGGGATCGAATGAATGGTAGAACCACGGGGCGTAACACATCTGAAATGTAACGTCCACTGTTCAAAGTGCCGTCAATGCGAACAAGAGGTGACCGCGACGTGTAACCAAAGGCACCCCATACCATCGCGCCGGGTGATACGCCAGTATGGCGATGACGAATACACGCTTCCAATGTGCGTTCACCGCGATGCCGCCAAACACGGATGAGACCATCATGATGCTATAAACAGAACCTGGATTCATCCAAAAAAATGACGTTTTGCCATTCGTGCACCCAGTTTCGTCGTTGAGTACACCATCGCAGGCGCTCCTGCCTGCGATGCAGCGTCAACGGTAACCGAAGTCATGGTCTCCGAGCTGATAGTCCAAGCTGCTGCAAACGTCGTCGAACTGTTCGTGCAGATGGTTGTTGTCTTGCAAACGTCCCCATCTGTTGACTCGGGGATCGAGACGTGGCTGCACTATCCGTTACAGCCATGCGGATAAGATGCCTGTCATCTCGACTGCTAGTGATACGAGGCCGTTGGGATCCAGCATGGCGTTCCGTATTACCCTCCTGAACCTACCGATTCTATATTCTGCTAACAGTCATTGGATCTCGACCAACGCTTGCAGCAATGTCACGATACGACAAACCGCAATCGCGATAGGTTACAATCCGACCTTTATCAAAGTCGGAAACGTGATGGTACGCATTTCTCCTCCTTACACGAGGCATCATAACGTTTCACCAGGCAACGCCGGTCAATTGCTGTTTGTGTATGAGAAATAGGTTGGAAACTTTCCTCATGTCAGCACGTTGTAGGTGTCACTACCGGCGTGAACCTTGTGTGAATGCTCTGAAAGGCTAATCATTTGCATATCACAGGATCTTCTACTTGTCGGTTAAATTTCTGGTCTGTAGCACGTCATCTTCGTGGCTTAGCAATTTTAATGGCCATTAGTGTATTACATAAAAACAATAAGGGACATCAAATGAACGTACATGAAAAACTGGAAATGTTTATTCATGGCACAACACATGGAGATTTATTATTAAATGAAAAGCTTGAAAGTAATAATGTTAAGTTTTCAAAAACTTCTCCATCGTTAAATGTTTATTTCATTGACAGAATGGTTTTCATTAAATATCCATGCAACATTCTTCATATCGCCTATACGTCTAGATAGAAGTCCTCATTTTCATTACAGGTATATTTTACTGTGTTTAAAATTGTAAGTAGTTTTGCTTAGATTTTATAACTCCCTGTATTTTGTAACATTCTTTGAAACTGTAAATAGTTTATCTTAGATATTAAAACTCCTTGGAATGATATAAACAGATGTTTGTGAAAATGCTAAGTTGTGATTTACCTGTTACTGTGCTTTGTGTACCAAACAATGACATCGCCAACCGAAATGTAAGTAAACGTATTAATATATTACCTAGTCATGCTATTCACGTAATATACACACTGTAACATATTTATCCTTACACAGAGGTTTATTTTTCGATTTTTAACCTCAGTGGCATACACAGCTAATGTACACAACCTATCAGCTGATATATAAGTAATTGTATAATGCACCTGATGATGGCAGCATGCTGCCGAAATGCATTGTGCTGATAAAATATTAGTAAAAAGTGACTGCAACAGTATAAATTATTCCACAGAACCATGACTTGTTTCACTCTTTGGACGTATACTCATCTAGAAGGTGGAAACAGAGAGTAAAAAGACTCATTCGATTAAGTGACATTGTTCCATTGCATATGCTTATGACTTCGTCACCAAGTTTCGCTTTTATGGGCATTTGCATCTCTAATGAGTTCCCTGCTTATGCAGCTCCCCTCGTGTTGTTTTGGTGCTAATAGGGTTTGCGAGTATGAAATGCAGTTCTGCGGTGACTTTACCAGGTATTGTCCTCTTACTTTCCATCACAATCTTCTTCAATGACCATCCGCCACTATCTCTCAACAACACTTTCGTCAGCGTTGTGACTTAGCGGATTACATTTTTTATATTTAACAGTATGCGGTATTATTCTTCGATATGGTGCCTCTTGAAACATCAAGGACTTTGGCTTCCTTGGCTACGAAAGCGCCCACCATACGAGCACCAAGGAGTTACAAGAATGGTAGGAATGGAAAAGAAACGGGATGGGAAGGAGGTAGGAAGGAAGTACAGTAAAGTCCCGTTAATCCAAACTAACTGGGATTACCGATTTGATCGGATTAGCCGGAATTACGGTGACGAATTTCTAGAATGAAGTATAACAAGCAGATAAGTAGGTACACCATGGTAACAAATGAGAACAAGTGTGGGAACAATGGCTCACTCTCACACACTGCCCTTGTTGTTGTGCATTGTTGAAACCTTTGTAGTGTCTGAAGTCAGTGCACTGCCACTTGGCTCGCAAAGCGTTTGGTTATGTTAGTTATCGATCGCTGGCACGCATAACAGTTGTATTTGTTGAGGTGTAGTGGTGTATGTACACTCCTGGAAATGGAAAAAAGAACACATTGACACCGGTGTGTCAGACCCACCATACTTGCTCCAGACACTGCGAGAGGGCTGTACAAGCAATGATCACACGCACGGCACAGCGGACACACCAGGAACCGCGGTGTTGGCCGTCGAATGGCGCTAGCTGCGCAGCATTTGTGCACCGCCGCCGTCAGTGTCAGCCAGTTTGCCGTGGCATACGGAGCTCCATCGCAGTCTTTAACACTGGTAGCATGCCGCGACAGCGTGGACGTGAACCGTATGTGCAGTTGACGGACTTTGAGCGAGGGCGTATAGTGGGCATGCGGGAGGCCGGGTGGACGTACCGCCGAATTGCTCAACACGTGGGGCGTGAGGTCTCCACAGTACATCGATGTTGTCGCCAGTGGTCGGCGGAAGGTGCACGTGCCCGTCGACCTGGGACCGGACCGCAGCGACGCACGGATGCACGCCAAGACCGTAGGATCCTACGCAGTGCCGTAGGGGACCGCACCGCCACTTCCCAGCAAATTAGGGACACTGTTGCTCCTGGGGTATCGGCGAGGACCATTCGCAACCGTCTCCATGAAGCTGGGCTACGGTCCCGCACACCGTTAGGCCGTCGTCCGCTCACGCCCCAACATCGTGCAGCCCGCCTCCAGTGGTGTCGCGACAGGCGTGAATGGAGGGACGAATGGAGACGTGTCGTCTTCAGCGATGAGAGTCGCTTCTGCCTTGGTGCCAATGATGGTCGTATGCGTGTTTGGCGCCGTGCAGGTGAGCGCCACAATCAGGACTGCATACGACCGAGGCACACAGGGCCAACACCCGGCATCATGGTGTGGGGAGCGATCTCCTACACTGGCCGTACACCACTGGTGATCGTCGAGGGGACACTGAATAGTGCACGGTACATCCAAACCATCGTCGAACCCATCGTTCTACCATTCCTAGACCGGCAAGGGAACTTGCTGTTCCAACAGGACAATGCACGTCCGCATGTATCCCGTGCCACCCAACGTGCTCTAGAAGGTGTAAGTCAACTACCCTGGCCAGCAAGATCTCCGGATCTGTCCCCCATTGAGCATGTTTGGGACTGGATGAAGCGTCGTCTCACGCGGTCTGCACGTCCAGCACGAACGCTGGTCCAACTGAGGCGCCAGGTGGAAATGGCATGGCAAGCCGTTCCACAGGACTACATCCAGCATCTCTACGATCGTCTCCATGGGAGAATAGCAGCCTGCATTGCTGCGAAAGGTGGATATACACTGTACTAGTGCCGACATTGTGCATGCTCTGTTGCCTGTGTCAATGTGCCTGTGGTTCTGTCAGTGTGATCATGTGATGTATCTGACCCCAGGAATGTGTCAATAAAGTTTCCCCTTCCTGGGACAATGAATTCACGGTGTTCTTATTTCAATTTCCAGGAGTGTATTTTCGTCATTAGTAAACGGAAACATAGAACGTTAATTCTCAAAGAAACCTGAATGCTTTGAAGCGGATAGACAATGGTGAGAATGTATCTAAACTGGCAACGGAACTGGCTGTTGGTAAAGCAACAATTTGTGATTGGAAGAAGAACCGAATCAAGCTTGAACAGTCCTGTGCAACGTCTTCGGGAAAAACACTCGAAATTCGGCAGACTTTGAAATAGTCCCTGTACGATAAAGTGGATGAAGCTCTTTTCCTTTAGTCTACACAGGAAAGAGAAAGGGGAACACCTCTGAGTGGAGCACTGGTTCAGGAAAAGGCTGTTTACCTGAACAAGTTAATGAATGGTGATGAGTCTTTCAGTGCGAGTACGGGTTGGTTCGACAGATTCAAAAAACGTCATGGAATCCGTCTGCTAACAATTACTGGAGAGAAGCTTCCTTCCGACCGTGTTGCAGCGAAGAAATACTTAGGTGAGTTTGAAAAAATGATAAGAGAGGGAAAGTATTCTCCCCAACAAATTTATAACGCTGACGAGACTGGCCTTAATTTTAGGGCATGGCCAACAAAAAGCCTGACATCAAAGGCAGAAGACCATGCTCCGGGTTTTAAAATGTGCAAAGATTCTGTGACCTTATTAGTGTGCAGCAATGCTGCTGGTAATCACAAGCTGCCTTTAATACTGATCGGCAAATCTGCTAGGCCCAGATCATTTAAAACTGCAACACGAAGTTGCGCCCAGAAAACAGCAGGGATGGATGGTAAGCTGTTCAAATAATGGTTTCACGGCCAGTTTGTTCCCTCTGTTCGACAGTTTTTGAAGGAAAATCATTTGTTTCCCCGTCAATCCTTGTGACTGATACATGTGACGCGCCATCTCATCCCAGCACTCAGGTATTATGTGATGGAGAAATTGTGGTGAAGTTTTTGCCGCCGAATGTTATACCACTTCTACAGCCGATGGACCAGGGCCTACTGCAAACATTAAAACTGATTTACAGAAAACAATTTTTAAGAATGTTGATCCATGATGATAACATTCCTTCAGTGGACAAAATGAAAAAAACACCAATGTGAAGGATGTTGTTTTTGGGCTGCTGAAGCATGGCAGAATATTTCAGAAAATACTCTGAGAAAATTGTGGAGCAAACTACAGACATCTCTTGAATTTCAGGACAACCTAGTTGAAAATGAAGAGGAAAATCTGCTTCAAATGATGACAATCCCTGGACGTGAAGAAGCTAGTGAAGGAGACGTAGAGAAGTGGATGGCAGCGGGTGGGGCACGTAAGGGGAACTTTACTGACGCTGATTTAGTTGCTGCTCAAGACCAGGTAGAAGTGGTGCTGTGACGGAAGTGACAATGAGCCTGAAAGTCACAAAGGAGAGCTGGTGCCACAGTGACGCAGCAGAAGCCCTTGACACCTCGCTACGTTATATGGAGCAACAGCCCAGTTTGCCGATTTGATGTTTATGAGACGATAGCGCAGCTATGCGTCCTGTAACAGACTGTCTTCATTACGCCAAAAAAACAGTGACTGAGTTTTTGTCATCTAAAAAAGTAGGGATAAAATGTCCGCTGTATTTTAGTAAGTTTGACAGCTTTTCTTTCATTATTAGGCGTTGTTTATACCTAATGTTTTCTTGACAAGTTTTCTAATACATGTTTACTGTACTGTGTAAATTAAAATAGTGTGTATGTACAACAGTTTACCGCACAGTTTTCCATACTTAGACTAACATTTTTCATGTTCGGATTAACCGAACGTTCGGATTACCGGGGTTCGGATTTGCGGGGCTGTGCTGTAATGACTTCCAGCCGCACAGGGCACTGCGGCAATGCAACTGCGAGGGCTGAAAATTTGTGGCGGATCGGGACTCGAGCCCGGATACTCCACTTCACTAGAACGACTGCCGCAATCGCCTCGACCATCCGGGCACCCTTTCCGCCAGATCCAGACTCCCAACATCCTGTTCATCACACAACAACGCCCCCCGGCATTAACCCCTTACTCGCAGATTTCTCATTTCCCCAGGAGTTCGGTCTTTGGTTGTGTATTCGCACTAAAACTATTTCATCAAAAAGTCGTCAAGCTGATAGAATAATAAATGTGAGTGGTGTCTGTTCTGTCGGACATGTCGCACAGGACAGGTACCACTCATATGTATAACTAACGATTCGTCCGTGATCGAGTTCACTTAGTTCTGACATAATGCACTCACAAATACACAGCGCGTTGTTCTTGTTGTGGCGTAGCAAGACAGCCACACCACTCGGAGGTAGCCGAAAGGCACGCTAACTAATGCAGACGGGCGTGAAGTCTGAAACAGGATAACTATTGAATGGTAGCAAGAAAAGTACGTAGTTGCTTTATACTTAACTTTTATTCTCTGATGAATACAGCGTTCTTCTTGAGACATTTATACTATAACTCTCAAAGTAGGTAAGGCTAATGGCGCCTTGCTAGGTCGTAGTCATGTGCTTAGCTGAAGGCTATTCTAACTGTCTCTCGGCAAATGAGAGGAAGGCCTCGTACGTCTAGTCGCTAGCAATGTCGTCCGTACAACTGGGGCGAGTGCTAGTCCGTCTTTCTAGACCTGCCATGTGGTGGCGCTAGGTCTGCAAGTACTGATGGCGGCGACACGCGGGTCCGACATGTACTAATGGACCGCGGCCGATTTAAGCTACCACCTAGCAAGTGTGGTGTCTGGCGGTGACACCACAGTTCTCACCACGACTGACACGACCAATGTACTGAGGACATTGCATAGGTGCAGTTCGTTGTCAGACACAATAGCGCAACCTGCATACGTCGCTAGCATCTGCATATATGCTCAGACATGGCGTTTTGCTTGGCGTCTCAATATCACTTGTAACACAATAACCCATGGTTGTAAAATGTTGACTTTCACAGCCGGAATTGTCACAATTAATAAAATATTCCCGGCTATTATGCCGTGGTCGAAGGGTTTTAAAAGTGAAATTCCTTCTACCACTGCGTGATAGCCCGGAATATTTTATTAATAGTGTACCCCATGGCCCTTCACAATATTCGTTCCTGCTGGACATATTCCGGCATGGAGAATCATGTTTTATCGGAAGGAATAGTTGGAAACATCAGTGACAATCAAAACTTGAGTCAAATCTGTAAGCTTACACAGGTGGTCAGGCGGTTAAGGCGACTGTTCGCAAAAATCAGGAAATCCTGCTTACAGTCTAGGTCTGGTAAATTTTTTTACTAGCCACGACATGTTCATAACTACAGGAAAAAGCAAATTTCAGGCAAGGGCCCATTATAAGTACCCTAAGAAAAAAAACATCCACAAAGGAAACAACATACAAAAGCTTCAGTGCATAGAGAATCGAGTACTGCCCGGCACTCTCGAGCCTTTACCATGTAGTATTAACAGAAGAGACAGAGACTGTCTGAACAAGGACAGCGCGTTTAGTCACCGTTTCCTTTGGGACACGCGAGACCGTCTTCGGAAGTCGCATCCATCTCCAGTGGCAAGTGCTACAAGAGACCCGCTGTGTCTCACAGAGGATTGTGTTGCACTAAAGTCATACGAGTGTATGCTAGTAAACCACTAAAACAGTGTGTTACATTCTCCAACGCAGATTTAGCGCCTTGGTTATGAGGGGATGGTCAAAGAAATTTCGGCAATCATCAAGGCTTACTGTCAGTTATTATTCTCGCGTACTGTTTGCGAACGGAACAAGAGAGGGGGTGAATGATAGTATACGAAGTTTTTCAGTCATGTACCGTAAGGTGGCTTGCAAAGAAGTGATGTTGATGTAGATTTGAGTGAAGTGTGTCTGTTAAGATTTTTGGAAGCTAATCTGGTTGTTATCGGCGCCCTTAATAAAATGACATGCCAACGATGGAAAAACGTTTTTGCTTAAAATACCTTATCCATATGATTTTTACGGTGGGAAATCCAAATACGATACTTACAAAACTGTATCATCCACCATTTCTTCACATTTTACAGTTAAATTTATTGAACTAAGCGATTTTTAAAGAATTTAACAGATTTTATATAGTTAAAATAATTTAAAAAGGAAGTGTAATGAATGTAGATGACGCTGGTAGCACCGCTGAAAAACATTGGCTGCCAAAAATAGGTTGATTGTATTTTTGTGTTAACAGATGATGTTTTGTTTACTGTCAACATAACCTCACTTTCCCGTTTCCTGTACATGTGCTTAGTTTTCGTGTTTGGATCAATATATCGACGTTTAGTTTTCAAATGCATGTTTTCTGTTTGTAGGGAAATTTACCAGAGATCTTCAATATTCTCTGCCATGCTAACCTGGACTCCCCAGAATCCGAAAATCCAACTGCCGACTGTCGACGGGCGGGTTGTGTACACCTTGGGGTGAAGTTGACTTTGCTTGCACAGTTCATGTTTGCTTGTGTTTCATTGGTTAGGCCTGGGTGATTTCAGGACCGGACAAGACCAGAGGTTGTTGAAGCCTTTGGAAGCAAATATTTTCAGCCGAGCTCATTGAGATAACAGACAGTGACCAGAGTAGCAGTGATTTTCACTCAGACGTATCTGGATTTCGGGTTCAACGGATTGATTAGTCGTTCAGGATTGTGTTAGTATTTAGTTCACCCCAAGTATTTGATTTCCTCGGTACCACCCATATGGGGGAGGATTTCCCCTATCAGCCACAAGGGATTATTATTATTATTATTATTGTCATTATGTCAGCAGCAAATCCGATATGGTGTATCTTCCCACCACTGAAATAGATGTGTATTGTTCGATTCAGTATTTCCATCACATAAATATGGCTTATAATGACGTTACATTGCTCCTAGTAGACATATTTCGCATTTTTTCTTAGACAGTTGCGACCTGTTACTACATCATAGGAATTTATGTGCGCAACATTGTTGCAATACAGACGTTCAAATATTCCAATTTCTGTAGTTTCATTTCGATACCAGATCGTTCTAATCGGATTCAGCGAGTCAGTCTTGATGTGGATATCCGACTACGACTCTCGTCATATTTTAGACTGGGTAAACCACATTCTTAATCGGACTGTTGAATCTAGATTACTTATCTAGGACAGGGCCTGAATTCTTAAACACTGCGAGATTGGTTTCAGGGCCAAGAGAGGATAAAGCTGTTGCCGTTTGTTCCACGGTCACCGAACATCAACTAGGTAGAAAATATGTGGGCAGAGGTAACAAGGTCATTGCCATGTGACCTACCATAGAAAACGTATGGTGGGAAGTAAACCATCACGCTACACTGTCGACGAATTAATGAAATCAATGCCCCTACGCCTTCGAGAAATCTTGAGTAATGATCGTGGGTGGGTTGGTTACTAAAAGTATACTCGTCCACAAAACCCATGTGGACAATCATCTGATATCGGTCAAGCTTTGCTCTGCCGCAGCTCTTTCGCATACAAGTCCATTTCCTTTCAGTCTCCTCCTTACAATTCTTGCAATGCAAGGTAATTGAAAAATCTCATCCACTCGACGCCAACTGAGGAACTGACTGGTGCATGTGTAGTTCAACACACAGTAGCTGTCACCCTCACTGGAATCAATGACCTCACTGGAATCAATGACTGTGTGAGTGTGTGTGTGTGTGTGTGTGTGTGTGTGTGTGTGAGTGTGTGTGTGTGTTTTCGTGTTCACGGACAATCTGAATCAATGCTATTAACATTAGAGAGACAACCAACAATAAATATTGCATCAAATATGACTGTAAAGTATTTTAATGCGATGGGAAGTTACAAACTGAATTTTTACACAATCCGCGTCCTGCATATTACGTTAAGTAAGATGTATTAACTTCATAGTATCGTTAGCAGAGACAGTGCGCTATTGTTGTCGAGGCTAGCGACAAGTGCAGCGTTTAGCAGTGCCCAATGCCGCCGCGATTTGTTTATGTTGGCTGAGCGTGGATACTGCAGCAGACGCTTCGCAATAAACAGAAAAAAATCACCCTGGCTCTGACTACAGTGAGCGGATATCACTGCCTGCGTGTTCTTATAGTATCCGAAGTGAGACTCTACTCACAGGTGACATGCAGCAATTGCAACGGGTATCATGCCATTAGTCATCAGAATATTAACCAGTGATGAAATGTCCACTCTATTTGAATCCCAAGAAAATACGAACCTTCTCACAAAGGAATGTGAGGTGATATCAAAATTTATCCAACATACAAAAATTAACTGCAGGGCTTTCATGTATGTAGTAGTAGCACACAAGGAAATATTATGTCTTCGAAGCGTATATTTCATTTCCTCTTCTCATATTGACTCCATTGTTTTGGTATGAAGTGAGAAAATAAACATGAAAAACTAAAGTTCCTGAGAAGCATGTAAGTCATTTTCTCTTCTCATATCATAACCTCTGTTTTAGTATGAAGTAAAAAAATAAAAAGTTTACGGTTATGAAGCATAATATGACACCAGATTCTTATCGTAGGCGCTATCGGAAACGCAAAAAGCAGGGAGCTGTCCATTCTTTTGTCCAACAGTCTGTTTCCTTTCATGCATTACTTCCGCTAGGAGATTCTTATTTAAGGACTTGTGGGTATCAAGTTCTTCAGCAGAACAAGTCTTATGTTAATGTGCTAATTACGGTATGCAAAAAATGCAACAAAGACGAGTTCCTCTAGAGCAGTGAGGATATTTGCACATGTCTGTATTCAGCAACGACTGCCAGCGTCAAATTACACTTTTATAATTCCCATATGAGTATTCCGATAGCCAAAGAACCCGTTAGTGTGAAACCATCGGGTACTGCATTAATATCAGACTGCAAGAACTTGAGACAATACGTGGACTCCTCTCTTCGTTGGGTGACCTATTATTGTTATTTAGGATTCTCACCGTCCTAGTGGTAAGGCAAATGGAACTTCAGAGGCGCTTTCCACTATTCTTGACAAACATCAGCAACTTGTAATCACTGCGAGTCACAACTGCGTGATGATAATGGTTCAGGTTGTCAGTAGGGTGGGTATGACTCTAGTTGGCATAATTTTATTGTTGATATTTTTCCAGATGTTCCTCCAGTTTTTTGTAGGTTAATTTACCGGAATTCTTTTGTGAAGTCGATGTCTGGTAATATAATCATAGACGGTTCTAGTGTTGGTTTGTGCTGGTGGAAGTCTTATACAGCTCCAATGGCCATAGTACTTTCGGACGTAATCTAGGCTGGCGTGCTACATTAACAGGAGCGTTCCTATCCCCAGGACCTAACGAGAGGAACAGAAGTTTCGTGACGCCTGTCTTAGTGACATGTATTAGTTTAAAAGCACGTGTTTAATTCCAAGTCATCCGTTTTGCCTCTGCAAAGTCACCGTGTGGAAGGATACTTTGAAGATTTATTGTTTCCACACGTACCAAGAGGTTACAGCTAATATTATATGTGCAGTGACCTGCAGTATCAGGAAGACTGCTGTGACATGATATAATTTGCTAAGTATGTATGCATTTATAAGCTGAACTTTCTGTAGTCGGTCTAACAATAGCATGTCATGATCCTTCAACAAAGTTCCGATGACATTAAGTTTCCGCTCCCAATTGGGATTCGCCCTTAACAGCAATCCGAGTTGGAGTCCCTCTTCAGTTACTTCTAACCATTGCGCACCTATTGCACTATTGTAAGAACCGAGATGCTATATTTTGGATTTAAAATTTTTTAAATTTGTGGTAAGAACTTATGAGACTAAGCCCCCTCCGGCCATTATCCCACTTGCTCGCAGCCACACTGTATTCCCGCGAGGGTACGTACGATGTCGTGACCGAGCGAGGTGGCGCAGTGGTTAGCACACTGGACTCGCATTCGGGAGGACGACGGTTCAATCCCGTGTCCAGCCATCCTGATTTAGGTTTTCCGTGATTTCCCTAAATCGTTTCAGGCAAATGCCGGGATGGTCCCTTTGAAAGGGCACGGCCGATTTCCTTCCCAATCCTTCCCTAACCCGATGTTGCGCTCCGTCTCGAATGACCTCGTTGTCGACGGGACGTTAAACACTACCCACCACCACCACCACCACCATGTCGTGTGCGTCTAGCACTGAAAAATTTCGATGACCCGTTAAGACCCAAATATATATACAGGATGTTTCAGGAAGAATAGTAAATATTGTAGGAAGGTGTGCATTGAAGTTGGTGGGGGAATTTTTTAAAATCAACTTTGAACGTCCTCATTTGCCTTTGCTTTGAGTTTGTTAGGGTTACGTACTAACAGCTGTATCTCTGTACTCAATTAAAAGTGGACGCATTTATATGGAATTTTTTTATGCATTTCGTCTGTACTACCACCTGCTAAAATATCTACTATTCCTCCTTAAACACCCTGTATATGGATATATGTGTGGTGTCTGTTCTTCCGGACATGTCCGAAAGAAAAGAATGTCCGAAAGAACAGACACACACACACACACACACACACACACACACACACACACACACACATACACACATTTTTATCTTAAGTGCTATTCTGAAAATGTTTGGCAACTCAGTGATAGTGCCGGACTGGAGTTGCATCAAACTACACGTTTCACTAGATTTAGTTGTACTTTTTTGAACAATTCCTGTTTAATAAGTGACAGCGACAGTGTCTCTCACCGTTTACTCAGTCGAAAACCTGCTTCTTTCTGCCCTAGCCTGTACTATAGCAATGAGTGATTGCTCATATTCTTGATACCTCACTGGACGTGCATATGTAGTCAAAGATTCAAATCCCGCTGAAAAAGTATGTTTCAAGTCAGATGGTTTTGTTCCTTCCCTACTGTCATTGAAAACGATCACAACGAAATTAAGTATAGGTATCCTATGAATTCCTTAAGTTCATACTGCGGTGCTGTGAAGATGAAAAAAGTAGTTTTTCACAGCTATCAGATGACAGATGGAATTTGTCAGATTCCACTAATAATGATTTCATTATAACTGTTGGTTCACAGGCGCATTTCTGCCGCTTATTGTAACTGTTATTTGAATGTTAGAGCTGGAAGAATAGAAACATCAAATTCTCGCCATATGGAATGTTGGAATTCACCTTAGGTCTTCACGTTTCGAGCAAAGGCAGAATATCCGTCAGGAAAAATGACAACAACAAGCCAGGCCATGCTTGTCTTCTGGCGGATGTGCCAATGACACATCTCAATAACAGTATTCTACAGCAAAGATGCATTGCCCACTCAACCACTGGAGAAGCTCCAAAATTGTGAATCGCGTCTGGTGAATACGCTTTCAAGTTTTCGGTCCGATTAAGACAGTAAAACACAAATAATTGTCGCAGTTATTATTTTATGACATTTAGTTTGCCTTCAGTGTATCGATGTATTATAATTAATTGCACTCTAGCCCCTAAACCTAGTTACAGAAATGCGAATAAGACTCATTGACATGTAATGAGGGTCTTGCGGCCCTTGCCATCCGCAACTTTGAGACGAAGCTATAGTCACTTTCGAGGTCACTCACAGAACACATCAGCTGGTATCCTCCCCGGTAGTATAACTGAAACTTGACAACAGCCCAGAATATGTTTAGCAACTCTGTGACTGACGAGTTACTTCCTTGATGGCACAGAACTACCCTGCTAAATTCACTTGACATTATCGTGTCATTTCAATTGAATACTGTGAGTGATTTTCTCTTGAGATGTGACATAAGGATATCAGTTAATGCTTTTGAGTCAACGAAAGTGGTTCCATACGGGAAATACAACTACTCTCGTCTCTTATGTTGCGATTTATCTGCCATAGCGGCTACTGTGCCAATAAGTACGTCAAAGACCCGTACCTGTTCGCTAGCTCCTAGATAACGTGCTTGCCTGTCAGGCGCACGCTGTCTTTGTTCGCCTTGCGAGACTCCCTGAAAGACAGATTTTTAATTCTTTTGTAGCAGAACTACAAGCAGGCAGATACAAATTCAATGAGGGAATCGTAAGACAACGCTCTAGCAAAACTTGTCTTGCTAATTTTAGTGTCAAAGCGAAAACCTTACAGTACTGCCAAATTCATAATGCTACTTTTGTTTGCTGCCTACATATTTGTTGTTGTTGTGAATACGTAATTTTGTCTATGAGGTGCCACATTTTCATAATACTCGTGAAGCAAATCATGTGAAGTAACACTTCACCAGCCGGCCGAAGTGGCCGTGCGGTTAAAGGTGCTGCAGCCTGGAACCGCAGGACCGCCACGGTCGCAGGTTCAAATCCTGCCTCGGGCGTGGATGTTTGTGATGTCCTTAGGTTAGTTAGGTTTAACTAGTTCTAAGTTCTAGGGGACTAATGACCTCATCAGTTGAGTCCCATAGTGCTCAGAGCCATTTGAACCATTATTTGAACACTTCACCAAGTTGTTGGGAATGTGGAAAAAGCACTACCCTTGCGGGATGCTCTCTGTATCTTCCTGGATGTCGAGGGGGTTCTAGTAATACGACCTTCGAGTAAATGGTTAGAGTTAAGAACCTAGTGGTGAATGAACTCATAGACGAGCTGAATGCTAGAGACTACTCTTGAAAAGAATAAGTAGACGATTTATTCACAGTAAGACTTAGAAAATTTGCTTGTACTGTTAAACCTATGTGCACTGAACATTGTGAAAAAGTATTTAAAGACGAGCCCCACGAAAATTGGTGTAGTATTATTTATGGGGAAGCATGTCTAGCACACATACTGAAAAATTATGTTTCTCGATGGAAGTTTAGAGAGGGTTGTAGAGTATCTAGAGGTAGCCCTGGATGGAAAACTACTATGAACACCTCACATAAACAATATGTTCCACTGCGAAAGATAATCTTATAAGCACTAGAAGCTGCTGTAGGGTAAAATGGGATCTGAACCCAGTACATACTGGACATACACCTCTGCAAAAAGACCAATGATAATTTATTGGCCTATAATATGAACAAAATCGAACAGAAGGTGGCTACTAGGGAGTCTGGCAAAGTGCAGTGACTGGCTTGCTTTCACAAACAGATGGAATTAGCAGGACATCCACTCTTGGGATGGATATTATGCTAGACATGGCCACCTTACACCTGTGGCTTAAAATGGAGGCAGCGGCAGGGACATAAAGGCTAAAAATTGGAAATAGCTGGATATAGTTATGATATACGGAATCCCAAATCAGTATGGCGATGGCTGGAGAAATGCCGACTAATTATACAATAACTTCTAGCTGTTTCAATAAACCTTGCCATGTAACAGTTGGAAGCAGTGAGCAGTGGAAGAACGAACCACTACACCGTGCAGGAGACATAATATAGTGGTTTACTGACAGGTCGAAAACAGATGAAAGTACCGGGTCCGGTGTACTGCCTAGACTCTCTTTAGGGAAGATGGTCACAGTATTACATGGTATCTTCTATCAGCATGTGCACGGAGGAGAATTACAGTAGACCCTACAAAAATCGTAGCATCTACTTTTATTCAGACAGCCAAGCAGCTCTGAAATCTCTATCAGCCGCTGCAGCTAGATCGAAGGTCGTTGCAGAATGTCATGAAGCATTTTCTTTCGGACATGTCCGGAAGAACAGAAACCACACATATATCCATATACAGGGTGTTTAAGGAGGAATAGTAGCTATTTTAGCAGGTGGGAGTACAGACGAATTGCATAAAAAAATTCCATATAAATGTGTCCACTTTTTATTGAGTACAGATATACAGCTGTTAGTACGTAACCCTAAGAAACTCAAAGCAAAGGCAAATGAGGACATTCAAAGTTGATTTTAAAAAATTCCCCCACCAACTTCAATGCACATGTGACTTCTCTTGATAACACCACGTGTAGCTCTTCTGAGGTCGTCTTTGCGTTCTTTTATGAGGGCTGCGCTATTCATAATCCGAACGATCAAATCGGCTCTTTGGTTTACTTTTTCTTCGTAGACTTCGCCTTTAGCCATCTCTGCAGGCAAAAATCCAAAGAGATAAGGTCCAGGGACCTTGAAGGCCAAGAAAAATGCCCATATCTAATGATCCATCTTCCGGGAAATGTTAGGTTTGGATAATGTGTCACCTGACGACTAGAATGTGCAGGAGCCCCGTCATGCTGGAGGAACATACGCATTCTTGTAGCCAAATGAACGTCTTACAATAACGCCGGAAGCTCATTTTCAAGAAAATGTAGATAACTGGGTCCTGTAAAGGCCAACATACGAAACGAAAATGCATTGACCCAGCTATATGTATATTCAATAAAAATTGGACGCATGTTATATGTCATTTTTTCTGCAATTTGTCTATACTACCTACAATATTTACTATTCCTCCTGAGACATCCGGTATAATTATTTGCTTCCCGCAGGGTCATCGAAAGTTTTCAGTGCTAGACGCACGACATCATCCGAACCCTCGCGGGAATACAGTGTGGAAGCGAGTGAGGGGAATTATGGCCGGGCGGGGAAGGGGTGAGGGGAGGTACCACGCACGTGGTATGCGGCACGGCAAAGATGGGAATTCGCGTCTGACGAGGAGCGTGTGTACATAGGTGCTGCAGAGAGGTTGGCTGTTGCTTCCCGACAGTGCCCACCGTCGGAGGTTCGAGTCCTCCCTCCGGCATGGGTGTGTGTGTTGTCCACTGCGTAAATTAGTTCAAGTTAGATTAAGTACTGTGTAAGCTTAGGGACAGATGACATAAGCAGCTTGGTCTCAAAAGTTCTTACCACAAATTAACAAAATTTTAAGTCCAAAATACTGCAATTCGGTTCTTACAATAGTGCAATAGGTGCGCACTGGTTAGAAGTAACTAAAGAGAGACTCCAACTCGGATTGTGATTAAGGGCGAATCCCAAGCGAAAGGCCACGAACAATTGGGAGCGGAAACTTAATGTCATCGGAACCTTGTTGAAGGACCACGACATGCGATCGTTAGACCGACTGCAGAAAGTTCAGATTATAAATACATACATAATTAGCAAGATATATCATGTCTCAGCAGGTCACTGCACATAAAATATTAGCTGTAACCTCTTGGTACGTGTGGAAACAAAATATCTTCGAAGTTCCTTCTACACAGCGACTTTGCAGAGACAAAACGGATGACTTGGAATTAGAGACGTGCTTTTAAACTAATACATGTCACTAAGACAGGCGTCACGAAACTTCTGTTCCTCTAGTTAGATCCTGGGGATAGGAACGCTCCTGTTAATGTAGCACGCCAGCCTAGATTACGTCCGAAAGTACTATGGCGATTGGAGCTGTGTAAGACTTCCACCAGCACAAACCAACACTAGAACCGTCTATGATTATATTACCAGACATCGACTTCACAAAAGAATTCCGGTAAATTAACCTACAAAAAAAAGAAAACTGGAGGAACATCTGGAAAAATATCAACAATAAAATTATACCAACTAGAGTCATACCCACCCTACTGACAACCTGAACCATTATCATCACACAGTTGTGACTCGCAGTGATTACAAGTTGCTGATGTTTGTCAAGAATAGTGGAAAGCGCCTCTGAAGTGCCATTTGCATTACCACTAGGACGGAGAGAATCCTAAATAACAATAATAGGTCACCCAGCGAAGAGAGGAGTCCACGTATTGTCTCAAGTTCTTGCAGTTTGATATTAATGCAGTTCCCGATGGTTTCACACTAACGGGTTCTTTGGCTATCGGAATACTCATATGGGAATTATAAAAGTGTAATTGCTAGAACGCTCAACTACCTTAATAACACCTCCTTCTGGATTGAAAGCGACGTTAATTTGACGCTGGCAGTCGTTGCTGAATACAGACATGTGCAAATATCCTCACTGCTCTAGAGGAACTCGTCTTTGTTGCATTTTTTCCATACCGTAATTAGCACAATAACATAAGGCTTGTTGTGCTGAAGAACTTGATACCCACAACCCGTTAAATAAGAATCTCCTAGCGGGAGTAATGCATGAAAGGAAACAGACGGCTGGACAAAAGAATGGACAGCTCCCTGCTTTTTGCGTTTCCGATAGCGCCTACGATAAGAATCTGGTGTCATATTATGCTTTATAATCCTAAACTGTTTTTTCTCTGCCTCGTGATGACTGGGTGTTGTGTGTTGTCCTTAGGTTAGTTAGGTTTAAGTAGTTCTAAGTTCTAGGGGACTGATGACCATAGATGTTAAGTCCCATAGTGCTCAGAGCCATTTGAACCATTTGAACCTAAACTGTTTATTTTTTTACTTAATACTAAAACAGACGTTATGATATGAAAAAAGGAAATGACTTACATGCTTCTCAGGAACTTTAGTTTTTCATGTTTATTTTCTCACTTTATACCAAAACAAGGGAGTTAATATGAGAAGAGGAAATGAAATATACGCTTCGAAGACATAATATTTCCGTGTGTGCTACTACTGCATACATGAAAGCCCTGCAGTTAATTTTTGTATGTTGGATAAATTTTGATATCACCCCACAGTCGTTTGAAAGAAGATTCCTATTTTCTTGGGATTCAAATAGAGTAGACATTTCATCACTGGTTAATATTCCGATGACTAATGGCATGATACCCGTTGCAATTGCTCCATGTCACCTGTGAGTAGAGTCACACTTTGGTTACTATAAGAACACGCAGGCAGTGAAATTAACTCACTGCCGTCAGAGCCAAGGTGATTTCTTTCTGTTTGTTGCGAAGCGTCTGCTGCAGTGTCCACGCTCAGCCAACATAAACAAATCGCGGCGGCATTGGGCACTGCTAAACGCTGCACTTGTCGCGAGCCTCGACAACAACAGCGCACTGTCTCTGCTAACGATACTATGGAGTTAATACATCTTACTTAACGTAATATGCAGGACGTGGATTGTGTAAAAATTCAGTTTGTAACTTCCCATCGCATTAAAATACTTTACAGTCATATTTGATGCAATATTTATTGTTGGTTGTCTCTCTAATGTTAATAGCATTGATTCAGATTGTGCGTGAACACGAAAACACACATTCACACACACATACACACACACACACACACACACACACACACACACACACACACACTTAACAGTCATTGCTTCCAGTGAGGGTGACAACTACTGTGTGTTGAACTACACATGCACCAGTCAGTTCCTCAGTTGGCGTCGAGTGGATGAGATTTTTCAATTACCTTGCATTGCAAGAATTGTAAGGAGGAGACTGAAAGGAAATGGACTTGTATGCTAAAGAGCTGCGACAAAGCAAAGCTTGACCGATATCAGATGATTGTCCACATGGGTTTTGTGGACGAGTATACTTTTAGTAACCAACCCACCCACGATCATTACTTAAGATTTCTCGAAGGCGTTCGTCGACAGTGTAGCGTGATGGTTTACTTCCCACCATACGTTTTCTATGGTAGGTCCACATGGCAATGGCCTTGTTACCTCTGCCCACATATTCTCTATCTGGATGATGATGTTCGGTGATCGTGGAACAAACGGCAACAGCTTTATCCTCTCTTGGCCCTGAAACCAATCTCGCACTGCTCTGCTATGATGGATGGGGCTCTGCTCCTGTAAATAAACTGTTATCTCGTTAGTTCATATATTTATATTTAAATAACCTATTTGCAATAAACACGTTGGATTATTATTTTCCACAGTGTTTAAGAATTCAGGCCCTGATATAGATAAGTAATCTAGATTCAACAGTCCGATTAAGAATGTGGTTTCCCCAGTCTATCATATGATGAGAGAGTCGTAGTCGGATATGGTATCGAAATGAAACTACAGAAATTGGAATAGCTGAACGTCTGTATTGCAACTATGTTGCGCACATAAATTCCTATGATGGAGTGACAGGTAGCAACTGTCTAAGAAAAAATGAGAAATATGTCTACTAGCAGCAATGTAACGTAATTATAAGCCATATTTATGTGATGGAAATACTGAATCGAACAATACACATCTATTTCAGTGGTGAGAAGATACACCATACCAGATTTGCTGATGACATAATGACAATAATAATAATAATAATAATAATAATAAAAATCCGTGTGACCGATAGGGGAAATCCTCCCCCATTTGGGTGGTACTGAGGAAATCAAATACTAACACAATCCTGAACGGCTACTCAATCCGCTGAACGCAAAATCCAGACACGTCTGAGTGAAAATCACCGCTACTCTGGTCACCGTCTGAAAATTTTTACGAATATATGACGAGAGGGACAAGTGCTTGAGAGAGGACTTCTCTATCAATACAAGTGCCTGAGAGACGACTTTCCTATCAAAATCCTGGATAGTTTTGTTTCTCAAATGAACAGAGTGCGTTATCATGCAGTAGCACAAGTGATGTAGGTTTGTTGCTCGATTTTCTTACACTGCGACGGAAAGGTGTCTCAGTTGTTGGCAACAAATTCCAGCTGTGTTGCGCACACCCCTTGGGGCAAAATTCATAGCCCAAAACACACTTTTTGAGCTATCAGATGTAAAATATTATGTTCACACTACTCTTTGCTCGAGATTACGTCTTTAGGTGGGCTCAGCCTTTCATTTCTTCTTAGTAAGTTAACGATAAAGGCATCATAAACCGTCACCTGTGACAGTACTGCATATGAATGCTCAATGAGCGACCTGATGACGTTCAATAATAGTCATTCCGTTGATTTTTGTTGTTTCGAATTAGAGCATGCAGTACTCCTACACCAGACTTGTGAACTTTGCCTGTTGAATGCAAATGTCGCATGTTGGTAAAATGGTAATCTATCACATATATAACTGAGTTAATCGATCATCAACGAACTTAATCGGATGTCTTACGACGTCCGCCCCGAGCAGATACAACGAACAAAAGCGAACAAATGAGATTAAAAAAAGAAAGTGGTAATCGTCGTGCATTCTAAACTTATAGTCGCGTGTTGGCGTCCAACTGTATTTCTTTTTTTTTTTTTACCACATTTCGATCTAAAGTTATGGGTCTGATTGAACATCGAAGATAATTCGCTTAACATTCTACCCACCGGCAATAACAAGTGTAAAAGGCGTAACATCTGCAACACAACGTTTACTTTTGGTGTAACAGAGGAGTGACTGCAGAGGAGGTAGCTGAGACTTCCTTAATGTGGAAAATCATTCATGCCAGAACGATCTTTGTTGAAACAAGAATACCTCTTTCTGGCGTATTTTCCCCAAAAGCACTCGCTCCACACACAGTTCAAATCTTTCTAGCTACCTCCTCTGCAGTCACCCCTCTCTTACACCAAAAGTAAACGTTGTGTTGCAGATGTTATGCCTTTTCCACTTGTTATTGCTGGTGGGTAGAATGTTAAGCGAATTATCTTCGATGTTCAATCAGACCCATAACTTTAGATCGAAATGTGGTAAAAAAAAAAAAAAAAGAAATACAGTTGGACGCCAACACGCGACTATAAGTTTAGAGTGCACGACGATTACCACTTTCTTTTTTTAATCTCATTTGTTCGCTTTTGTTCGTTGTATCTGCTCGGGGCGGACGTCGTAAGACATCCGATTAAGTTCGTTGATGATCGATTAACTCAGTTCTTTTTATTACAGAGGGTACGAAACCCTCTGACCGAACACGCTGAGCTACTGTGACGGCGATCATAACTTTAGATCGAAATGTGGTAAAAAAAATACAGTTGGAAGCGAACACACGACTATAAGTTTAGAACGCACGACGATTACCACTAGACCACGGGCTAACACAATCCGAGGACATATCGGAAGCAGGTAACACTTCCTCCTAACACTTCCGCATCTTACAGTGTTGCCAGATTGTGCAGAAGCCGGACTTAGAGTTGTCAGGGGCGGTCAGTTTTATTGGCTACCTTAAGTGAACAACTCGGACTTAGTCTCTGTAGCGATCGGTCGGCGGTCAGTTTTTATGTCTAAGACTGTACGTTTGAGGTCCAATGAAGGACAGAGGACAACTCTCGATGGAAGCATTAGGTCGCTAATTTCTTATACTGTAACCTTTTAAGACTGAGATACAGCAGCAATAAATTTCAGTCAACCGCTAGCAATTGAGGAAAGGTGCACCGATTCCTTGCTTACCGTGTGTCAGTACTGATAGCTTCTGGAGGCTAGATTCTCTCGCCTGCTTCATCGGCCGACACCACAGAAGCTGCGCTGATGGCAGCAGACTTAAAAGCGCCCCGAGATTGCGACACACACTTCGCCCCCTTTCTTGCCGTGACGCTTTGTCAAAACACGCTGGAGATTTCGAAGTCTGTTTGCAGGCGCTTTCCCCTTCTTGTTCTGAAGTATTTAACAGTGGTCTTGTCACAGGAGTTCTGACGATTCTCCCAGTGCATTATGTACGATCCTGTTCTTTGATCAGCTTATTTTTCTTGCATACCTCGTATTCGTCAACGACTGTAACATCATTCTTTATAGATTTCTAATCTCTTCTGAAACAGCACCTGTTGTTTCGTGTTCAGCAGACAGCAGCGAAAGAAGTACGCCAAGTGTTCTATAAATGAATACCCAGCCGGGGTGGCCGAGCGGTTCTAGGCGCTACAGTCTGGAACCGCGCGACCACTACTGTCGCAGGTTCGAATCCTGCCTCGGGCATGGGTGTGTGTGATGTCCTTAGGTTAGTGAGGTTTAAGTAGTTCTAAGTTCTAGGGGACTGATGACCTCAGAAGTTAAGTCCCATAGTGCTCAGAGCCATTTGAACCCTTTTTTTGATAAATGAATACCACGTAATCAAGTAAAGGGTTTCCTAGCACACAGAATTCAACACATCGAAACTAAATCGGTGACTGCGATTCCATGATCTAGTACCCAGTAGTGACATGAAAATTTGTGCTGGACCGGGACAGGAACCCTGGATTTCTCGCTTATCACGTGCGATCGTCTTAACCATTTCGGCTCTCCATACATGCTCCCCGGAGCGACCCAAGCCTCCATATGCATAGACAGGAAGCCCCATGATGATAACAATGATATCGATTCCTCGTCTCGTTCTCCCTGTTGTGGGAATCATAATAAGGTTGCGAGCATTAGGTGATGAATTCAGTGGAGTACAATATAACGATGTAGACAGCGCGACATATGGAAGTTTCGGTTGGTCCTAGGGACAGCGTGCACAAGTAGTCGAAGTGGTAAAATGGAAATGAGCCTTTGGCGTCATTGGCCAGGTGGCCCCTTGCGGGGCAGTTCCGGCCCCTTGGTGTAGGTCTTATTACATTCGATCCACATTGGGCAACCTGCGCGGCGGATGGGGAGGAAATGATGAGAAAGACAACACAACACCCAGTCTCTGAGCGGAGAAAATCCCCGACCCAGCTGAGAATCGAATCCGGGCCTGTAGAACGGCAATCTATCACGCTGACTACTCAGCCACCGGGGCGGACAGTCGGAGTGGTGCCACATAAGAGCCATCCACAAAATCCGGTGGAAAGCCTTCTATCTTTTGTTACTAGGCGGGTGGTCTGGCGTTCAGTACATGGCGCCTCCCTCGACTCCGACGCAAGAACGGCCCGGTATTTGGTGGTCTACCACAAACATATGAATCGGCAGGCTCCATTCCCTGCGTGTGGCAGATTACCCATTATGTTCCAGGGCCACCTACCTGACGCAGATGAACACCGTTTGGAATGTCGATCTGCTGTAGAGATAAACGAGACTGATATTGGCCGAACGATCCTTGCTCCAGTGACTTCGACCCTTCCTATCCCAGATAGGGTTTTATCCACGTACTAAGATGAATGCAGTGAGTGGATGAAGGGTTTGATCATATTGTATCTTTATCGTGGTGGTGACAAACACTTTCTGAATTTTTGGACCTTCCTATTGGAAAGATTCACTCGTCTACGACGGCACCCGTGCTGCCGCCACCGTTGATTATCTTGATAGTGTCTCCTTGGACTCTCCCAACAGTTGGGCTGTCTCGTGTATAAGGAGTTAACCTTCTGTGCATGCCAATTTTAGGAAACGAACGGGAACAAGTGATAGAACCTTTACCGTTTCTTCGTGAAAACATGCACGGCCATAATGGTGGTTAGAAGGATCCATGGACATGTTGATCGGTGGTAGCAGCGGGTGTAATGTCTAATGCTGGTTCCGCTGGAAGGGCGACATTTATGTTATATTTATGTTTTAATTTTGTTTTTTGTGTTTTAGTTACTTTCTTTACGGGAACACCATTGTACGAATAAATATGTTTTGTTTAACCTGCCTTCCTGCTGCACCCATACACAAGCAGACACACTCACACAAACATCAACAAAATTTGTACGTGGTGATTCATGGATGGTTAGGGGGAGGTGTCATGGCCAACCGAATTTGAATCAGCCGGTCGTGGAGGTTATCGTGAAACCGACTATCAAAATGGTTCAAATGGTTCTGAGCACTATAGGACTTAACATCTGAGGTCATCAGTCCCCTAGAACTTAGAACTACTTAAACCTAACCAACCTAAGGACATCACACACATACATGCCCGAGGCAGGATTCAAACCCGCGACCGTAGCGGTCGCGCGGTTCCAGACTGAAGCGCCTAGAACCGCTCAGCCACCCCGGCCGGCTGTCCACCCTGTCTTCACCGACCTGAAGCGGACTCCTCTTCTTCCTTTACAGAAAAATTAATGAAATAAAATGAAAGAATGGCAGTACAAGAAAAACCCACATTAAAAAAGAAAAAGGAGGTGGTTGTGAGGGCCACTCGCGATAAGTGGATAATCCGGATGCAAGTCCCGGTCCAGCACAAATTTTCACGATACTATTGTGTGTTAGATCTACTGTATATCTAATACGGCTCATGTCAAGGAATTCGCAGCCAGCGAATTAACTTTGAATTATTTCCTACTGCTGTGGTTCGTCAAGAGTATCTGCTCCTTCCGCCATGCATGTAATAATTCAACAAGTCGTTATTAACTGGGCGGCATTGATTCTTATAAAACTTCGGGACATCAATGGTGGATTAAAGTGCTCTTGCTATTTACAATATGTGTAAACCACCAGAGGACCCGTGCGAAACTTCCGCACTTTTATATTTTTAAATAATGACGGTATTTGGAATAAGTGTAGTTTTTGGGACAAGGGTAATTGTGGGAATGAAAACATCTTTAAAAAGAGAGGAACGTCGTGAAATAATAACTATGAATTTATCATACATCTTTATACGTATATTTCCATGCACATAATTTTGAACAAAATTCTTCACACAGCATTACAATACATCAGCGTAAGCGACATTTGAGGCAAGAATGTAATATTCGTGTGCTTCATGTATTTCAAGTTTTTAAGGGATACAAAAATATTTGTTGATTTTGTTACCCTTGAAAAGACCACATAGAATTATCTGTGAGTTAATACCGAATTTGGTAAGTACAATCCTGCTCTTTGAAGCGTTTGTCACTGCAACTTGTTTATACTGATCGTAAATGCAGTTTTAACAGGCAACTGTCTTCTTGTTAATTAAAAAGGCACGCGTGGATCAGATGGTGTTATGTTTACCCTTGCTATTACAACAGTTTTCCTGGTGTCAATCAGCTGAGCATCAATCTTAAATTCGTTGAATTTTGTTACAATCAAGCATCCTCCATTGACTGCCTATTTAGAGTGTAGGTTTCTTATCAACATGACAAAAGTGGTTTTGTGCAGTATAAATTAATGTAGTGGTAATCTTGAGACAGCTAATGAATGTAAGAATTCTATAGGGTAGAAGTCTGTCCCCTCGACGGACTGAATTAAGTCACAACTTTTCGTTTCCTTTCATAATGTTCTTCAGAATTACTTCATTTATTTTAGTGCCATCTTAAATTTTCGGGCACAATATTGATGTGTTGGTAAAGCATTAATGGCGTTACTTGGAAATACTATATATACTGTTTCGTCTTCTTCACAGTAGGTTTTCTTCGGAATCTTGACAGCATCCGGTGAAAGTTGTTGCTGGATGGCACTTTGTCCGTTACTTAGTTGTAGGAACCAAGTACTGCATTCTCGAACATCTGTTCGCATATTTCTGGTAAGTTTTCCCACTTTAACTGTTGACTAGAGTGGTAAGTGTTCTTATTCTCTTCAAGAAAGGTCGCTCTTTTTCCATGCCTGACAATGGCCAAAACCTGTCTGAAGTTTCCGCCGAAAATCTTAATTTCCCCCTCCGAAGAGTTTGTTGACACTTTGCAAGAGTCGATCGTCGATCCAAAGGGCATGTTTTGGTACCGGTGAAACCACATTCCAAATTAACAATGCCGCTGTTCGCTAGGCTCTAGTAGCAAAAGGTAAATGACAATTCAGGCCGACAATGACAAATATGCTTGACGTTTCGGAAACTATATTCGCTTAGAAAAGTCAACTTGTTCAATAAGCGGAAATAATGGACTACCGTAGTGGTCACGGTTATTATCTGTGACAATGTTGTATAAAAATTAACTAGTTAATAAATACTTTAAAATAAATAAATTGGTATTTGTAATAAGATATTATGCAAAGGGAGTCCCTTATTCGTGATTAAAAAGTTAGCTTCATAAAATGTAGGTATGAAGCTGCGCATACAGCATGACCTTTCCTACTCCGTTCATCTCTGTACGATTAGAATGTCTTGAGAAAAAGTGGTGTTGACTTGAGGGAGTAACGTATATGATGATCATTATGAAATGAATGAAAAGTACGCATGGGTGGGGATGATGTCAACGATGCTACAGTAACATTAAATAGCATCAGTCCTGAACGTGAAATCTAATGAATATGTAGAGACAACTGAAATTTACTTAATTGCATATAATACATTATATACATTCGTTTTGGCAGGATAAGCCAGCGTAGTGCATAAACTCTCTTTCCCATATCGTGTCATTGCCAGATAGGGTTACCATATTGGAAAAGATCTGCTAGTAGTGCATGGAGAAAAAGGTCGCAACATGCGTGACAGTGGAATTAGAGTCGTACTTGGTTCAAATGGCTCTGAGCACTATGGGACTCAACTGCTGTGGTCATAAGTCCCCTAGAACTTAGAACTACTTAAACCTAACTAACCTAAGGACAGCACACAACACCCAGCCATCACGAGGCAGAGAAAATCCCTGACCCCGCCGGGAATCGAACCCGGGAACCCGGGCGTGGGAAGCGAGAACGCTACCGCACGACCACGAGATGCGGGCTAGTCGTACTTGGAGGCGTATTCAGATAACGCAGTAGTTAAGGCAACTGCTCTGTTCCCAGATGGTGTTTTCGTGTACATGAAGTGTTGCAACGCCAGAATAATGTCAAAATACAGTAAGACTTGTAGAGGTCTGATGTTTCTCGCAGGGACTGGAAAGTGACACTGAACGTAAATAAATGTAACGTATTGCACATTAATAGGCGGAGAGATGTATTACTTTTCAGTTACACCATTGTCGATAAATGATTTTGAATACCGGTACTAATAACGGTAAAATGCCCAGGACTAGCCGTCCGTAGCGACCAAAAGAGAAATGAACACTAATTCATTCATAAAGGAAGAAGCTCGCAAAATACTTTCTATCGATACTTGAAGACTGCTCGTCACTCTTGGACTCTTACCCTATAGTGTTGAGAAGAGTACATCATCTAGTTCTAAAGTTATCAGAGATAAAAATATGGAGAGCGAAGAGAGATGTTGAGTAGAGTACATCGTCTAGTTCTGAAGTTATCGGAAAAAAATACAGACGACAAAAATTTATGTAGGAGTTGAATAGAAATTAGACCAAAACTAAAGGAGTTGGAGGATATGAAAGGGAAGCAGTACATATAATGGGAATGAGACAGAGTTGTAGCTTACCATCCAGACTGTTAAATCTGTTAATGAAACCAAAGAGGAATTCAGAAAAGGAGTTAACATTCAGGGAGAAGAAATAAAAGTTTTAGGTTTGCCGATGACATTGTAATTATGTGAGAGGCGTCAAACGACATTGTAGATCCATGGAACGGAATTTAGGTTTAAAAAAAATCAGAATTTCTTGTGGGACATAATGAAATATTCCCGCTTCGGCCCTTATAGTTTCAAGAACTTACGATAGGTAGCGGTGCTGTGAGTAGCTTTCAAAATGTCTATAACAAAGGTACGTTCCGAGCAGTAAGCAGTCATTGAGTTTCTGTTGGAGGAAAACCAGAATAACTGGTGATGGCCAAAGTAAACAGTATAAAAATCCACATTGGTAAAGCAAGAAAGGCTCATCTGTAAAGGCGAAATCTGTTAAGTATACTCCTGTATTGTAGCCCTATATGGAAATAAAACAGGGATGGTAAATACACTACAGTCCATTAAAATTGTTACACCACGAATATGACGTGCTAGAGAAGCGAAATTTAACCGACAGGAAGAAGGTGCTGTAATACGAAAATTATTACCTTTTCAGAGCATTCACACAAGGTTGGCGCCGGTGGCGACACCTAGAACGTGCTGACATGAGGAAAGTTTCCAACCGATTTCTCATACACAAACAGAAGTTGACCGGCGTTGCCTCGTGAAACGTTGTTGTGATGCCTTGTGTAAGGAGGAGAAATGCGTACCATCACGTTTCCGAATTTCATAAACGTCAGATTGTAGCCTATCGCGACTGCGGTTTATCGTATCACGACGTTGCTGCACGCGTTGGTCGAGATCCAATGACTGTTAGCAGAATATGGAATCGGTGGGTTCAGTAAGGTAATACGGAACGCCGTGCTGGATCCCAACGGCCTCGAATCACTAGCAGTCGAGATGACAGGCATCTTATCCGCATGGCTGTAACGGATCGTGCAGCCACGTGTCTATCCCTGAGTCAGCAGATGGGGGCGTTTGAAAGACAACAACCATCTGCACGAACAGTTGGACGACGTTTGCAGCAGCATGGACTATCAGCTCGGAGACCATGGCTGCAGTTACCCTTGACGCTGTATCACAGACAGGAGCGCCTGCGATGGTGTACTCAACGACGAACCTGGGTGCACGAATGCCAAAACGTAACTTTTTCGGATGAATCCGCCGCGTGGGATTAACCGAGCGGTCTAGGGCGCTGTCATGGACTGTACGGCTGGTCCCGGAGGAGGTTCGAGTCCTCCCTCGGGCATGGGTGTGTGTGTTTGTCCTTAGGATAATTTAGGTTAAGTAGTGTGTAAGCTTAGGGACTGATGACCTTAGCAGTTAAGTCCAATAAGGCTTCCCATACACTTGAACAAACACACTTGGATGAATCCAGGTTCTGTTTACAGCATCATAATGGTCACATCCGTGTTTGGCGACATCGAGGTGAACGCCATACTGGCGTATCACCCGGCGTGATGGTATCACTTCTCCTTCTCCATAGCAATGTAAGGCCTCACACAAGTTTGCACATATGAGAGCACCTCACAAAACTCCACGGGACTGTTCTTCCCTATCCACCCTACAGCCCTGATCCCGCGACTTCCGACTTCCATACGTTTAGCGTAACTTATCCACTGCACCGGAAGCAAGTGCGTGTGTGATGGGGAGGTTACTGACGCAGCAAAACATTGGTTCCGACGTCGACCAGTGCAGTCGTACCACGCAGACGTAAAGGCCATCTCAGTAAGGTGGCGTAAGGCCATCACATTGAACGGAAATTATGTTGAAAAACAGGGTTTTGTAACCAAAAGTACGGGGCATAATAAGAAGCATTGGAGTCTTGGATAAAACCAATCTTCTTTTAGAAAAAGGTGTGTTGAATTACTTACGGATCGCCCCTCGTATTAGGTAAAGAAAACTAAGAATCGAGCAGCAAAATAGCTGGCGATAGCCAAAGTAAGTAGTATAAAAATCCCCATTGGTAATAGCAAGAAAGGCTCATCAGTAGAGGTGAAATCTCTTAAGTATACTCCTGGATTGTAGCCCTATATGGAAGTAAAACATGGATGGTAAATAGTGCAGGCATGAAGAAAAAAAATGGCTCTGAGCACTATGGGACTTAACATCTGTGGTCATCAGTCCCCTAGAACTTAGAACTACTTAAACCTAACTAACCTAAGGACATCATACACATCCATGCCCGAGGCAGGATTCGAACCTGCGACCGTAGCAGGCATGAAGAGAACAAGAACTTTTGTAGTTTATGGCTACAGAGGAATGCAGAAAATTCGATAGGTTGATAAACTAATGAAGGTGTATGCATCGAACTGAAGAGCTCAATTAGGCTTACGGCTAAGACAGGTAGATAGGATACATTTTGAGGTATCAAGGAAAACTTAATTTCGTATTTCGTAATGGAGGAAATGTGCAGCGTGAGGGGGGGGGGGTAAAAACTATAAAAGGGAACAATGCTTGACAACACTAAGCAAACGGAGATGAAGATAGGTGTCAGTAGTTATTTAGACATGAAGAGATTTAGACTAGATAGACTAGTTGGGAGGGTTACCTCAGAGAAGTCTTTGGAGTGAAAATTACAAGATTTATGGAGAAGATTGTTCGTTTAGCATGCTTATGAGATTTGAGGTGATTTTCATCGAACTCCTTTGGCGCAAGCTACACGAAAGGCATTGTACGTCACTGTGACGTCAATTCTTCAAAATCCCGAGAGTGACGTTCCAAAAAGAATCTGATTACATTTTAAATTTTCTCACATACATCTTGCGACGACGAGAAAAACGGATAAATCCGAACGCTTACGCAGTCATGCTATTTTATAATGGAGCGGGGAAAGTGAGGCGCGAAGGGTGGAGGGGGGGGGGGGTTAAATGCGAGGGGAAAGGAGCTGCTGTAGGTAGGGGGAGAGAGGGAATCATTGTGCCACCAGAAGAACCGCCGCCACACAATACAAGGCGGTTTGCGGGATAAAAATGTAAATGCAGAAATGGCACGAAATTCTGTCTTCCTTTCCGCTGGTACCGTACCTTATAACAACATTTTATTACAAGCATCAAAACCGTCTTTCTACAAGTAAAGGAAATCTGCAAGGAATAGTAGTTTTACATGCCAGTAGCGAAATAATTCTTCTCCACATAAAACTGTAAAGATTACAGCATTGTCCTGCTCCTGATCGGAAAAATCATGAAAATTGTATAAATGAATCGAATAAAAAATTACTTATGTCGTATTCACTGCGAATTTTCGTGTTCATGGGTATAACTATTGATAGTAAAAAGGATTCAAGGCAAAGGGTAGTAAACTGTTGGCACCATTTCAGCTGATACACTGTTGGCTTTTGGGGTTCCGAGCCTGTCGGTAAAAACTTATTGAACGACCCTCGTATTAGGAAAAGAAAACTAAAAATTGAGTTTTGTTATTTGGGCAGCAAAGTAACTGGTGATGGCCAAAGTAAACAGTATAAAAATCCACAATGGTAATATCAAGAAAGGCTCATCTCTAAATCTGAAATCTGTCTGCCCATTGTCAAGAACCCTTTTTCTCAGCAACGGCTAGACGTATCGAGTTGAAATTTATGTCACATACTAAGATCCATGGTCCATCGGCGGCGTAAAACAATAAAGCTTCTAATTTAATGCAATCAAAAGATACAGTTATTTATGTCACATGTTTTGAGACTCGCAAACTCACTGATCAAAACCCGTAGAGTACTACCCGTTGACATACAGTCATCAAATTTGGCAAAAAGCAAAGTTTCATAGTACAAGTAAAGGAAAAGTCCGAATAAAGTTAATTTGTAATTACATCAGAGGAAAAATATATTTTTTTTTATCAATTGTTATCCAATTGTCTCTGTCTGTTCGTCAGTTAAAATCTCTTTTTCTCAGAGACGGGAAGACGTATGAAGTTAAAATATACGTCACATACTCAGTTCTATGATGCCCTGTCAATGTAAAACATTATGCTTCGACGTCAATGCAATCAAAATATACGGTGGTTTATGCCACATATTTCGATACATCTACGTCTATACTCTGCAAACCACCGTGACAGAGGGTACGTCCCATTGTACCAGTTATTAGGTTTTCTTCCCGTTCCATTCACATAGGGAATGCGGGAAGAATGATCTTTTGAATGTCTTTGTGCTTGGAATAATTATACCAATATTATCCTCACGATTCGTATATGAGTGATACGTAGGGGGCTGTAGTACATTCTTAGAGTCATCATTTAAAGCCGGTTCTTGAAACTTTGTTAATAAACTTTCTCGGATAGTTTACGTCTGTCTTCAAGAGTCCTCCAGTCTAGTTCCTTCCCTATCACTACGACACTCTCCCACGGATCAAACAAACCTATGACAATTAGTGATGCACTGTTAGTCCTATTTGATACGCGTCCCACTCACTTGAGCAGTATTCTAGAACTGGTCGCACGAGTGATTTATAAGCAGTCTTCTTTGTAGAGTGATTGCACTTGTCCTGTTTTCTACCAATAAACCGAGGTCTACAACTGCTTTAGCCGGCCGGGGTGGCCGAGCGGTTCTAGGCGCTACAGTCTGGAACCGCGCGACCACTACGGTCGCAGGTTCGAATCCTGCCTCGGGCATGGATATGTGTGATGTCCTTAGGTTAGTTAGGTAGTCCTAAGTTCTAGGGGACTGATGACCTCAGAAGTTAAGTCCCATAGTGCTCAGAGCCGTTTGAACCATTTGAACCATCTGCTTTACACACGTGGCGGATTACAGCTGTGACCCATTGGTAGTATAATCATACTCGTAAAGTCACACATCAAAACCTGCACGGTACTTCTCGTTGACTTAGAATCATAAAATTTGGCAAGAAGTAAGGTTTGACAGTAAAAGTAAAGGAAAAAAATCAGAAAATCGTTAAACTGTAATAATATCACATATAAAATATTTTTCTCATCGGAATTTACATTGCATTCATCATTCGTCGAAAGCATAATAGAAAAAATTTACTACATGCAAACATAAAGCGTTAAATCTTCTCCCTCTACATATAAAAACTGAAGTCCCTTGCTAACTTTTTTGTGTATGTCTAGGAATTACTGTAGAGATTTTGATGTACTCTTGGAATTCCCAGTACCGATATCCCGCCAATAGTGACATCGATGAGAGGTAAAAATCATTGAAATTCCTGATTTCCGGGATCGATCAGCTATCTATATATATATAATTTTGTACAGAACCCTTAGTGCGCTATCCTACTCACACTTCGTCAATTTTTTGTTCTCGATTACAACTTTCTCTCTCCTGACACATAATTTCATTCTGCAATCAACCTCACCAATGTCATAAGATTATAGCTTGAATGCGTGACATACAGTTCTTTTCCATAACGAGTCTAGAAATCAACGAATACTTTGAATTTGCACATAGCGTGAGACTAAAACATGGCACCCTTGAACATTTGAAAGTGTTGATCTTATTGTTAGATCTAAAGTTTTTGCAGTAATAAGGTAAACGCAATTCAGATTCAGTTTTCATTAGACTTTGCTAATCTATTGTCTGAAAATAACGAAATCGACTAAATTTCAATTATTTGCTTTGCCTTACAATAATTAATCTTAACAGTTCTCAAAATGTACAAAAATAATAGTGGTGGTGGTATTTTGTATCAGATGACCAAAATATGAAGTTGAAGAAAACTGTGGGAACAAATTTTCAAATAGTAAGTGTCTTTAAATACACTGCCGGAAAGAAGTTAGTACGTCTGAAAGACATCGAATTTGACTGAATGACGGCATATGCCCCCGGGAGATAGTATATGTATTGGGATTATTTCAACCCCCTCTGCCAACAGACAGCTGGATGGCGTAGCTACCAGATCATAATCTGTGTATACCTTTTAATAGGGAATGCCCACAGCCAGAAAACTCAGTGTAGTACAAATGTGTGAAGCAAGCAGGTAACCATGCTGCAGAGACGCACTTCTGCTTCCTTCAACCAACTGAACGAGTTTGAAAGTGGTGAAATTGTAGCCTCCCGAATGGCGGGATGGTCAAGAATTACCTCAGAAGTTGGACGTAATGCGTCGGTTGCGAAACGACGCTGGTATCAGTGGTCATGTGAACATTCTCACATCTGTAGACGAGGTTCTGGACGTGAACACAGCACAGATGCCCGCCGGGATCGTCATATTGTAAGGTCAGCAGTGGCAGATGGTACAACTACCACAAAACAGATAAGAGCGTTTCTGAGCCCAGACGTATCAGCACAAACTGTTACGAACCGGTTATTTGCAGTGTGACTACGGGCCCGCACAGCTCTAACTCGTCTTCCACTCACGCTACAGCGTCGACGTGTACTGTCAAAGGATCAATTGGAACATGAAATGGCGCGCAGTAGTCTTCAGCAATGAAAGGAGCTGCTGCCAGCAGGCAAGTGGTGGTCGTTTTCGCGAACGACGTAGAGGTGATGAGTGTTGTCTCGTAGAGTGCATTCGTTGGAGACACACTGGCTCCATCCCAACACCTTATGCTCTGACGTGCGATAAGCTACAACTGTCGTTCACCTTTGGTGTTGCTGGAGGTAACTATTACCAGCGTTGGGTATGTAAAGCATGTTGTTATACCCATTCTTTTGCTGTTATTGCAACAAGAAGGCGATGTGTTGTTCCAAAAGGATAATGCTCGTCCACACATTGCCCATGAAACTCAACGTGCCTTACAAGCCGTGCAGCAACACGATCTCCAATCGAGCATGTGTGGAACACGCCAGGACAAGGAATGACTTGTGCGACTCATTAGCCAACAAATCTTACAGAACTATGTGACTAGATCGATCAGATGTGGTATAACGCACACCAGAACAGTATTCGCCACCTGTACGATCGACTGGATGCTAGCATCAGCAACTTTATTGCTACACGTGGAGGCTACGCTATGTACGAGGGGTCGCTAAATGAAAACGACTATGAAAATCCGATAAAGCTTCGCACAGATGTGTTGGGTAGTGTCTCTATTATGACCCTAGATAGCAACACGTCACTCTTCTAATTTCCGAGCTCACAGTGAGCGCGTAAAGATGTCTAGAAAATAGAGTCTCTCGCCAAGTACGAGGGCCTGGTGAGAAATTTCGCCTGAAGCTATGCAGCCAGCATTACATAACTGTCGTGCGTTTTCGTCTTTAAGACAATTCTCAGCCGAATTCTGCAGGGGCAATGAAGATGCTCCTGCATCGTTTTCAATTGGAAATGTTTGATTACCCACAATACAGCCCATAATTGTATCCCTCTGAGTTTCATCTCTGCTCACACGAACCTCTGGGTGTAAAGACAACATTTTGGCACAGAGCTGTAGGCTAGCGTAGAGAATTGGCGGAAAGCACTGGCCACTGTCTTCTATGATGAGGGTATTGGGAAGTTAGTACAACGCTACGACAAATGTCTAAATCAGAACGGCGACTGTGGAAATAAGTGGCTGGAAGGTGTAGCTAACAGTTGTAAATAAAACAGTTTTGATTTTCATTGTGGTTTCCATTTCGCGATCAATCGGAACTTACGATCTGGACAGCCCTCGTAATATGGGGGTTTCAGCACTGGTCGTACATGGCAACTCAGGTGCTGTTGATCTGTAAACGTGATCATTTTATGTACTCCATAAGCACTGTTGAAAAAATAAATCTTGGTTGAACTAGAGACCTTCAAATGGGTGTACTGTTTTTTCGGCAGTATTTTAGCTGTTAAACCCATGCATTCAGGGAGAGTAATGATTATTATTACCTTGTGTTCCTAATGAGTTTTAAATTTTTTGGAAATTTTATCTTTGAAGTTTGGTCTTCAGCCCTGTGACTAGCTTGATGCAGGTCTTCACGCTTATCCACCCACTGAAACCTCTTCTTCTCTGCTTGACTACCGTGAACTACAGTCATGTGGACTTCCTTTCTGTAGTCAAGCCATAGTCTCCCTCTACAATCTCTGCCTCCTCCCCATCTCCACCTTTCTTCGATCAGTAAATTGTCGGTGACGAATGAACGATTCCTTGGTGTCTCAGGATGTCTCTTGTCAACTGATTCCTTCTTTTAGTTCGGTTGTGCCATATATTTCTTTTTTCCCCAGTTCGATCCAGTAACTCTTCATTAGTTAGTCTAATTTCAAATTTTTTAGTACTGTCACATTCCAAAAGCATCTAGTCTCTTGTCAGAACTGTTCATCGTGCATGTTTCTTTGTGTACAAGGCTACATTACAGACAAAAACCTTGAAGAAAAGACTTGCTAACACACAATGCCACATTGACTGTTAATCGATCGTAGCTGTTTCAAAATATGAAAAAGTTTTTCAGAGGTCCCTACCAGTCACAAATGTTTTGACTTCTTAAATTATTAGTGAACCAACGTGTTTCAAGATATAAACCTCAGGCTAGAATGTCAATACAAAGTACATGTAGATATTAAGGAAGCACTGTACTGGCTTCGTATATGCGATTGCCATCCTTGTTCATATGAAATGGCTGCCTTTTTCAGTTACAAAAACTGCTGTAAGAGGCCAATTGCTTCATTTGCTTATCTAATTCTGCTAGCTCCATCTAATTCGAGTGAATTCCATTTTTTTTATTGCCGTTGCTGTTCATCTTATAACGCCTATACAACACCTTATGCATTCCGTTCAACTCACATCTAAGTCCTTATCCATTTTCTTCTTTTTCCTGGCT
Organism: Schistocerca cancellata; assembly: GCF_023864275.1. Classification (NCBI taxonomy): domain Eukaryota; kingdom Metazoa; phylum Arthropoda; class Insecta; order Orthoptera; family Acrididae; genus Schistocerca; species Schistocerca cancellata. Next base: position 358,653,652 of record NC_064634.1, read on the forward strand.
TTTATCCCATATCTTCTCGAGATCTCTATGTTAATTAGGATTCAGGAATATTAAAGGTACAGAGTGTCGAAATGCCCTTCCTCTCGCCGCCCCTTCCATCTTACCTCTCTGTGTTTTTCACAGTCACACACACACATTACTCGTCTAAACATTCCAGCTTTGTGATTTGACACTTCCGATCAATCTCGATTTTTAGATCTTCTTTCTTTTTGCCTGACTCATTGTTCTAGTTTTACATTTTATCGTTCTGTCAGTTGGATTGAATATCCCCTTTCGCCTGTACGATCCCTTGTTACCACTTTAGAGCTCTCAAATCTAGTTACTCTTCCTCTGCTGCATTCATTTCCTCAGCTTTAGACACCTCTTACCCTTACGCTACCTTTGGAACTTTCAACAAGCCGTGACCCTTTTCTTTTAATTTATCCAGGTCACAAATACTTTCTGCAATTTCTTTCAGTTTTAATCTGCATTTTGTAACAAACAAATTATGCTCAGAGCTCGTATCTGTCCCTTGGAAATATTTTCAATTTAAAATCTGGTTTCAAAATCTGTCTTAACATTATGTATTCTGTCTGAAACTTTATAATGTCTCCAGACTACATATTCATATAAATCCTTCTCTCATGATCCATACAAACAAGCAAAATATTGTAAAGAACTTAATACGAAAACTTTGTGTCAGACCTATTATTACTGTAACTGTCAAAGTGCAAAAGTCGAATTAGTTTAATTTTGTCGTAGTTGAAACATGTGTGTTTAAATAATAGTAAGTTACAAAACCACAATTGTTAATAAAAAGTGCCACAGCACCCAGAATCTGCAGATATAATTGTGTCAGTCATTACGAATTTACCACAAAGTAAACACTGCACGACGCCGAGAGCCATTACAGCCTCCACTAGGCATTTGGAAGATAAAAAGAAAAATCATCACTCGTTGAAATATCTTAGATTTAACAAGTGTAGTGCTGCTTCTTCTGAATAAAAATTAAGAACTGTAGTGCGCGGAAATTGTTTAAGGTACCAATCCGCCATTTAATGAGACACAACCGTTTTTTGTTGTAAAGAACTTAATACTGTACAGCTATAATGCTATACAGCACATCACACTATAAGCCCGGTAACGTCCTATGGCACATCATTATAACTGTACACAACCAAATGTCTCGAGATGGGGGATTAATCATATGAGACGGATCGCCCTTATTATAGAGCACTGTGGTGGAGGTGACTTTTATTTACTGTTATATGAGGATGCCTGATCTCATTTTCTCTTTAGTATGCCAATACATGTTCTTCCTCTTGGACAGGAATGGAGCATTATATAGCCAATCTTGTAAGCAGGCCTATGTGTTTGTGATGATATTTTTTGTTTCTACGCTGGTGTGCAAAAATTAAAGGCGAAAGTAACTATCTTATAATGTGTCACTGTCGAGTAATATAGCTGGATGAGACTTGGACCATACATAGAAGGAACAGCTACTGTATACTACAGAAAGTAGCTGAAAGAAATACACAATGACTTGAATAGAAATGACACTTTTAGTCAAAGACAATAATTATACAGAAATAACAGCTGTTTGTGATTGTCTCCTGGAAATCACAAAATTCGTTGTTGGTGGGGTGTGTGTCTATCACAGATGCCATTACGTGCTCTGCAACATGCTCCCATCATGTCCACAAGGTTGGTAAGGAGTTCTCCTGTAAGGACGTTCCATTCCTCCCCCAGTACAGCCGACAACTGCTGTATGGTCGGTGGTCTATGTGGACATGCTGTAGTACGTCTCACCCAACACATTCCACATGTGTTCAATGATACTGAAATCAGAGGAACGGCCAGGCCATTCGGTTCGACGAATCTCCCCATGTTTCTAAAGTTCCTCCACCTGCACTGTTCAATATGGCTGATGAAGTTGGGACCAAGTTCACCCCATAAAAGGCGCACATATGGAAGAAGTACAGTGTCACAACAGTGGTGACTGGTGAGTGCAACATATTCAAAGATTTGGAGGTCAGTATACCTATGCAACATTATGCCCCCTAACATCATAGCACCTGTACCATCAAAACGATCTTATTAGACAACGTTCATGAGTGCATTATGTGTTCCCACCTGTCGCCATATGAGGATAAGAGCAGTACTTTTTTGTGCTCGAAATCTTGCATCGTTTGAGAAATAATACAAGCATAATTTGGATCAAGGTTTGAATTTTCGTTCATAACCAGAGATCTGTAATTATGTTTTTTTGTTTCGATAAGAACCTGCATGTATTTTGTACTCAATACCGTATAAATGCTTGGCAACTGCAGCATATGTCAAAGGATTACTCAGCGCACAGTTCAAGATTCCGCCGTTAGTCCGTGCTGCAGCACCAAAAAATCCAAGTGGCAGTAGCGGAAAATTCTAAAATGCAAGATGGTAGTGGTGGTAAATATAAAAAATGCAAGATGACCGACGTGGGATATTTAAAAATGGAAGATGGCGATGATGGGAAATAAAAAATCCAAGGTGATGGAGCTAGCCCAGTTATGCTTTGTGCTTAGTCACACACATACACACATACACGCACAAACACACACACACACACACACACACACACACACACACACACATGTATGTGCACACGCCCGTCTGTCAAAACGGATGATTAAAATATAACTATGAATGCCCAAACTAAGTCCCTCAGTGACATTTTCATAACTAAAAATATGTGGTTATGAAATAATCTGCCAAACAGATGGGTAAACTACATGTTTAAGCCTAATTTAGACGTTGTAATAAAAGGAACCTGACCAAGATTATAACTGCATAAAAGCTATGTTGCCTAAAGTACTAAGGATGTAAGCACACAAACAAAGAGCCACTTTAATTTACTGCCAGCTATTGCGAGAATTCCATTAATTCCATTTTCAGACACAGTGTCCCTTAAATTAAATATTTTTACATCTAAATTATTCTCGTTAGGTGTTTCAGCGGTATCTCCAGAGCCAGAAAACATAAAGGGGTTTGGCATTTCAATCTGAGAAAATGTTATTGGCTGTTCTTAGTACAAACTGATACCATTTAGCGCTTTCACGAGTTTCTCAGTAATGCTTTGTTTTAGAAGTATCGTTTTTGGAGGGACGAAGATCATGAAAATGTTCTACACTAAAAACTATAATCGATGTTATTAGCAATCTAATATTGCTTTTTTATTTGCACCTAGCTGCATGTGAAAGCAGTTTACAAACAGTGAGTTAAAGCTTGATGTTCTTGAGCTCCAGGAAGTATCACCTCACGGTCGGCATTGGATTCTTGGGGCCACACAGTCGTCTTTTAGCTATTCTGCTCTATTCAGAATGATTTGAGCGTTTTCCAGTCTTTTTATTCGTAAACAAACGAATTCAGAATGTAATGAATAAGCACCCAAATCACGAAACAAACTCAATAAATTCGTTCTTCCTAGCAAGAAATACAAATAAAACCCATTGTAAGAAGCAAAGCAATGCCATTAAGTACTGAATACACAAAGCGAACTTAGTAAATCCCTATCTCCTAGCCAACTAAATTCATAGTTAATTTGTAATCCTAAGGACAAGATTGCAGTGTTGAATTAAGTCACTGACGCCTACTTCCAAAAATATTTCTTTTACTGAGGTAAAAATCTTTTCTGGTAAAGAAGTCAAATGTAAACAAAACCTATCAAAAGCAGCAAAGCAATGTCGTTAAGTTTTTGATACACGAAGTGGACTCAGTTTATCCATATATTCTGTTGTTGTTGTTGTGGTCTTCAGTCCTGAGACTGGTTTGATGCAGCTCTCCATGCTACTCTATCCTGTGCAAGCTTCTTCATCTCCCAGTACCTACTGCAACCTACATCCTTCTGAATCTGCTTAGTGTATTCATCTCTTGGTCTCCCCCTACGATTTTTACCCTCCACGCTGCCCTCCAATATTAAATTGGTGATCCCTTGATGCCTCAGAACATGTCCTATCAACCGATCCCTTCTTCTGGTCAAGTTGTGCCACAAACTTATCTTCTCCCCAATCCTATTCAATACTTCCTCATTAGCCAAGTAAATTCACTGTTAGTTTGTATTCATAAAGATAATATTGCGGTTCTTAATTGTGTCACAGGCGTAAACTTCCAAAAAAACACCTGTCACTGAATTACAAGAACCAAAAACGCCATCTATGCAGTCTGTAGTTTATTACAAAGCTAACAGCACCATCTATTAGTTCTTTGGTGCACTATTATCACCCAGATTTTTAACCTGAGCAGATGATGTTAGAAGAAACTTTAAATTATGATATCTTTTTTCTCCGATCTGATTTTGGGTAAAGAAAGCCTATATGTCGCCCCAGGCTACGCTCAACTTATATGCGAGATTCCATGAAAATACGTGTCGTAGTTTTCCACAGTAGGGTGTTCAGACAGACAGTTTTTAGTTTTATAATTAGTAGTGATTGAAAAAGTATGTATTTTTGTCTATAGTCGCAATTTACGCCGTCATCACACTGGCCACCCAAGCAGGTGCGTCAAATGATACTGACACAACTACATGTCAGGGGATGGAATGAAGATGGTACTGTGTGCCGAAACTGGTAGCCAATTTATTGCAGCTATAGACTAAAATACATCCTTTTTCAGTATTGCAGTGATCACTGTTCCACCGGGAATATGTAGTATATATTGAACCAGGCTTACTAGAATAAATTTATAAATAAAACGAACTTTCGAGGAATCCTACAATATTGGCCAGTTGTAATTACGATGACAAAGTTCCCTTAAACGTTTACAGACTGTGTTTTCTACGTTCAGCTACTAATAACAGCAAAACGTAATCAAAACACGCGATGGAAAAACACACACCATAGCCCAAATCCAAACAAACTAAATATGCATGATTTTGGAAAGGGAGGAAGAAGGCGTTTAGGTAAGTGGTTCATTGTGATGTATCACTTTTGCAATGTTTACATTTTTCACAACATGACCAAAGATTGTGCTTCACTAAGACAGAGATAAAACTTATCCAAAGACGATGGTGCAACAAGACAAAGATAATAAGTAAGTGCACAATCCAGTGATTTCTATACTACCAGGATGTTGAACTTCAGCTGTCTGATCGTGCCAGCCACAATACTCACATTTCGTTTCTTTCCACATGGATGCTAAGAAACGTCACTAGAACACGAAAAGAAAATACTTTTTGAGGCCTGCCCCGCATCAGCCTATTACATCAAATGTTGACGTAAAGTTCAAATCAAGAAATCAATCTGCAATTCTTTGTCATATACAGGCCGATGGAAATTTGTTTGTCAGTCTACAACATGGCGGACGATGCAGAGCACATGAATCTGCAGACACGTTGCCGTTCTAGATCCATGTTGTCTAGAGATCACTGCAAAAGTCGATGTCATGGAAATATAATCTTTGTCACCAAAAAAACAAAAATATTTTGTCATACAATGGTGAGCCAAACGCTGGTACACCTGCCTAATATCGTACAGGGCTCCCCCGAGCAGGCAGAAGTGCCGCAACACAACGTGGCATGGACTCGAATGATATCTGAAGTAGTGCTGGAGGGAATTGACACCGTGAATCCTGCAGGGCTGTGCATAAATCCGTAAGAGTATGAGGGGGTGGAGATCTCTTCTTAATAGCACGTTGCATGGCATCCAAGATATTCTCAATAATGTTCATGTCTGGGGAGTTTGGTGGCCGGTGGAAGTGCTTACACTCAGAAGAGTGTTCCTGGAGCCACTCTGCAGCAATTCTGGACCTGTGGGTATCGCACCGTCCTACTGGAATTTCCCAAGTCCGTCGGAAAGCATAGTGGAAGTGAGTGGATGCAAGTGATCCGACAGGATGTTTACTTACGTGACGCCAGTCAGAGTTCTATCTAGACGTATCAGTGGTCCAATATAACTCCAAGTGCATGCGCTCCACACCATTACAGAGCCTCACCCAGCTTGAACAGTCCCCTGCTGACTTGGAGGGTGCATGTTTCGTGAGGTTGTCTTCATATACGTACACGCGCATCCGCTCTATACAATTTGAAACGAGACCCGTACGACCTGGCAACATGTTTCCAGTCATCAACAGTCCACTGTCGTTTTTGACGTGTTGACGGGCCCAGGCGAGGCATAAAGCTTTATGGCGTGCAGTCATCAAGGGTACACGAGTGGGCCTTCGGCTTCGAAAGCCCGTATCGATGATGTTTCGTTGAACGATTCTCTCGCTGACGCTTGTTGATGGGCAGCATTGAAATCTGCAGCAATGTGCGGAAGGGTTGCACTTCTGTCACGCTGAACGCTTCTCTTCAGGCTTCGCTGGTTCCGTTCTTGCAGAATCTTTTTCCGGCAGCAGCGATTTCGTAGATTTGATGTTTTACCAGATTCCTGATATTCACGGTACACTCGTGAAATGGTCGTAGCCTATGGGAAAATTCCACTTCATCGCTACCTCGGAGGGCTGCGTCCCGTCGCTCGTGCGGCGACTATAACACCAGATTCAAACTCACTTAAATCTTAACAATCTGGCATTGTAGCAGCAGTAACTGATCTAACAAATGCGCCAGGCACTTGTTATCTTACATAGGCATTGCCGACCGCAGCCCCATATTCTGGCTGTTGTCATATCTCTGTATTTGAATACGCCTGCCTATACCAATTGCTTTGGCACTTCAGTGTTTTTCCCCAGTATTACGAAATTAGAATTATATATTAATACCTTCAGTTGCTGATGGGTGTTCATATTTGTCAACGGGGACAGATGAAAATGCGTGCCCAGACCGGGACTCGAACCCGGGATCTCCTGCTTACATGGCAGACGTTCTATCCATTTGAGGCTGCGAGGGCACAGACTGCAGGGACTATCTTGCGCACGCTTCTCGTGAAACCTACATTCTCACCTTATATGTCCACACACTACATTCGCACTGTCTTTACCCAACACGCTCATTACTCGTGGAAGACATTCTTACCAAGACCCGTAAGAGTTCGGGTAATATGTGTGCATCGGCACAGAAGACGAAGGTCATGGCCGGTATTGCCAGAAACTTATAGGGATATGGTGTCTGTTCTCTCGGATATTTTTCTTTTCTTCCTGTATGTCATTTCAGCAAACATTTCCCCTTGCCCAATTTTCTAGCTTCTGTAGTGAATTCTGTACATTCTCTCTTACTGTTGATCCTATCATGGTGTTACGTGCCTGCAGAATAATTTCTGCATTTGTGTCTTCCTCTGTCATACTTCTCACATCTACTGTATAGGTGTTGAACAGAACTTGACTCACAGGGTCTCTTTGGAGAACTCCATTCGTTGGTATAATTTTATCTGAGATTTCGTCTTTATTGCTTATGGTATCAGATTTCTTTGAAGGCGTGGTTCGACTGCTCTCACTAGCAGGTTTCCCTCTCTGGTCGTCCGTTTCAGTTTCTCCTTTATAGTTTTTTTCTGTTCACTGAGTAGAATGCTCGCCTGAGATGTACAGAGACTTCCTAGTATTTCCCTCTTTGGTGTCTCAGCGTGTCCTCCATCTCGTTGCCTGTATCGTGCTCCTGGTCCTCAAGAAGCCAAACTGGCATTTCAGTATGTCTCCTTCGACTGCGTCGAGTAGTCTTATATTGAAAACTATCTTAAATACCTTGAAGGGAGCGTTTCCTAGCGCTTCTCCTCTGTATAAAGCCGGGGATGATCTAACGCCTGCAGCTGCTTGTGAAGCGTGGTACTCAGACGGGTGAAATAGCTTTGACATTCGGTTGACTGCCTCCCCACTCTGCAACGAGTGCAAAATGTGGCAACTATAGCACATTTGTCCACATTCGAGGAAAAAATCATAATTTGGAAGCACATGCAAAAGAAGTTGCTGCCCATCACCAATTGAGGAAATTCTAATACAGTACTGAATCTTTTTATCACAGTAAAGATCGACGGTAATTATGAACAATACCAGTGCTTAGGAATTTCCTGTCTCTTCCAATTTAAATAATGATGAACGAAAGAAGGTTGCTCTGATTGATCTATCTCTACTTCCTCGTCCTACAGAAAAAGGGTTTCTTTCGAAAAAGTGATTGGGATTAATTGTTGTTCTTATGCCCAGATTCAGTACAAGAATTCAACTGAAACAAATCTGTTTGTAAGGAAGCTAGAAGGACTTTCTCATGTAGTTTTAAAGAGAAACTCGAATCTCTTCAAGATGTTGTCAAACTATTTTTTTTTAATTTCTGCTTTTCCCAGTGTGCTCACTGTGCAGGTCACCTATCATATGTAACTGGAATTCAAACTATTATTTTATTTTTAATTTTTCATTGTGATATTTTCCTGTAATGTTCAAGTGTAACTCATCGTGGTCTATTTGCTAAGTAGGATCGTCACTTCAGCGTAGGTTATTTGTTCCTACTGACAACACGTCCGCTATGTACCCATTCTTGGTTACCAGTAGGATACGTAGGAGAGAAATCACATGTCAACTACTAGCCTCCGTCTGGAGCGTTGATTTCAGACTAGAAGATTTCTCTGACTATGGCATTCAAATAGAAATGAAATGATTCCTTTCCCAATCCTTTTCGACTTTGTTTCGGCGTCGAACGTCTTCTTATAACTATGACGACTGGCTAATGGCCTAAAACGTCAACCGGGACGAGTGCATATGCATCCCGCTCACTCAGTATATTGAGCTGAATAATTTTCAACCAACCCTTTCATTGGAAAAAACTGTCTCAGACGCTCGTATCTTCGTGAACCTCACCAGGTCTTCCTTGCGCCTGTATGTCATCAATATGGAAAAATTTCTTGAGATTTTACTTTGAAGCAAGTGCTAATAATGGCGAAAGTTCTGCATTGCATGTGAAAAGTGAAGAACGAAAGCAACAAAAGAAGCACAAAGAAGCCATCTAAGGTATTGGTTAAGGCAGTGGAGTTGCACTCGACAGCAACAGTATGAGAATCTCTATCTGTGAAAATGAAATCAGGATGATTTAAAAGAATGTTGCCTATTTCCTTCCCCATCCACGATCCATACGAGCTTGTGCTCTATGTCTAATGTCCTCATCGAGAACAGACTACGTTCCTCCATTTGAATGGAGTCAAGAGAATGCCCTTTTTCTTTTACTATCTGAATAACTGTCTTTATATAGTTACTTATTTATCTCAGTCACGTATTAAAATTGAAGGAAAGGACAATATTTTGAATTTATTGATGATGATGATGAGTCCCATACTTCTTTACAGAGCGTAGGGGAGCGACGCGGGAGACCCGCGCCGCCTTACTAGGCAAGGTCCTAGTGGAGGTGGTTTGCCATTGCCTTCCTGCGACCGTAATGGGAATGAATGATGATGATGAAGACGACACAACAACACCCAGTCATCTCGAGGCAGGAAAAATCCAAACCCCGCCAGGAATCGAACCCGGGACACCGTGCTCGGGAAGCGAGAACGCTAATGCGAGACCACGAGCTGCGGACTTGAATTTATTACCGTCACATAATTTTTTTCCTGTATAGTGAGATATACATTTATGCCACACCGTTCATCGACAGAGTAAAAATAAGTCTCTGTGAATAAAATCACATGTATAAACAGGCAACAACCTGTTTATATCAGTCGATACCTTTGATCAGTTCCTTCCTCCGATGCTTCCTCTAGGAATACCTTTAACAAAAAATCGTTTACGGAACTTTGATACTGGTTTTTTCGATTTAGGACAGCCACTATTAACATTAATGATACTGATGTCTTTGGCACCGCACGCAAGTGATTTGCAGGACCCTCTTTTGTCCAGCTTCTCATACGAAGTGACACTATGATTTCAGGTGGAGAAAGCAAGTAGCCACATGCTACTGAGATTGGTTCCAGGATGTGGCTTGCAGGTAGACATAAAATCCGAGAGCAATTACATTGGGATGCATTGACGTATTGGTACCCTAGGACCTGTCTGCATCTATTTAGTATGGAAGAGTGTTGTACCTGTAGGAAATGTACCTGGGAACGCTTGATGTGTCCTGGTTAGTATTTCAGTCTAGTGACAGCTTCCAGAATCACTTGCAGGTATGCTCACTACAGAGAGCTATAAGCCCTTTCCGGCATTTTCTGCTGTTTTTTGTTGTGAGGTATGAGATTATGTTCTGAGAACCATATTTAAATGTTTATACTTCTGCTCATATAAGTGCTGCATAATACAGTAAAGCTATGTAGAAGATATTGTTAATTATTCAGTTATAGAGTCTCAAGGCGAGTGTAATTTTATTGTATTTAAAACTGTTTATCTAACGTGTGGACAGTTAAACCATACTTCATCAGTAGGGAACCATCTACTGTCATGAAACGGAAGAAGATTCTGTGCTATGGAACGTGTGGTATTTGTAAATGAACTGTTTATTTATTGTGTTACCAACTTTATATGTCTCGAGTAGGAAATTTGTATTATTTTTCAGTAGCTTATATTTCAGAATGCATTGAAATGTAATTGATTTTTGATAATATTTCTATTTAATTTGATTCCAATTACTGGTTTTTGGGATGTTGTAGACTAATATTGTAACAGACAGACCAGTGGCTGCTATGTTGGTAAGATTTTCATGACTTGAACACTTTTAAACTGGAATTAAATGTTTGTTCCTTGTTTTACTTTGGAAAACTTTTTGATATTTGTAAAAACCATACTTTTCTAGAATAATTTTTGTAATTTCTGGGAAGTACTGCAGGACATTAAAAGTGAACGCTATCATTTAAAATGGAGCAAGAACAATATTAAACTTTAATTACAAAGTAGGCTAGAGGCAAACGTCTCAAAAGTGTTCCAACGTACAATGTTCTCCTGAAATTTTTGTTGGTCACCATGTAGTTTGCTAAAAAGATCATACATATTTCCCTTTTCCTCTTCAAGGCATAACTTTACGCTATTGTTCTTCAATCACATAAGTTTTGGGATCAGAAGCGTTCATATTGTACGTGCTTAGCCATGTAGCTGTCTGTTGGGTGTCTTTTCGACATGTTGTGCACATTTGTATTGTGGTGTATCACATCTTGATGACAGGCTTTTTTCGAAAGACGTGTTATAAATGAAAAAAAAAATCTTTGTTTCCTTCGTGCCAGGAGATCGGTTGAGAGTTCGGCGAGTTACTGGAATTCGGATCTGTACTATGAGAGTCACTGTAAGAGAAATGCGCAACACCTTTTAAACATCCGGTTTATTTTCCACACCTTTGATAGATTTATTATATGTTGACACATTCTTGAGAAACAAAAAGCCATTTTTCTGTCTAATCCGTGTTCTTTTCAACTATCTTACGCCACTGTGGAACTACCTGTTTACTCGCACAATAGCTGACAGGTCCAGCATATCTGAGCCACTGTAGTGTCATCATCTTGAAATCCTGTTTCACGAATAGTGGATCAAAGAGTAGAGGAGGGCACTGATTTATGGGTTTTTAACCTTTTACTTTGAAAGTACCAGCTCAAGATCACCTTTCATGACACATGTCAAGATAAACCCCCTTTCTCTCCCCTCACCCTTCTCATCCCTTCTCCTCCCCTCCACCTCCCCCATTGTTCTAGGTCAACAATATGACAAAAATTACAGGAAAATCAAGGTCACTAGAGACTGGCATATATCAAGGTCATCAATAATGACACATATCCACCCACCCTCTATGGCAATTTTATGACTAAAGAGTGGAGAGAAAATCAAGGTTGACCCAAACTGGCAAGTCGCCCCATCATGAAACGAGCCTGGTCACGCTTCTAGGCCGATGGCGTGGCTTACAATTGGCTGGAAATCCAAAAATAAAAAATACGGTAGAAAATGGAAAATAATAATGGGAAATTTAAAAAAAACCTGGTTTCCTAATGCTGGGTATATCAGTGTAGTCTGCATTGTTGCCAGATATCCTGTGAACACGTTCTGAGGTCATCTTAGTAAATTAGCTTACTACGCCTATTTTCACTCATTGCTTGCATATGGCATAATATTTTGGGGTAATTCAACACTGAGGAATGAAGTACTTATTGCACAAAAGCGTGTAATCAGAATAATAGCTGGAGTCCATCCGAGATCATCCTGCAGACATTTATTTAAGAATCTACGGATATTCACAGTATCTTCTCAGTATATATACTCTCTTATGAAATTTGTTATTAACAACCAAACCCAATTCAAAAGTAACAGCAGTGTGCATAATTACAATACTAGGAGAGATGATGATCTTCACTATTCAAGATTAAATCTAACTTTGGCAAAGAAATGGGTGAATTATACTGCCACTAAAGTCTTTGTTCACTTAACAAATAGTATCAAAAGTCTGACAGATAACCAACAAGTATTTAAGAATAAATTAAAAGAATTTCTGAATGACAACTCCTTCTACTCCATAGTGGAATTTTTAGATATAAATTAAGAAAAAAAAAGTTGTTATATTAACTTAATTATGTCATGTATTGGAAAATTTGACTCGTTCCACATCATTACGAAATATCGTATTCATGATCCATGGAACTAGTATTAATCTAATCTAATCTAATCTGAATCTCGTAAAACATGACAGGAAAAACAAAGCAGCCGGGTGTGGTATTGTTCTATTAGTTTGGGGCGAGGACAGCCACATTCATCTTCTCTAATATCTGTAAGCCAATTGTATGGCTTAAAATGGTGTGAAAAACAATACAGGTGGATGGGGCGTTGTTATATGTCAGACAATGCTGAATTATCTTCATTACTTTGATTTATAAGGCAATGACGATGTTAGACACTTTAAAACTACATTTGATGTGGTATTTACAATTTCATTTTTGCAATGTCCAGCAGAGTATTTTGGCCAAAGGAATTTCATGCAAGCATTCCAACATATGATCAGCTACCATTACTATTAAACTTTTGGGGCTGCTTGTTGCAGTTCTGCCGATTTTCCCTTGGTATTCGAATTACCCACTTTTCATGTGTCTTTGGGACACACATAAATCTAAGACTTTATGTCTTTAGCAGTTAGCTCCACATTCACACTAATATCCCAATAATTTTAAGTTTAACAATTAGCACAGTGCATTACTTAGATATTATAAGCTTGTTGCTGATTCCAGTGACTAACTGAGGAACGACTTCTGCACAGTGCACCAAAGACTCTTGGCATGGACAGTAGCTACAGAGGGGTTTGGGAAGAGGACCATATATGCACAGACAATCAAGTCTCCCACCCCAATGTTGATAACAAATGCCTGTCTTGACGCTCCTGTTGACAGCCAGGAGGCAATGGCCAACACTCACAATGTGTTCATAAGTTTGCGCCACCAATATTACATTTTAATTTGTAGCTGATTGTTGTTATTAACAAGCTAATTGTTGTTATTAACAAGCCATCAGCCTGATATACTGTCCTTTGTGAGTTTTTCCAGTATGAAATTCCACACAATACATATGAAGGAATCTGATTGATCTTAGGTTTGTGTATGTATATAAGATCGGACATATGGTGCATAAGTGCTACTGCCTCCTGTACAACAGTGGGTAAGACTGTGAAATACTTAGATCTATCAAACTATTACTATTGTCTGTCGTCATGTAGGGTGTTTCCCTGCAGTTCAAAATGGCTCTGAGCACTATGGGACTTGACTGCTGAGGTCATCAGTCCCCTAGAACTTAGAACTAATTAAACCTAACTAACCTAAGGACATCACACACATCCATGCCCAAGGCAGGATTCGAACCTGCGACCGTAGCGGTCGCGCGGTTCCAGACTGGAGCGCCTAGAACCACTCGGCCACCCCAGCTGGCTTGCCCTGCAGTATGAGAACTTTACCAGACAGATTTCTTAGAGAATAACACGACCGGTTAACACTCTGTATGCTTATGAAAGCCACACTTACGCATCCTCAGTAGAAAATATTTCATACTGAATTAATTTATAAGAGTACAGCAACTATATGAGTTTGTGTTATCGAATTTATGTTAAATAATTAAAACTATAGACGGACAGAACAAACATCTTCTTGAATGTATGTCAGCAACTCTTTCACTTCTATTTTTATGTGTAGCACTTCAGCAAATGAATGAGTACATACCTGCTTACGCCATAACAATAGAACGTAGCAGAGTATTTACTGTAAATACTGTTAGGTTTTATTAAACACATACAGCAAGACTTCTGCATAATACTTGTATTGTTTGATATATGTACATATATGTAAAATTAAAACTATAGACAGAAAGAGAATATTTTATAACCTTATCTTGGTCTTGCTGATCAGGAAGGTGTACTCCTGCACCAGAAAACTTACATATGTTATTATCCTTGCAGACAAACTGTATGACAGGAGCATCATCAGTATTAGATATATGCAAGTATGCTCAGCATGTTGATTCCTTAGGATATTATCCATCTCGAAGCAGAGTCTAGCAACTCTATCTATCTATAAAAAGTATCAGCTGAATACATGTATTATCAGGGAAAGTATAGTAATATATATGGTATTGTAACTTCTAAAACAATAACAGTTTGTTATATTTTTCACAATTAAAGGCATTTAAACATGCTCATTTTTCTTCCTCTTACATCAAAACCGTATGTTATGTGACAATATCTGTCAAATAATCCTTTTTTACATATGTTAAACTCGGCATGTTTGTTATGATCCCTGTATGGAGCTACGCTGTGTCCGGCTGGGAGCTACACACTGGCAGTGTTGTATTATACTTCTCACAATGTTGCAGAATACAATTTTCATATTTTCACTTACTTGATCTATTCGGTCACAAGAAAAACACAATGCATTGTGTAACTTCTGTTGGTGTCACTTTGTTTCGCTAACAGGACAGTGTGTATCAACTCATGATCAAATAGTTCAAGTGCTGTGCTCCCAAACTTGGTTACTATCGAGGCACTAAGACAGCTACTGCTGCTGACTTTGCTGGTGTTGACACTTTCTACGTCAATTACCACCTCGTACTTGTGAATACGAACATTGCTTTGATGACTAGGTGAACTAGTCGGTTTATGGACCCAAAGTTCCTTCCTACCACAGTTTATATCTACCATTGATGATAGCCCACACCAGTATGAAGTGATTGGGAGGGGTATAGAATTGAAACCAGTCTCAATACTGTACTATTCTCACATTGCAAAGCATTTAGTAACAGATGATGACATGTAACTGTGTAGTACAGGCCCAAATGACTTAACAACAGTACTGTGTGGGGAATAAAATGATGTTTTTTTTTTACAATATGTGGGCTGTCTACATCGAAAAACTATGGTATTGTCTGACAGTTCCACTTCTTGACACTAAAATCGTGCTTTTATAATGGTCAGTTTTTTTTCGAAGGATTAATTAAGATCATGGTGTAACCATAGATATCATATTAAGAGTTGACCTATAAGTGGTTGAAACAGGAAAAAAAAACAAATGTATTTTGATGAAAGTGCTTTATTTTGGACATTGTATATTAACAGTACATAAAAGTATATAACAAGGTAATTATATTTCTTACAAAATTATCGTTTGTCAAAAATTTTATACTCTGGTTGATTCAGGTTCGCAGTACACAGCACAAGAAGAAAGGCAAGACACACATTTTGCACAAACACTCCCATTTCTTCCTGAAAACAAATTGTACACAGGTGGAAATTATCAAAAGCTTTCATAGTCGCATGCTGTACTGATACCACCTTCAGGGTAATAACTCTGTCAGCTTTCAGAAAATTTGATGGGAGTGTAATATTTGCTGCAGCCTCTGCAGTAATTATTGCATCTCCGTTGCTGCAGATGTTACCTACAAAGTATTTGTCCTCTTCAAGAATCAAACACACATTTAAAAAATCACAGAGTATGTTCAACCCATGGATTATTCGTTTCTTCCTAACCCTTCAACCTTCCACAAAATTGGAAGCACATGGTTTGATCTCAGTTACCAGTATGAAAGAATCCAGCTTAACTTAGTTTTTCAGGGTGTTGCCTAATACAGGGTGTCCAGAAAAGGACTCCCTGATTTCAAAATTAAATATTTCGAAAACAAAGATCGATAGAGGAATGCAGTAAACGGTATGTTTATTGTGAAAGCTGTAAGAAGTTACAAAAGCTGCTAACAGATGGCGCTGTAATCGCCATACGTAATGCCTAGTATAAATAGTGATCCGAAGCCCAGAGCGATCAGTTCCACTATTGAAACGTGAAAGGAGGTTAGCGTACCGAAGGAAGAGATTAAAACCATGTACTCCATTGAACAACGCATTTTTCTGGTGCTAGAGTACCACGGGTTATAAGAGAATCCTACGGCAAAAAGGCGAAGTTTTCAAGCACGATTTATTGTTCCAAAAGGACCCGATGCGAAAACCATTCGTACGGTCATCGCAAAATTTTAACGAACAGGCAGCGTAACTGATGATCTAGTGGGGCATGTTGGTCGCAAGCAAACCGCATTTACGCCTGAAAATATCGCCACAGTTTCTGGAATTATTCAGCAAAATCCAATGTCATCCGTCCGTAGAATTGCATCTGAGACTGGTTTTAAGCGTTTCAGCACGCAGAAAATACTGCGAAAGAGCCTACACATGTTTCCATTCAAAACTCAAACGCACCAGGTCATACCCGTACGAGCTGTGCAACAAAGGGTTGCCTTTGCTAATCAGATACTCACAATGATTGATAGTGAAGGATTTGATGTTGGCTGCATCTGGTTAACAGATGAAGCACACTTCCACCTGAATGGATAAGTGAATAAGTAGAACTGGCGATTTTGGGGTTCCGAAAAGCCATATTGGTGTGAAGCGAAACCCCTGTATTCTCCTAAAGTTACTGTGTGGGCTGCAGTATGCAGTAGAGGCATTATTGGCCCTTTTTTCATTCGAGAAACGGTCACTGGTGCACGTTACGTTGCAATTTTGGAACAATTTGTCGCCACACAGCAAGCGTTAGAGGATCGACCAGGTACTGAATGGTTTATGCAAGATGGAGCCCGACCATATGGGACCGAACAAGTGTTTCGCTTTCTTGAGGAATAATTCGGGAATCGAGTCATTGCTTTGGAATATCCCAAATTTACTGGTGCAGGCATGGATTGGCCTCCATATTCGCCGAATTTGACTCCCTGTGACTTTTTTTTGTGGGGAACAGTGAAAGCCATGGTCTACCCGAAGCATCCCGCCACGCTGGACGAGCTTGTATCGGCGATCTCTGTGGTATGTGAATCCATTTCGATTGAAACACTACGAAATGTGATGGCGAATTTCATTCGTCGTTTGCGCCTCCTCTGTAGTGCCAATGGTGAAGATTTTGAAAACATTGTGATGTGATTGTTTGCAAAGATTGTTTTCATACGATTATTTCACTTATGTATGCTGATATGAGCTGTAGAGCGTACAGCGCCATCTGTTAGCAGCTTTTGTAACTATTATTTCAAACTGCTGTATAAACTTCTTACAGCTTTCGCAATAAACATACCGTTTACTGCTTTCCTCTATCGATCTTTCTTTTCGAGATATTTAATTTTGAGGTCAGGGAGCTCTTTTCTGGACACCCTGTAGCTAATACCCAGTATCAGATGATGTAAGGCTCACCTCGTAAGTTCTATATTTAGGATGAGCTAACCAAACTCACATATCATGCACTGGAATGCACAAAAATGTTTATCCAAGCGATGAAGCAAATGTAATTCCATTGTGTACAAGAAAACAGCTCGAGTCATAACATTTGACTCACTAGAGACATACTTTCAAAGACGTACCTCCCCAGCCTCCCAGACAAATTCTATGTTAGGGAGAATTGCTTTGAAAGATTCTTATATTGTCTAAAGACACAAGATGACAAAACTTCCCTTCACATTATCATGGTGGTACTTCCGCTCACAGGTTCTTCAGTTGTTTGTAGATGCAACCCAGTTCTAAAAACCTAGCCTAATAGCACTATTAAATTTGTGGTGTTGGTTTATTGTGGGAAAGGGGAGTGGGCTTTCCAGACCCCATTCCAGACCTAACACTGGTAGACCCACCTCTGAACATCACCACAGATGTAACGCTGGTGGATCATCTCCAGACATTATAGCACATGTAGTGTGGTGGATCCACTTTTGAACACTGCTCTGGACGAACACTAGTGGATCCACCTTCAAACACTTTTCTGGGTGTAACATAGGTGAATCCACTGCCAAATCAAATACTGCCAAATACTGCCCCATATGTAGCACAGTTTCATCCACTTCCAAACATCGCCCTTATGTAGTGTGGGTGTAATTACCCCCCCCCCCCCCCAGACGCTATTCCAGGCGTAGCACCTGTGGATCCACTCCAAAATTCTACCTTGGACCTACTCTGGAACCTGTGGGTACTCGCAACATTGACGTTCATTAAAAAATATTAGTAGTATTATAAGGCACACCATAAATGCAAAAGACCCTTTTAATCAGCCAGGAATATACAAAATAGGATGTAACAATTGTGACAAATTACACGTCAGTCAGATTGGTAGAATGTTTTGAATATGTTTCGAAGATCACAAAAATCTAATGGTAACACTGCAAGTGCCATTGCACTAAACCTCCTAAGTAACAAACACATGTCCAAAAACATTAACGAAAAGCTGCAGATTTTGCATAGTGCTAAGAAAGGGGATGCAAACGAATATCTTAGAAGAAGTCGAAATTTTCAGTTATTCAAAAAGCCAACCAAATAAATTTCTTAATGAACAAACATTTCTACAGAACAAAAAAATTCTCGATAACTGCAGTAACATTCTGCTAATGACCAGTCTAAAATCATCCACACAATAAAATGAAAATGAAAATTTAATCTCATAATATATTTTAACATTTTTTTATTTTGTTTTATTTACCATTCTATTTTATTTCTTACTAATTTTCCAACTCTTCTCAAATAAATGTGCAAATATACAGTCATAGAACTTAAAATTATTATGCCTCTTATTCCATACTTATCCTTACTCTTCGATGAGTGTAATACCTTTGTAAATGCCAAGCTGTCAAACCAACAACACAGTATTCGTGAGCCAACGCTAACAGAAGACACAAATTTAAATATGCTATCGTTTCAACACATTTGCATGATTTTCCATTGTAGATAATTGTATTTCCCGCAATTTTACACTCACATTGTTACATTTTTATTTTTTGATGGGGGGATATAGGGTTAATATATTCTATTTTGTACAGCATCACAAAATAACTTGGGACTGATAAAGTTATTACAGATAGAGGGGAAAATTTAAGAATGCCACCTTCTTTTAATATTACAAGTTGTTTGCAATGTTTCAGTACATGTACTTGTTAATGTTATTTCACTGTCTGAGACCCACAATTCCGTATCAAATTTCTATCATCTCTCTTTTAGGATAAAAAAAACCTTAGTGTATTTTCTATCTGCACTGGGCAATCTTGCACCCAGATTAACGAACTAAATAAATACGTAAATCATATACACTGAGTAACGAATGGGTCTGGTTGTTCTGTCATACGATACAATAGAGCCATCTTATGGACAAGTGCATCATGCCTTTCTAGTAATCAGGCTCGTCCTCCTTGTTTTCTAGCAGCAAATAAGGAATGTACACTTAAATAAATAACACAGTATGCGTAAACTTGTACGCATGTTGGTTGTAAATAACTGGAGAACAGTAATGCTAGACAAAGCAGTAGGCAAGTACTTCCATATCTCCTTAAGCTGGCTTCTGCGACCACAGGTTCCCTACCTCAACTTGTTCAGTGTTCTATGTCCTGTTACATTTTTTACTCTCTCTTATGGAAACACCCTGTATATTTGTACAGACAATTGTAATTGCTGTTTTTGCTTAGATAAAATTCTAGTTGGTTGGCAGCAGAGTAAGCAGGTACTGGAGTGAATGGCTAGTAGATGTGTTTGGTTTCATTGTGAACATATAAATGTCCAATTATAAAGTCTGAGGACTATATTCTGATTTCATTGTTTGTTTTAAGTTAGTTTCGATTGAAAACTATTTTTAATTTTGTAATTACTGTGTATTCGGACGAAGAGGCCAAATACTGTGAAATGCTTGTGTTGTTGCTATTTACCCAATTTTAGTGTTACTGTGCTGAAGAAAAAACTATGGAGTTGTGGATAAACTGTTACCAGACCATGCACATGGAGAGGAGACAGAATTTTATACACGCAGTGTTAAATTCGATGGAGGAGGATGAACCTCCATGTACATGATTGATAACCTTGCAAGGAATTTGTTAACTTTTCAAGCATATAAAAGATGGGAAACAACTGGGTGTGGGTGGAATAAACGTAGAGTCAATGAAAGCGGCGCCAACTGTGGTATTGGCCCAGATGTATAATACTCACTGCACAGGAAATGCAAAAAGTATGTTATTACTTCAGTCTATAAGAGTGGAAATAGGCACGCCTGTGTAATTACTGAGGCCATTACTAGCGCAATTACGTGAGAGAATTTTAAAAGAAAGAATCGGGATGGAGCCTATAATAAATGAAGTACAGAATGTTTTTAGACTGGGGTGTTTATGTATTGACGGAGTCTTCATGTTTGGTATGTAATACAGAAGAGAATTACTAGAGGGATACACACCCATTGGATTTGCAGATACGGTACAAATTCAAATGGCTCCAAGCGCCATGGGACTTTACAGCTGAGGTCATCAGTCCCATAGACTTAGAACTACGTAAACCTATCTAACCTAAGGACATCATACACATTCATACCCGAGGCAGGATTCGAACCTGCGACCATAGCAGCAGCACGGTTCCGGACCTAAGCACCTAGAACCGCTCGGCCACCGCGGCAGGCCAGATACGGTACCAGAAAATAATTTGTGGACTAGTAGGAAGAATAGGGAGCGTTGACTACCTACATGAGACCAGTTAAATAATTCTATGGGGATTGTCTGAATACTGTCAAAATAGTAAATTCAGTGTCACTGGAGTTTCCTGTTACAAAACGTCTACCGCAATGCAGTGCTACAACATTGACACTATTTTAAACTTTATGTGGAGGAAGCACGGGAAGAACAAATATAAAGGCACGGGAGTCGCGGTGGGGGACGAAATTTTGTGCACAGTTGCATTCGCTGATGACCTGTTCTTCATAGTAGGAGACCAGGAGATGACGGGTTCTAACTCCGTCCGACTTATCTGTTTACATTTAACTGCATTCACTGTGGCATTCCTGTGGAGCAGTCATACTGATGCTATGCAAGTCTGGCGAGCACGTCAAGCATAAACCTGCACTGAAGCCACGTCAGCCATAGCCCATGGCCAGGCGCTGGCTCCCACTTCGAAAGCTGCCACACCAGTCATGTACTACGACTAATCTGTGTATATGTCTGCTCCAATGTGGCTCCAAGCCGCTCCACGATGACCACAGCTGTCCCGTACTCCATACACCAACGGTAGCCAACTGCCAGCAGCGTGCCAGACACCACTGCTCAGTGGTCAACCCCCATGTACATGTAAGGTAGGTGGTAGGTGGTCAAGCCCTGGTGGCACGACATGCATGTCGTGGCACCCTACTCAAAGACTGTCCGCCACTGCAGCCAACGAGGCTGGAGCTGGTTAGAAGTTGTTGCTGATTCCCTGTCGCTCCACTGTCTGCCACCCGCTTGATCGCGCCGCTAACTTCAACCTCAGCGTGGAGGTGCCTCTGCCAACTCGACGATCGCCGCGCCCTCTGGCGCGGGTGGAGTGCCCGGCCCCCTGGTATTAACTGCTGCGCGAGGCGGGAATTCAAGCATTCCGCGAAGTAACGAATTCACTGCACAAAATAAATAACAAAAAACGAAGCCAACTGCTTGTGATAATTAGGATTGGTTGCAGTGACAGGGCTTCAGAAGAAGATTATGATGATCTCATTAAATTAATATACAGGGTGTCCCAGCTATCTTGTCCACCCAAAATATCTCTGGAACAATAACAGCTATTGGAAAACGACTTTCACCGGTATCAATGTAGGGCTGGGGCCCATGAATGTACATATTTGGAAACTTTCTAAAACGAAAGCATATGTGTTTTTTAACACAAACTTATGTTTTTCTAAATGGACCTCCTATATTTTTTCTTCAGCAATCCATAGCATGACAAAGCACATACACAATGGCGTTGATTGCATCGCAATATTCCCATTACATCCCGAGATATTGAGACGCGAAGTCGATGCTTGAAACACCCGACATGCGCTGCTAGCGCACGTCCTGAGGCTCAGGCGTGAACCCCATACTGCCCGTAACAGCGATGTGATTAACATGCGTAATCACACTTCCACAGTTATCAAGAGGTCCGAAACGAATCATACGGTCTGCTGCCATCCTGCTGCGATTACGGGCAGCATGGGGTTCACGCCTGAGCCTCAGGACGTGCGCTAGCTGCGCATGTCGGGTGTTTCAAGCGTCAACGTCGCGTCTCAATATCTCGGGATGTAATGGGAATATTGCGATGCAATCAACGCCATTGTGTATGTTCTTTGTCATGCTATGGATTGCTGAAGAATAAATATAGTAGGTCTATTTAAAAAAAACATAAGTTTGTGTTAAAAAACACATATGCTTTCGTTTTAGAAAGTTTCCAAATATGTACATTCATGGGCCCCAGCCCTACATTGATACCAGTGAAAGTCGTTTTCCAATAGCTGTTGTTGTTCCAGAGATATTTTGGGTGCACAAGATAGCTGGGACACCCTGTATAAACACTGGAAGATGACATTTACGATAAGATTTTATAGGTATACATACAGGCAAAAGGTACAATTCATGTATATTTTACCAATACTATAGAATCCAGCTGATAATGATCAAGGCTTGTTTTTATTTGTGACGAGGTTATACAGACAGTGAAACACAAATAATTTCATGTCATTCATTGTGTCTCTCCTTTGCTGACACTAAACGGTTCAGTGACGTGATGCCGCAGTTTTATCCGTCTGGTACATGAAGTTGAACAGGCTGTACGAAACGTTCAGTATCTGCAAGAAAATGATACTACTGGTGTGGTTAAACGTAAAATTATTGCAAGATATTAACAAGGTAATAATTTCAAATCATCTATGCAAATGAAATGGAAATTGCGATATGCCTATAACTTTTATAAAAGTGTGGAAGAGTCTGGCCCAGTACGACAGTGGGTGTTCCAAATGGTGTAAGATTACCGGTAGACCTCACGGTGGAACAAGACACGCAACATCACGACATTGCTCAACCGACATCATAAGATAACAGCATTTCACGAGTACCATCAAGACTCTCCTGATGAGTCGTCGATTCTTGGTGAGTTCCTGAGTAAGATCTGCAGGTTGAACAAATGGACTTCCCCAGGCTTCCTATCATTTCTGATATTTATACGATCAATTAAAGATCTGATCTTTAGACTTTTCTTTCCTTTTTCCCCTCGGGAAGAAACACACATGCTGTCTTATGCAGCACATCTCATAATTTGTTCCATTACTCGCTTGACGTTCTAATATATCTCGTAAGCCTCATCTGATACAGATGTCTGGTAAGTTCTCGTATTTTGAAATTGTTACTTGCTTACGCTTTAGCTTTCCACAATTTTTTGCACGAGGAGACGGCACTGCCACCTTTGCTTTAACCAGAGAATAATTTGATACTAAATATAAAGAGTGACTGAGCTGCTCCTACAGTTTTATGCAAACTGTAATGCTTTCAAACACGACATGTAAGATTTTTATACTCTTTGGCTCGCTATGTACAAACTGTTAGTCATACAGGAGAAATGACCAGGACATTTTTGGAGGAAATTTAGTGCAGTTTAATTTTTTAATGCGAAACATTTTTGCTAGAACCCATAGTCTTAGAACTATTCAAGGAAAGTGTACAAATGTGACCTTCAAACAAATTTTTGTTCAGTAACACGCTAACTGTGCCCTGCCACGAAAACATTCTAGAGCAAAATTTAACTACAATAAATTTCCTACAAAAAGGTTCTGTTTGTCTTTGCCGTAGGACTAATTGATACACATAGCAAGCGAGAGGACATGAAAATCTTTCGTGTGGATTGTCAAGGCGTTATGAGTTGCATAAAACGCACCAGTAGGGGCAGCTGGAATCACCCGGTATGTGGATACATATAATGAGATTATTGTGCCTTTTATTGACAATGATATAGTTTACGAGTTTTCTTTATCTTTCAAATGTATTCGATTATGACTTTATTCTTACGGAAAGTAACAAAATTTGTAGTTCATCATTTACATTATGGCGCCTATAGAGAATGTTGGACCTATTTTTGTAGCTAGTATATGAGGTCGTGAAAAAAATACCTTTTATTATTTTTTGCTATGTAATACACTGTTTGACAAAAAATGAAACGCCCATAAGATATGGCCAGGTGTCTATGTAACTTTGAAAATGTTCACATCATTTCCGGCTATATGAATGACTAGAGTTGCAATTCCCTGCGACCAGTAGACTGACTACAAAGTATATTAGTGTTGACCGTGTTTAGTTTTGTTAACAGGCCTGGTAGGGCCTGTCAGGTCCGTGAACAGCGTTAGATCTTGAGTGATCACTGTGAAGGACTTGGAGATGCCACGTACTCATATGAGCCAGCGTTATCAGTTGAAAAGAGTTTGAAAGAGGCCTCATTGTATGTCTCCATTTGGACGACAGGTCGTTTCACGCGGTAATCAGATTTGGTAGGCAGTGGCGCTATGCTGGACTGCACCGGAAGGTGAGGGCAGGCGTACTCACCATCAAGGTATCGGTCGGCCACAAGGGAGGATCACCGTATTGTGCACCAAGCAAATCGAACGTCTTTACATCTACGCCTACCATCCGAGGGCAAGTAATGGGCCTGATGGAGTGGCCGGGAACCATGCACTACTGATAAATGGCGTCGCATAGTATCCGGGAGTAAATCGCGGTTCTGCAGTGCTCCAGATGACCATTGTTGGCGAGTTTGGCGACGACCTTTGGAGAGGTCCCATTCTCCCAATGTTTCGGAGACGCACAGTGGTTTTACTCCTGGCGTCGTAGGGTGGGAAGCCGTCAGGTATGACTTCAGACCTCAGCTAGTAGTTGTTGAGGACACAAAGATGCATCATAGATGTGTCCTCATATGTTACCTCTCTCGCGATAGTATCGTGGTGCCAATTTTCAAACGGACAATGCTCGTCCGCACGTGACACGTTACTCCATTAAATGTCTGCGTGATCCCGAGGTACTCTCCCCTAGCCAGCAAGATCCTTAAGATCTGTCCGAACAGAACATGTGTGTACCATCTCTGACGCCAACTCCGTCCCAGTGGCAGTATTCAGAGTAATCAAAGAGCAGTTACAACAGATGTGTGCTAGCTTGCCTCAGGAGACAATGCAACGGCTTCACGGCACCTTTTCCAGTAGAATGGGTGCGCGCATCCAGGTCTGAAGGGGTACAACGTAATGATAAGTGGATTCATACTGCCAAGTTCTTTGTAAATTTGAGTCGATAATCCCTAAAATAACGTCACATACTCTTTTGATTCCTCCTCTCTGTGTTGGCGCTTAAACGTTTCTTTCAGGCAACATAATTTAATCTCAAGATATTTTTGGGCACTGAGTCTACGTCTGTCATTCGTGAACAGCATTTCAGGGGGTGTTTTCCAACAGGATAACGATCGCCCATATATCGGTGTCGAAACACAACTGTCACCACAAAGTGTCGATTACTGCCTTGGCCTGTTTCATCGTCAGATCTATCTCCACTCGAGCGCATATGGGACTTCATCTAACGATAACTACAGCGTCATCCGCAACCAGCATTAACCGTCCCTGTACCGACCGACCAAGTGCAACAGGCATGAAACTCCATCCCAAAACCTGACTTACGGCACCTGTACAACACAATGCATGAATGTTTGCGTGCTGAAATTCAACATTCTGGTGGTCACTCTAGTTACTAACGTACCAGCATTCCACATTTGCAATGGCTTATCTCGCGCTTACATTAACCTGTCATCTTACACAGACAAATGTGCTCCAGTGCTCCACATTAAAAGTTTCTTTGTGTTGCGATTTTTTTTACTTCAGTATGTGTCCTGAATGAGTCTACAGCCATCACGGGTTCCTTTTACGTAAAACGTCTAGACTGCATAATATATTCATTTATTACGGCATTTCGCCCACTTCCGTCACCATATAAAAACTTATAACTTGTAAAATAACATTCAGTTTCACTATACCAAAGCGGGGCGATTATCTTACCCACCCCTTAATGACCTGAGCTGCTGTTACGTCTCTAATGACCTCTACATCGACGGCACGTTAAACCTTACTCTTCCTAAGGTTTCCGGGGATTGTTTTTGGGTCATCAATCTTCTGACTTCATCTCCGAGCAGCTCTTGAACCCAAAGTCCTCAGTTACTCGTCAGGTCAGCATTTGCACCAATCGTTTTTGATTACTTGTTGGATATACGCCGATCACAGTCCTTCCCTACAATTTTTACCCTCTACACCTCTCTGTAAACTTCACCATTGACTCTGCTTAAATTTTGGAAAAAGAATTACCAACGACAGCAGCCGAAGACTTCCGGTATAAGTAGTCACAGTCCTCCTGCCAAAAGCCTCCTCTACGATGGTGATTAGTGGACAGTTTCAGGCCAACCACTTGCACCGAAAGAGCAGAAGGGTCAGCAATGATTAATCACTTCAGGATATAGAAGGCAGTGGAAACTTCTGCATTAGGGACACATCCACAGGAAACGTAGCTTATCATTAAAAAAAATAATAAGGTCATGCTGATATCTCCATCGATTCGGATCTCCAGAACGGAACTGCGAATGAAAGCTACGAGTCGCAGCATTTGAACGTGGTGGGGTACTCAGAAAATCTGAAAATAGAGATGCAAGAGCTAGATGTAGATTCAGTGCGTATAAGTGAAGCGAAATTGCAAGTCGATATGAATATCTGGTTAGCCGAATATACGGCAATGTTAACAGGTAGAAAATTGTATAATGCGAGTAGAATTCGTTATGAATAGGAAATTTGGACTGCGAATGAATTACTGTGAACAGTTTCGTGATAAGTTTGTTCTCACCAGAACCGGCAACAAACTATCGCCAATACCATTAGTCCATGTATACATGCCAACGTCAAGATTTTAATATGAAGAGATACAGAAAATATATGAGTGTATTGAACGGGTAATTCGGTATGTAAAGAGAGGTAATACTCTAATAATCTTGAGGGATTGGAACGCGGTAGTAGGGAAAGTTATGAGGAAATATGTGCTAGATGGTATGAATGAGAGAGGAGAAAGTCTAATTGAGTTTTGCAATAAATTTCAGCTAGCAATAGCGATTGCGTTGTCCAAAAATTGCTATAGGGAAAGGTGTAGACCAGTTGGAAAAGGCCTGGAGACAAGGGAAGATTTCAGTTGGATTAGATCATAGCCAAAAATTGTGTAATTTGATAAAGACTCAGAGTACAATATAGTAGTGATGATAAGGAGACTGAAGTTCAAGATAAGCACCATCGAAAGAAGTAGTGAGGAAAGATGAGATGCCTTTGACGTTCTCCAAGGCTGTAGATACTGCGATCATGAATACCACAGTATGAAGATCAGTTGGAGAGGAACGGGCACCTCTACAGAAGGCAATCACAGGAGTTGACAGCCAAACATAGATACAACGAACGTAAGTGCAAACACAGTAGAAGTACTTGAACTGGTTGACAAACGAAGTGCAATAATGTTCAAAGAGAGACACGAATGCAGCAATATAAATCAGTTAGGAATGAAATAAGTTTGAAGTTCAGAGGGAGCCTAGGCTAAATGACTGTAGGAGAAATGTGAAAAAAATCGAGAAAGAAATTACCATTGGTAGGACATAGCCAGCATATGGAAAATACAAAACATCCTCTGGTGAAATTAACTGCAAGGGAGTCATCATTACGAGTGCAATGGGCACTCCACTGTTTAACAAAGATGAGAGAGCAGATAGATGGGAAGAGTAGCTACGAGGATGAACTTTTCTGATCACGTGACAGAAGAAGACATAGGATATCCAATATTATATTCAGAATTTAAATGATCTTTGCAATAGCTGCGATCAAATAAGGTAGAAGGGGTACATTGCATTCGTTCAGAATTTCTACGCCCATTGGGAAAGCGTAAAAAAAAACGACTATTCAAGTTGTTCTATAGAATCTCTGAGACTGGAGAGCTACCATCAGATTTTCACAAAAATGACAGGCGAGGACGAGAACTCTCGCAGAGTCATCTTAAGGGCTCATGTGACCAAGTTGCTGACAAGAGTAATGTAGGGAAGAAAGGAAAAGAAAACTGAAGTTCTGTTGGATGACGACCAGTTTGGCTTTAGAAAAGGTAAAGGCACAAGAGAGGCAGTTATAACGTTGTGGTTGATAACGAATGTAATAGTTAAGAAAATCAAGAGATGTTCATGGTATCTACCGACCAAGGAAATGCCTTTGAAAATGTAAGACTATGTAAGAAATTCGAAATTCTGAGAAAAATAGGAATAAGCAATAGGGAAGACGAATAATATGCAATATGTACAAGACCAAGAGAGATCCATAAATGGAAGACCAAGAACAAAGTGCTGGGATTAAAAATTGTAATCAGTATGTGGCCTTTCTCTCCTATTGTATGCTCTATACATCAAAAGAAGCAATAATGGGAATAAAAGAAAGATTAAAGAGCGGGATTAAAAGTCAGGGTGAAAGGATATCAGTGACAAGATTCGCTATTGACAGTATTATACGAAGTCAAAACGAAGAAGAATTACAGGGCCTGTTGAATGGAATGAACACAGTACATTATATAAGTGTAGAATAAACTGAAGAAAGAAAGTGATGAGGAATAGCAGAAATAACATTAGCAATGAACTCAACATTAAAACTGGTGTTCATGAAATAGTCAAGTTACGTAGCTCTGCTACATAGCTTAACGAATGACGGACGAAAGAAGTAGGGCGTAAAAAGTAGACTAACACAGGCATTACTGGCTACAAGAAATCTACTTGTGTCAAACATAGGCCTTAATTTGAGGAAATAATACCTGAGAATGTATCTTTGGAGTACAGCGTTGTATATTAGTGAAATATGGACTGTGGGCAAATCGGAACAGAAGAGAATCGAAACATTTGAGATGTGATGCTACAGGTGAATGTTGAAAATTACGTGCACTGGCAAAGTAAGGAGTGTGAAGGTTCTCTGCAGAGTCGATGAAGAAACGAATATATGAGAGACACTGACAAGAAGAAGGAACAGCATTATAGGAGAATAGTTAAGACATCATGGAATGACATGTATGGTAGAAAATGGAACTGTGAAGGGGAAAACAATTTAGAGAAATCCTCTTCCGCTGTAGTAACATTTATTTAAATCACGACCGGTTTCGGGATTTTAAAATCCCATCTTCAGTTGTATGAAAGTGTAGTATTTAGTAATACAAAACACGCGGACGGACCAATTAGTGAAAGAGATCAACACATTGCGTGTTGGCGGGAACTGTCTACCGCTGGCAGCTGCACGGTAGGAAATGGTTGGCCCTCCTACCTTGAACCTGCCCAGCGGCAGACATTTTCCGCCAACACGGAATACGTGGATCTCTTGCACTGACTGACCCGTCCGCATGTTATGCATTACGAAATACTACACTCTCATACACCTGAAGATGGTATTTTCAAATCCAGAAACCGGTTGTAGTTTAAATAAATATTACTAAAACTGAAGCGGCCCTCTCTACATTAATTAGGATGCCTCTTAGTTGCGGTTGTCCTACGTACCAGATCTTGCGATATTGGAATACATACATGTTGTTGTTGTGGTCTTCAGCCCAGAGACTGGTTTGATGCATCTCTCCATGCTACTCTATCCCATGCAAGCTTCTTCATCTCTCAGTACCTACTGCAACCTACATCCTTCTGAATCTGTTTAGTGTATTCGTCTCTTTGTCTCCCTCTACGATTTTTACCCTCCACGCTGCCCTCCAATACTAAATTGGTGGTCCCTTGATGCCTCCGAATATGCCCCACCAACCGATCCCTCCTAGTCAAGTTGTGCCACAAATTGCTCTTCTCTCCAATTCTATTCAATACCTCCTCATTAGTTATGTGATCTACCCATCTAATCTTCAGCATTCTTCTGTAGCAGCACATTTTGAAAGCTTCTATTCTATTCTTGTCCAGACTATTTATCGTCCATGTTTCACTTCCATACATGGCTACACTCCACACAAATACTTTCAGAAACGACTACCCTCAACTTATATCTATACTCGATGTTAACAAATTTCTTTTCTTCAGAAACGCTTTCCTTGCCATTGCCAGTCTACATTTTATATCCTCTCTACTTCGACCATCATCAGTTATTTTGCTCCTCAAATAGCGTCTCATTTCCTAATCTAATTCCCGCAGCATCACCCAATTTAATTCGACTACGTTCCATTATCCTCTTTTTGCTTTTGTCGATGTTCATCTTATATCCTCCTTTAAAGACACTGTCCACTCCGTTCAGCTGCTCTTCCAGGTCCTTTGCTGTTTCTGGCACAATTACAATGTCATCGGCGAACCTCAAAGTTTTTATTTCTTCTCCATGGATTTTAATTTCTACTCCGAATTTTTCTTTTGTTTCCTTTACTGCTTGCTCAATATACAGATTGAATAACTTCGGGGATATGCTACAACCCTGTCTCACTCCCTTCCCAACCACTGCTTCCCTTTCATGCCCCTCGACCCTTATAACGACCTTCTGGTTTCTGTACAAATTGTAAATAGCCTTTCGCTCCCTGTATTTTACCCCTGCCAGCTTCAGAATTTGAAGTAGAGTATTCCGGTCAACATTGTCAAAAGCTTTCTCGAAGTCTACAAATGCTAGAAACGTAGGTTTGCCTTTCCTTAATCTATTTTCTAAGATAAGTCGTAGGGTCAGTATTGCCTCACGTGTTCCAACATTTCTACGGATACATATACATATATAAATTCATACACGCATACAAATAATCCAGCGACCACAGGCCCTGCACACCATTTGCTGCCTCCACAAACTGCCTCCATTCCTTTATGTTCTTGTGCTCGCTTCCTTCATGTGTCTTCAGTACGCAGGGCTGTCAGGTCCATCGCGAAGTCGTCCATCCAGCTCTGAATTGGTCGTCCTGAAAGGCGTCTGGTGTTCAGTTTTCCCTCAAGTGCATTCCTCACCTATCTTTCTTCAGCGTCTGTAGGATTGTTGGTAGTTGGATCAAGAGATGGATTTCCTCGTTCTTCTTCCTCCTCCATTCTCTCTTATCTCCTTTAAAATATTATCTCTTTTTTTCTTTTTTCGTTTACTCATGCACCAGGTTTCTGAACCGTACATGGCTGCTGAGCGTGTCTCTGTGCTATATATTCTCATCTTAGAGTTCGCTGTTTTTGATTTCGAAGTGAGTATCTCTCTGATCTCGTTGTCTTAACATGTATAACACTGTCCTGTATCTTCCCCTTGTCAATGTTTTCCAAATTTTCTTGTCTTGTTGGGTAATGAGTCTGAAAAATGTCCATTCAGTTCTAATACTGGGTGCCCTATGTCTTCCATATCGACACCTACAATGTTTCATTTTCTGTCACGTTCAAAACACTTCCTCTCGCTCATAGAGGTCTTCAGTTTACTCTTCTATCTATCTGTTCTCTCCTCTGCATTCAACGGTGGAATTTATATTGCACTCTTAACGTTGACGCCCTTGCTTTTAATTTCACCGAAAGCTGTAGTGATTTTTCTGTGTGTCGAATATATCCTTCCGACGGTCATTTCTTTTTAATTTTCTCAACATTTTCCAGCAACAATTTCGTCTTGGCTTCCGTGAAATTCCTATTTATTTCATTCTGAAGCGCTTTATGCTGTTGTATTTGTGTCTTTTTCTGAATATTTTTGTTCTTCCTTCTTTCGTCGATCAACAAAAGAATTTCATGTGTTGCCCAAGGTTTATTCGCAGTTACCTTCCTTGTACATCTATTTGTCTTCCCAATTTCTGTGATTGCACTTTTTAGAGATGTCCTTCCTTTTCAACTGAACTGATTATTTTTCTACCCATTTTCGTAGTACCTAATGTGTTCCCTCATTATTAAGTACTTCAGTATCCTACCTAGTCCCACGCTGATTATTCTGGAAAATTGTCTTAAATTGCAGTATAATTTTCATCATTACTAAATTGTGAGCTGAGAATACACCTGTTCCTGGGTAAGTCTTCGAATCTAACACCTGATTTCGAATCTCTGACCAAGGTGTAATCCAACCAGAATCATACCATGTATTC
The DNA here is from genome assembly GCF_023864275.1 of Schistocerca cancellata. NCBI lineage: Eukaryota > Metazoa > Arthropoda > Insecta > Orthoptera > Acrididae > Schistocerca > Schistocerca cancellata. Next base: position 358,685,842 of record NC_064634.1, read on the forward strand.
AGTCCCACGCATACAGACCTTTTCCAACTATACCTCCCCCACTTGTGGTTTTTAAACAGTGTAATCGCTGTTAGTACCCGGAATTAGTTACTGAACTAAACTAGCCTTTAGCTTTGAGGGATGATAGTATTAGTGATTCTGAGCAAACAACTTCGTATGAACATATGCCCTGTTCCGAGACAGAACAAATTTAACGCAACTTTTGTACATTTTTCTTGAATAACTGGAAAACCGCACCCTTCAGCGAAAACGAAATTAAACTACATTAAATTTCTACAAAAAAGGTCAAATTCATGTTTTCTCTTGGACTAATAGTTTGCTCGAAGAGAGCGCGGAAATACTGAAAACCTAACGCTAGACCTGTGCGTTGCAGCTTAGGTAGTTTTTATGGGGAAATATGAAATAGTTTTCGGACTTGATAGACCGCAAGTGTCCTGTATCAAATTGTTCCTCTCAACTTCCTCTACTCTACAATGGAAATGTTTGAATAACACAGAAAATAGCAAACAATGCACATTAAATGTGATCTACCTCGGAAACCTTTGCAAAGGCATATGTTCATATGACGTTTGTTCAGAATCATTAATACTATCACTCCTCAAAACATGTACCTTTTTTCCTAACTCACCTTTTATTTTCCCGTAACATCGTCTTCAGATCCTTCCCCCACCACAGCGTTACAGCGTACCAATACCCCAAGATTATTAGATTATCATCTACCTTCATATACTGAATTACTGGCTAAACACAGCGTCACAACGACATTATGGGTAACTCTATGACAAGCATATCGGACAAACTATCTGTCACTGCTAGACGGCGTCACGCCCATACCGCGCAGCAAAGCCGCTGCCCGTGGTAATGGCATCAGTTCAGCGGTAAAGAGAGACTACAAGTTTCTTTAGGTAAGCCATATCTACCTGAAGCAATTTATTTTTGATTAGATTCCACAGAGCTAGAAAATTGCAAGGATGTTGATTGTCTACGTTTTATCCGACATCCCAAATAGTCTCGAACATTTTGTATGGGATTAAGAGGTCATGATTTAGCGGAGCAATCGATATGTAGTAGGGATTTTGGCTTTTCTTCAGACCAGGAACGTAGGCTTGCAGATCTCTGAACAATGCTGTTATCATGGAAGACGGAAGTAACCGCAGTATACGCATGATGAAAATGTTGAAAAAATGGCTGCATTTGGTCACAATGCGAGCATGCACATGTTAACCTGAGTTAAAGATACCAAGTCATCGTAAGAAAGACAATCCTAAACCATCAGAGAACGAAAAAGAGGAAATTTGCGATACTGCTGTTACGGCACAGAGTAATACGGGTTCCGAGCTATAAAATGTTTAACGGAGTTCAGCCAACTTAATGCAAGATAGGCTGGTTACGCCACGATTAGCGGCCGAGCAGGAAGCACAGTGATGCAAGACGTCCGGGCAGCACAGTCTGCAACTCTGCAGTAGATAGAGAGAGAGAGAGAGAGAGAGAGAGAGAGAGAGAGCGCACGCAGCGGGAAAACAGAAAACGACAGCGACTAAGCAAAATAACACGCACCCACGTGAGCGCGGCGGGATGCCGTAAGAAGCAATAGACACGGCAATAGACCAATTTAACTACCTGCTAACAGAGAATTAAAGCAAGGATAGCATCGCTAGTAAACCGCACGTCACGGAACTACGGAGAGCTCTTTAAATTCCGGAGCCCCAGCTCCAAGTTGAGGAGAACGGTTCAGGTCAATGGGAACGATGGAATCCGTGTCGACGACATTCCGTTCCATGACAATGTTGCTTAGATCAGCCAGCGCAGTACCAGCAGCCGTGGAGTGCTGCAGGGCTGAGCTCCACTGATCAACTTCATGCCGTGTCACACCAACCACTACTGGTGGGAGAGCTGATGAACTGCCAGCAGCAGTGCTGTACCAGGTGCTGTACTCTCTGAGTACGGGACGGAAGACGACGACCAGGTTTCCTGGAGGACCACTGTCCGATACGCCTAAGCGACCCTGGGTGTGGGGATACCCGGCCAGTAGTACTAGGTTCAACGCCTGCTGCCTACACCACATTGCGGATGTGGTGCTCCAGGGAAGAAGAGGCACGAAGTGTGATCTAGTACAGTCCCTCAGCCGGTAGTAGCTATCCATGCGGCACGAGGATGGTACCAGGCTAGGCGAAGCATCCGTATCGACGCAAAAGAAACAATGTCTCGCTAGGACGCAGGCGCAAGGACTGGCTCAGCGTCCGACAGCGAGAGTCTGTCCGTGACCAGGGCAGGAGGCAACTTCGGAACTTCGGCTAACAGTGCACTATCTTTTGTAAAGTTGTCACAATAAACGATTCACTGAATAACTGTTTTCTTAGCGCTATGAGCGCCTCCAGACGGTTCCTGACATCGTGCAGAGGCGTCATCTTCTCGACCTTCCTGTAAATTGCCATCAGAAGTGTCGACTGCTGTTTTCATCTGGATGTTGGGCATCGGATGTGCTCCGACTCAATGCTTGCAGTAGATCACTGTAGCGAGAATCCAGACTTCGCAACAGCAACTGTAACGAGGTGAGCACCATAAAAACATGTTTCCTCTTCTGGTGGCTATGTCGCTGGTTGAGTTTGTAGAAAGCATATGTTGTCGTCATTATTTTAGTAATATGTGGATATGGGATGGAGGAAATAGTAATTCTACATAACAGTATCTGTAAGTTGTGTTCATTAGCACGTGTCAAGCTGGTTTAAGCCATATGAGTTGGTGTGTCAGTGACTGGATCACGTGTATGTGTTAGAGTTAAGGTGTGCGAGGAGTTTGATCTTGGGTCGTTAAGGGGTCGCGTGGACTGCAATTAATTGTCATTTACGCATTATAGTATTTAGTTCTGTTGTCTGTTCTGCTGTAGTGTCATACCTATCTGTTACATGTTGTGGCTTAGAAGATAGTAGTAAATTACACAAGGATGCCAGACAAGGTCGGTTTCTACCAGTGAGACAATAGCCGATTTAACAGATCAAGTATCACATTTTCTAGGAGAGAATGTACAGCAAAGAGTGCGTCATGAGGAATTAATGGCACAATTTGAGGATTTTCGAGCTGCACAAAATTCACAGCCAGGTTCGGGTGAAACAAAATCTTCAGTAGGGCAGTGTCACTTTGCAATAGATTCTTCTTTAGCTCACTTGATTACACCTTTCTCTGGGAAGACAACTGAGGATGTCACGGTGTTTATTAATGATGCCTTGGCTACAGCCGTAATGTGTAATCGCTCAGAGGAGGTGAAGTTACGGATGGGTAATTTACGCTTTGTGGGTGAAGCGAAGACGTACGTCATGTATCATGAAACACTTGGTAAATCAACTTCATTCAAGGAATTAGCTGAAGGTTTGCGGCAGAGGTACCGTAAAGAGAATAGTGCTATGTTTTTTATAGAACAGTTGAGTGGGTTAACTCAGAAAGGAAATGAAACAGTAGAAACGCTTAGACATATGAATTAGCGGTAAATCCAGACGCGAATCTGAGAACAGGGCTTTAGATGTGTTTTTGAGGGGTATTCCTGCGGAATTTTCACGACGAGTTGGGATGGGAGTTCCGGATGATTTAGCTGCAGCATTGCGTATTGCCACGCATTTCCAGGAAGTAGACAGTGCGACGCGAGGACGCACAGAGAAACAGTAGTTTGAAACAGATGAAACTTGCTATCGTTATGGAAACAAGGGACACGTCAGAGCACAATGCAACCAGGTGCAGTGTTACGGCTGTGGGTATTTTGGCCATAAAGTGAATGAATGTAAGAGTAGTAAGCGGATTGGCGGAAATAAACTGCAGGACGCGTTAAATCGCACCGGGAATGTTTCGTCCGTCGGAAAGCATTCCCAGTAAACCAAAATACTGCAGAATTTAAGGCAGAGACGGATTGTTGTTTGATGAGCATTATAAACAGTAAGAAGAGTAAGTTTCAGGTCGATACCGGCCCAAGTGTTTCTGTGGTTAATCTAGACCTCGTGGGAAGGAGAAGATTGGCGACTTCAAGGTATAATTTACGTGGAGTTGGAGACAATGGTTCGGTGTCATTAGGGACGACCCTACTCGTTTTTTATACTGGAAATACACAATTCTGTGAGCAAATGGAAGTATTGTCGTCTATGGGACAAGGTATCTGTGATTCTTGGACTTGACTTCCTGGATAAGCATAATTTAAAATTAGTCTTTCGCAGCGCACAGTCGAACTTGGCGGAAACTTGTTTCCAATGGGTACGACAGCTGTAAATATTACAATGTCGCAAGGTGCACCGTTAGCTAAGGTGTTACCAAATGAATTGCGTACACATGCATTAAGGATAGTTACTGCTGGTACAGGGAGTTTGGGTATCGGTAGACGCCAATATTCCACAGGAAAGATTATGTGTGGTTGAGCCACTGCAGAAAAACGAGACATTGGATGAAATAAGACTGAGTCTCGCACATATCAGATGTTAATGGAGAACTGATGATTCCGGTTAGCGTGGATAATTTCGGGGCAGATGAAGTGGATCTCCCGAAGATTTAATTGTAGCGAGCTTAGAGGTACTCGACGAAGAGAATATCGACGGGATCACACCGTGATCGTGGCATCAAACAATCCGTTAATGCAGATGTACTACAGAACAAGGTTAGTCACTTGAAGGATGGAGAACAGGAAGGCATGAAAGCTTTATTGTAACAGTGTATAGATTTATTTGGTTCGAATGGTCCACTACCAGCAACACCGATCACGCAGCATCATATACCGCCAGGATATAAGAAGCCATGTAGGATTGGAAAGCATCTGAAAACACTAGTAGACGAGTTGATTCACCAGCAGCTGCATGAATCTATCATAGAACATAGTGATTGTGCTTGGTCCAGCAACATAGTCGTGGACCCCAAAAAATCAGTTGATGATACAAAAAATATAGCTGTTGTTGCGACTTTCGGTTTTAAAATGCACGAACAACAACGGATGCATATCCAATTCCTAACATTACGGATACGTTACGCAACCTAGGAAATCTGTAAGTATTTCTCAACGATAGACTCCCAAAGCGGTTACCACCAAGTAGAAGTGTTTCAGGATGAAAAACATAAGACTGCATTCAAAGCCAATTCTGGACATTACCAATATCGGAGAAAGCCATTTCGTTTGAAGAATGTTCCTGCTACTTTTCAAACGTTACTGGATGGTGTTCTTCTTGGTTTAAAACCAAAAATTTATTTGGTCTATCTGGATGATGTAATACAACATTCAAAAACAATAGAAGACCACATTAAAAGTTTAAACGAAGTGTTTAGTAGGTTACGAGCAGCACGTCTTACTTTAACACTAGAGAAATGTCATTTTGTGCTAGCACAAGTATCGTATATAGGTCATATTATACAACAGATTGAGTCGAAACAGATCCTAGACTTACATCAGCCGTACGTGATTTTCCAGTGCCAAAGACTACTAAGCAATTGCACTCTCATCTTGGATTGTGTAATTACTCCCGTACATTTGTCAAGTGTTTTGCTGAAATCGCACAACCATTAACAAGATTACTTAAGAAAGGAGTTGGTTTCCAATGGTCACCACAGTGTCAAGAGTCTTTCGAGAACCTTAAGAAAATTTTAGCGCCAGATCCTGTGTTAGTGTTTCCTGATTTTGAATGTGAGTTCATATTGGTATGTGAGGCATCTAATATCACGTTGGGTTGTGTATTAAGTAAAATATAGATTGGAATGAACATCCAATGGCGTGCGCCTCCAGACAGTTAAAGCAGAAACAAATTATTCCACATCAGAGAAAGAAACGCTAACTGTCATATATGGAATTTCATACTTTCAATGCTGTTTGTATGGTTTGGTCGGAAATTCAAAGTCGTTATAGACCATGCTTCTCTGAGATGCTTACTGGGGTTAAAGGATTCATCAAGCCGATTTGTGAGATGGACACTGAAATTAAGTGAATTCTATTATGAAGTGATTCACAAATCAGGAGCTTCAAATAAAAATGCTGACATGTTAGGCAGAAAAGTTGCTGCTTTACAAGTAACAGGTTTTGATTGGACAGAACGGATAAAAGCTCAGCTAGCTGGTGGAGAGTGTACATTGTTTCGCACACAGCCACAGTTTGAAATACAAGAAGTCTTGCTGTGCAGAACTACAAAGTGCAGACCACGTGTTGCAGTTCGTGCAGCACTGACACAGGAAGTTTTACGGCAGGCTCACGACCATGTTTTATCAGGTCACAGAGGTAAACATGTAACAGATTGACTAGTAGCTGAAAGGTTCTGGTGGATGACACGTCGCAATGATATAGCGCAATACATAACAAACTGTGTACAGTGCGGCCAATGATCGAAGTGAAGTAATCAAAAGATTGAGTTACAGCGACAACCTGAAGCAGATAGACCACTTTCTTTTTTAGGATTTGACAGTCTGGGACCTTTTAACAAAACACCGGCTAGGAACAAATATGTTTTAACAACTCTGGACCATTTTTCACGTTATTTGGTTATGGTAGCTATTCCTGATCAGAAAGCTAGTACAGTAGCACATGCAATGGCGAACAATTGGCTACTGAAGTACGATATACCTGTAACTACTACTATAGACCAGGTAAAAAATTTTGTATCTGAACTACTGAAACAACTATCTCAGTTATGTACCAGTACCAATCCATTCGATCCTCAAGCAAACGGGCGTAATGAACGAGTTCACCATGTATTGTCTAAGATGTTGAGCCACTAAACTGCCTCACAGCCTTTAAATTTGGATGACTATTTGAACCTAGTCGTCTGTGCCTACAATGCAAAAGTTCATTCTGGAATGTTTCTCTCGCCATACAAAGTTGTATATGGTGTATATGACAGGAAAATGCCATCACCTTTCAATGTGCTCCAACATAAACTGTGTCCACAACGTGAACAAGTAAAAGAAATTGCAAAAAATTGAAACAAATTTGGAGAATGGTGAAACGCACCACACAAATGCATTAGAAAAACAAGAGTGTATTGGGCAAAGAGCAAGTGAACTACCACAGTATAGAATAGGACAAAGGGTGTTGTTAACTAATCCTTATACTTTGACAGGCAAAACTAAGAAATTTTTGACTAAGTATCAAGGACCATACTAAGTTTTTGAAATGACTTCACTGGTCAACGTAAAATTGCAGTTACCAACAAGGACTTCGACAGTGCATGTCAATCGAGTCAAAACATTTAGTGGCATAGATGATACACTGTCACAAATCTCTTCAATTAATCCTGAAAGACCAGAAGGACAAAGTAAGCAACTACCAGAGAAGGATATACCTTGTTCACTCAGATCTAGGAGTACGTAAAGTAGGATTCTCCAGTGTAATCCAACTATCATGATTGTTGTTATTATGATAGTATCATTTTTATTCTATTATACTGTTTTGTCTTTAGTTAGTTCTTTAAAGGAGGGAGGGGAGTGATGATGTTTACCTTTCTCTCAGGTTACACGCTGCGATGCTGGTCAGAAGATTTTTTCTGTGCATAGCATTGCTATATTGTTGCAAAGGAGATATAATGCAGAATCAACCACTGCACAATGGTATCGTGTTCGGTAGAAAAGCTGATGTCCTACTAACAAGCCACAAATGGATAATTGAGTTTGTTTTTGATGTTTGCGAAGTTAGAAATGAAGTAAGAAGTCTACAAGACAGGTTTGTAGTATTACAGAAAGAGGTGGGTAGAGGAGGGTTGTTTGAGGATATGAAAAGCGAGTACTAGGTAATCGAAATTGTACCGCGAGCGTCAGTACGAAGGAAGCGAGGTTGGTTAGATGCAGGAGGAAAGCCATCAAAAATGGTATTTGTGACAGCATATAATTAGGATATTGAGAACATCCACAGTAAGATTCAGAGTGTACAAGAATTATAGGAGGATACGAGAACAAAAGTGGAGTGGCAAACAACACTAATAGGGAATATGGAGCAAGGAATATTCAATATGACTAGAACAGTAAGAAATTTAACAGCGGAATTAGAGTAGTATGCGCATGGAACCAGAAATGTTTGAATTATGATTTAGGGAAGATTCAGACTCATTAGATTAGTTTACATGATAAAATTCTGATAGCCGCAACACTACGGACTCTAGCGAACACATTAGGTGAAGCAAGAGTAGAGGTAGAGAAATTGCATGAGGCAATACACCGTGCTACTCATGTGCAGTTGAGCTGAACGTTAGTAAGTCCACAGCAAATTCTCATAGCCTTACAAGAAGCACAAGGAGACTTTCCCGAGGGGTTGCAGGCTATCGTGCTAATAACAAGTAGGATTATAGCTTTATTTTATCATATATTTACCGTAGAAGTTACTGCTGATTAAGCTAGGATACAAGTTAGAACTACATTTCCAATAGTAGGAATGAATACGCAATACCAATGTTACATGGAACATCTATATCCAATAAAGTCGTGTAGAATTCAAAAATGGGTACAGTTACAAACACGAGAAATAGTATTACTTTGTAAGAAAAGACGGCTTATGTTGTCATGTCCGTAGCGGCTTTCAGCGATTGCGTTCAGGAAAGAATTGCTATTTGTCCTGCAAGGGCGATACAAACGAACCAAAAGTCCTGTGAAATGTAATTATTTTAGGGAAGCTAGAAGCGAATCAGAGACCGCTGGCTTTACTGTATGTTACGTTGTTGTTGTTGTGGTCTTCAGTCCTGAGACTGGTTTGATGCAGCTCTCCATGCTACTCTATCCTGTGCAAGCTTCTTCATCTCCCAGTATCTACTGCAACCTACATCCTTCTGAATCTGCTTAGTGTATTCATCTCTTGGTCTCCCTCTACGATTTTTACCCTCCACACTGCCCTCCAATGCTAAATTTGTGATCCCTTGATGCCTCAACACATGTCCTACCAACCGATCCCTTCTTCTAGTCAAGTTGTGCCACAAACTTCTCTTCTCCCCAATCCTATTCAATACCTCCTCTTCTGTAGCACCACATTTCGAAAGCTTCTATTCTCTTCTTGTCCAAACTAGTTATCGTCCATGTTTCACTTCCATACATGGCTACACTCCATACAAATACTTTCAGAAACGACTTCCTGACACTTAAATCTATACTCGATGTTAACAAATTCCTCGTCTTGAGAAACGCTTTCCTTGCCATTGCCAGTCTACATTTTATATCCTCTCTACTTCGACCATCATCGGTTATTTTACTCCCTAAATAGCAAAACTCCTTTACTACTTTAAGTGTCTCATTTCCTAATCTAATTCCCTCAGCATCACCCGACTTAATTTGACTACATTCCATTATCCTCGTTTTGCTTTTGTTGATGTTCATCTTATATCCTCCTTTCAAGACACTGTCCATTCCGTTCAACTGCTCTTCCAAGTCCTTTGCAGTCTCTGACAGAATTACAATGTCATCGGCGAACCTCAAAGTTTTTACTTCTTCTCCATGAATTTTAATACCTACTCCGAATTTTTCTTTTGTTTCCTTTACTGCTTGCTCAATATACAGATTGAATAACATCGGGGAGAGGCTACAAACCTGTCTTACTCCTTTCCCAACCACTGCTTCCCTTTCATACCCCTCGACTCTTATAACTGCCATCTGGTTTCTGTACAAACTGTAAATAGCCTTTCGCTCCCTGTATTTTACCCCTGCCACCTTCAGAATTTGAAAGAGAGTATTCCAGTTAACATTGTCAAAAGCTTTCTCTAAGTCTACAATTGCTAGAAACGTAGGTTTGCCTTTTCTTAATCTTTCTTCTAAGATAAGTCGTAAGGTCAGTATTGCCTCACGTGTTCCAACATTTCTACGGAATCCAAACTGATCTTCCCCGAGGTTACGTAAGAAACAGTAATCATTACTTGTTACGAAAATGGAAAACCTACAAGAATTGTGCAATTAGAATTACAAGGTAACGGATTGCTAATAAATGGAACTAGATGCGAGATTGCAGGAAGGCAGTTTCACCTTCCAGCTACCATTACGGGTACAACACTAATTAACGTGTCCAAAACAATGTTGTATTGGCCAGAGGAACCCTCACACGTTCTATCCCACCAAAGCCTAACTTTTATCAACAACGCATTGGATTCAACTTATTACAGTCGATAGACAACTTGATACATTTCGGAAACCAACAGATCTCAGTAAAACAATTATTGCAGCATGTGAAACGGTATCATGAAAAGCATAGGCAAAAGACAATTATTTACAGTTCTTCAACCATAGCGTCATCTTGGTTCTGATATTTATTTGTGCAATCTACTTCTGTTTGAAACGTAAGATGGTACACTAAAGTGAAATGACAAACCACCAAATGCCAGTAAAATGAACACAACCTAGTTATAAGATGGAAGCAGAAAATACAACATTGTAATTAGATAAACATAGCACCGAGATTCAATATTCCATTGTAACTTAGCATAAGGAGAAATGTAAATTAATGTTTAAGAATGTATAGGCTAACTAAGAACAAGTGAAGCTGAAAATACGGGTTGAATTTTGACAAAGGGGTGGGATGAGTTACGGCACAGAGTAATACGGGTTTCAAGTTATAGAATTTGTAACGGAGTTCAATCACCTTGACGTGATAGGCTGTTTACGCCACTATTAGCGGCTGACCAGCAAGCACGGTGATACAAGACAGACGGGCAGCACTGTCTGAAACTCTGCAGTAGCTGAGTGAGAGAGAGCACACCGAGTTGGAAAACAGAAAAGGACAGCGACTAAGCAAAATAACACGCACTCTCGTTCGCGCAGTGGGATGCTGTAAGAAGCAATAGACATGACTAAGGAAAACACCCATAGACCAATTTAACTAGCTGCTAAGAGAGAATTAAAGCAAGGGTAGCAGAATAACGAGGCCACATGCGATCATCTCTTGTAAGCCTCACGTAACAGAACTACGGAGAGGTCTTTAAATACCGGAGCCCCAGATCCTAGCAGGGGAGAACGGTTGAGGTCAATGGGAACGATGGAGTGCATGTCGACGACATTCCGTTCCATGACAATGTTGTTTTAGTATGTCTTGTCTCAGATCACCCAGTAAGGTTGATGGTAGCCTCTTTGTATGTTTGTATGTTGGCAGCGCTGTGTTAATATCGCTGACAGCGCTAAACGCCCTCGGAAAGAGATTCTAGGGTTGGACAGACTATTGTTTTTATTGTGTAACGACAAAGTCATCTGTTCCCTGTTCCCATGGGAGGTTTTTCCCAGTTCTCCCGAGCCAAGTCAATACGTGAGGAATGTCGTCTTGCTCGGTTGCAGGCTTAAATCCATTGTGGTATACTACTGATGACATCACAAATTGGTCCAAATTGTCCCGCTCTTCAGTGGCAGTTCTGCACATGTACGCAGTCGTTACTGATATACACTCCTGGAAATTGAAATAAGAACACCGTGAATTCATTGTCCCAGGAAGGGGAAACTTTATTGACACATTCCTGGGGTCAGATACATCACATGATCACACTGACAGAACCACAGGCACATAGACGCAGGCAACAGAGCATGCACAATGTCGGCACTAGTACAGTGTATATCCACCTTTCGCAGCAATGCAGGCTGCTATTCTGCCATGGAGACGATCGTAGAGATGCTGGATGTAGTCCTGTGGAACGGCTTGCCATGCCATTTCCACCTGGCGCCTCAGTTGGACCAGCGTTCGTGCTGGACGTGCAGACCGCGTGAGACGACGCTTCATCCAGTCCCAAACATGCTCAATGGGGGACAGACCCGGAGATCTTGCTGGCCAGGGTAGTTGACTTACACCTTCTAGAGCACGTTGGGTGGCACGGGATACATGCGGACGTGCATTGTTCTGTTGGAACAGCAAGTTCCCTTGCCGGTCTAGGAATGGTAGAACGATGGGTTCGATGACGGTTTGGATGTACCGTGCACTATTCAGTGTCCCCTCGACGATCACCAGTGGTGTACGGCCAGTGTAGGAGATCGCTCCTCACACCATGATGCCGGGTGTTGGCCCTGTGTGCCTCGGTCGTATGCAGTCCTGATTGTGGCGCTCACCTGCACGGCGCCAAACACGCATACGACCATCATTGGCACCAAGGCAGAAGCGACTCTCATCGCTGAAGACGACACGTCTCCATTCGTCCCTCCATTCACGCCTGTCGCGACACCACTGGAGGCGGGCTGCACGATGTTGGGGCGTGAGCGGAAGACGGCCTAACGGTGTGCGGGACCGTAGCCCAGCTTCATGGAGACGGTTGCGAATGGTCCTCGCCGATACCCCAGGAGCAACAGTGTCCCTAATTTGCTGGGAAGTGGCGGTGCGGTCCCCTACGGCACTGCGTAGGATCCTACGGTCTTGGCGTGCATCCGTGCGTCGCTGCGGTCCGGTCCCAGGTCGACGGGCACGTGCACCTTCCGCCGACCACTGGCGACAACATCGATGTACTGTGGAGACCTCACGCCCCACGTGTTGAGCAATTCGGCGGTACGTCCACCCGGCCTCCCGCATGCCCACTATACGCCCTCGCTCAAAGTCCGTCAACTGCACATACGGTTCACGTCCACGCTGTCGCGGCATGCTACCAGTGTTAAAGACTGCGATGAAGCTCCGTATGCCACGGCAAACTGGCTGACACTGACGGCGGCGGTGCACAAATGCTGCGCAGCTAGCGCCATTCGACGGCCAACACCGCGGTTCCTGGTGTGTCCGCTGTGCCGTGCGTGTGATCATTGCTTGTACAACCCTTTCGCAGTGTCCGGAGCAAGTATGGTGGGTCTGACACACCGGTGTCAATGTGTTCTTTTTTCCATTTCCAGGAGTGTATAAACTACTCGCTTCAACTGATCAATTGCTCGGTTGGGTTCAAGCCTAGGGAACAGACAGTTCACTCCATTCTGGTGATCCTAGCTCGATGAAGGAACGTGTTCACGAGAACAGCTCAATGAACACACGAGTTATCATCCAACAAGATGAAATTGTCACCAAAATGTTGGCGATACGGTTCCACTATTTGCTGCAGAATCTCCTCCCTGTTCCGTGGAGCAGGGAGACTGCTCTGAACAGGCACGAGAGGTTTACGGCGGCACCACGTAATGCTACCACAGATCATCACTCCGCCTGATCCACTTTCGGGACACAGTGTTGGAGGCGTTCAGTATTACCGGGTTGTCTCCAAACACATAGTATGTGGCCATCAGGGTACAAACACATCCGATTTTCGTCCGCAAACAGAACCCAACAAAAATCCTGGGGCGACCACGCTGCGTGATTTATTGCCCATTTGTAACGGAGTCCATGGCGTAGTTTTTCACAATATGGTGCTCACGTTGCTTATCAGGAATGGAGATATGCGTCACGCATTTGTCTCTTAACATGCCGTACATTACGTCCTGTAGCCTCCTTGAACGCGTAATTCATTTCTGGACCATTCACCTCACTGTTTCTCCGATTCAGAAGTTGCAGGTATCGATCATAGTGTGCACCAGTCGAATGTGGACAACCCGTGCAGAGTAAGTCCTCAACACTACCTATCTGTCCGAACCGATTCCATGTCTGCCCAAGACTACTTTGACTCCAGTTCACACGTGGAGCAACTACCCCGGTTAACGAGTCTCCTTCGTGTAACATGGTTATGCAGTCCAATCATCAGTAGGAAAAACAATCTTCGGATACAGCATTAGTAATGCCCTGCTTGACACTGTCGCTTCATTTAAATACCTGGGCGCAACGTTGCAAACTGATATGAAACTATATGAAACAACAAGTTTACTGTTCCCAGTCACTGTTTACTTATCTCCACGACGCGTTTCAAATGTTTAAACCTCCGTCAGGTGGATTTACATTTGTTAGTATGACATTTGTGTGTGTATACAAGATATTTGTGTGTGAGTACAAGAGATTGACCTCCTTTACATATATATCGTCACACCAACAGCTTGTACCCCTTCTGAGCTTGGAACTATACGTACATGAACTACTGGCACACATTGTACATCCATTTGCATATTTTAAAAGCATTAACTAATTTATTACCCCAACTTTTAGGCAGTTATTACATGTAACAGACAGAATGTTAAGACCCCTTGCCATGTAAGTCTGCTCTCATACAATCACTCATTCTACCCTCTCTCTCCCTCTTTCTCTTTCTCTCCCTTTGCCTCCAGCTTTTCATATCTATCTATTAATCCCAATAAAAATTGTTATTTATGTATAATTTTACCGCTGTAGCCAATATGATTATTGTACTTGAAGTTTGTAAGATTTCACCTGATTGTATAAACAAGTATGAAGTTTAAGAGCCGGCCGGAGTGGCCGTGCGGTTCTAGGCGCTACATTCTGGAACCGAGCGACCGCTACGGTCGTAGGTTCGAATCCTGCCTCGGGCATGGATGTGTGTGATGTCCTTAGGTTAGTTAGGTTTAATTAGTTCCAAGTTCTAGGCGACTGATGACCTCAGAAGTTAAGTCGCATAGTGCTCAGAGCCATTTTGAAGTTTAAGATATTTAACCATTTCACCTGGTTGTATAAACGAGTATAAAGTTTAAGCTATTTTTACTTGTCAAAATCGGATTTATATACCACCTGAAGTATTTATTTCAACGCATGTATTCGATACCTCAAAACAAACACCTCAAAATCCTTAAAAAAACTAATCTGTAATGACGTACTTTGTACTTTGATATACTGTTTTCTCTTCAGCTATACGATCCTTGCACCCAATAGTTTCCAGACGCCATATTTGTTTAGACAGTATGACAGTATACATGTGATGTGTTACGACATCGCAAGGAACCTGTGACAACTGGAGGTACTGTAATTTACTTATTTTATGTTTACTGTTGGATATACGTTAACTTTTGCCAAAAGGAAAACAAAACCATTGACACACGCAGTGGTTACCGTTACTACAAGCCACACCACAAGTTGGGAAACGGTGCCAAATTTCTAGTAGTTTACTGTCGAGATTTTCACACGCAAATGTTTTATTCATATCTTACAGAAACTAGCAGTACGGCCATAAACAGCCTTTTAAACACGTCGCTAAAGGCAATCAAATCATTTATAACAATACAACAATTTAAAAAGTTTCTTTTTAAAAAACGGCAAGCAAGTCATTTATAGCAATACAACAGTTTAAATTAAAAAAAAAAAAACACGGAAGCTAACAGTGCGGCAATAACAGCCTTTCAAAACTCGCCACTAACGGCAATCAAATAATTTGTAGCAATACCACAACTTAAAAAAAATTCTTTTTTTAAAAAGAACACAGAACTTTGTTAATAAAGTACGGTGAGGTAGTGAAGCTACAAACACCGCCATTAAAAAAATCAAAGGTCTCAGCAAACACACGATTAATGGCAATAAAGGAATGGAGGAATTTAAAACAGTTTTTAAACGGAAGTGTCCTGGAATATCATTAGAACATAACATATGACGGACCCGTGTAAGGTGGCCAGAAATCACCCACTCAGGGATGCTCAGGCTAGGCAGAATACTGACCAATTTAAATACGCCCGTAAACACAATTGCCACTCTCAGGCTCGTCCCTGCACCGGCTTTTAGCCAGCGAAAACATGTAATAAGATGGCTTAATTTGCTGACAGAATTAGAGCTAACCTCGTGCAAGGAAACATTACACCACACAGTCCTGAATGAGCGACCACATGATCAACCAACAAGGAGCATGAATTTACTCATAACACACGACAGAACAGCGAAACAATGAAACTGCCAAAACTACACCTCCCATCGGGCAGTAACGAGAGGAGGAGGAAAGATCACTGTCTTCAATTACACCTGTGCCGGGGACAGGAAACCCGATCGCCGGAGGCCACAAGGTAGAAGACACTGGTTACGCAAACTTATTACTTAATGATTAAATCTTACACTAACTTAACTTGCAATTATGCTCGAACAGGCAGTACACGACCTCCGATGGCAAGGATCCACACATCCGACCGCGCACTCGTCGCCAGTGTACCCAACACGCCACGGTCACGCTACAACACGCTCTGTCACCGGAGTTCACGTCTTCTCTGCAACGTTGACGGATAGTGACCGCTCTTTCATGTTAAGTGTCTCCTTTTTAAACTCCAGTGTTGAAACGGAGGACTTAAAGAAGTTTGTTAACGTCCCACCAAGGTGAAATGAACAGCAACTACTCGTGGTGCGATTCTGTGTACAACCAACCTGTGGGGAGCTCTTCCGTCAACTCGACCCGCTCGTTACACACAACCGACATACATCACGTGGCGACTCGGTACAACCGACCACGCCTGGTCCGCGCTGGCGAGCCACACTGCTTTCCCGTGTCCACCAGACTCTCTGTGCGCGCAACAACCTTACTTCCACGCCACCACGCGAGGTTACCACAGGTCAGAGACCTCACTTCCTCCATAGCAGTTTCCCGGACGCAAAAACGCAGATATCGATAGCAGAGAGAAAAGACAACCAAGCAGCCACTTAACGACAGACAACATATCAAACAAACATGTCACGGGAAGAAAAGTAAAACCAATGCAGTCTAAGCACAAGGTGTAGCACGAGTCGATACACGGCTCAACCATGTTCTGAAATAGTGTCTTGTTTTCTCCGCTATACAGTGCCACGATTTCCTCCAAAAAATCGTAACACAACACACACACAAATGTCACACTAACAAATGTAAATGCACCTGATGGTGGAGGTTTAAAGCTTTGAAAGGTATCGTCGATATAAATAAACAGTGACTGGTAACAGTAAACGTGTTGGTTCATTTAATGCCAGTAACAGTAACGGTAAGGCCTAACCCAAAAGGTTCGCATTTAAAGTTAAACCGATATGAAATGGAACGAACATGTGAGGATTGCAGTTAAGGAGAATGGTCGAGTTCAGTTTATTGGGAGAACTGTAGGACAGTGTGGTTCACCTGTAAAGGAGACCGCATATACTACGCTAGTGCGACCTATTCTTGAGTACTGCTCGAGTGTTTGGGATGGGAATCAAGATGGATTAAAGACATTGAATCAATCCAAAGGCGGGTTAGATTTGTTACCTGTGGCTTTGAACAACATGAAAGTATTACAGAATTCTTTGGGAACGGGAATCACTGGAGGCAGGGCGGCGTTCTTTTAGCCTTCTTATTGATACGGGAACAGTCACAATAGCAAAATACCCACATGACATTGGAGTGATGCAAAAGTTTTGTTGGTGTGTGTATTTAGTCCGGCGAGCTTAGAAAAGCTAGACGGCCGTTAGACGGCGCCTACCTGCAGCAGAGTCTCCCTGGACAGCGTGTAGAGGCCGCACACCTTGAGGCTGAGCGCGCGCGAGGATCGCCGGCAGAGGGCGACCAGCAGCCGCCAGCAGTGGGTGTCGGCTTCCGGCCATCCGCAGCTGAAGGCGGACCGCGGCAGGCGCTCGCTCTGCAACACCAGGCGGCCACTCAGGCTCAAGCCGCCCACTCACAGGCCGACCAGTCGACCAGCCTCCCTGCCGAGCTGATCTGCCCCGACACGTTCGCTTATATTGTACGATTTTATAAATGTCGGGTCCCAGGGCCTGGGTTCATCGGCTCCACAGCCCCACCACTACCTGCAAGCCACGACTTCTACCTGTCACTCCACACTCTGCCTCTTCCCTTCTGCTTTGGTATGGTGAAAATTGTGTGGGGTCCGCCACGCAGTCACAGTGTGCCCACACACAATCAGATGGGTCAGTGGCCGGCCCAGCGGTGAGGGGCAGGGTCGGCCAAGACTCGTCGGCCTCTGCATGGGCGGCTTGACACTTTGGTCAGATAACAGCCAGTCCCATTCACCGGAAAAAATGCTGCAGGACTAAACAAAATTTAACACAATATTAGATTGTGGGAGAAACCCAGTGGGGTAACCGAGAGTGCTAATGCGCTGCTTCCTGGACTCAGGTAGGCCCGCCAGCCCCGGATCGAATCCGCCCGGCGGATTAACGACGAGGGCCAGTATGCAGTACAGCCTGGATGTGATTTTTAGGCGGTTTTCCACATTCTGCTCGGTGAATGCCGGGCTAGTCCCCATGTTCCGCCTCAGTTACACGGTTCGAAGACACCTGCACACATTCGCACTACTCCATGGATTACACTAGACGCAGACAGTTGGGGTCCACTAATTCCTTCCTAGGGGGTATGGTGTGGCGATAGGAAGGGTATCCAGCCACCCCTTAAAATTGATTCGCCACATCCTATTAATCAGCAGACCCCGCAAGTCGTGATTAATGCTTAGAAAGAGAGATTAGATTATGAGAGAACATAAAAAAAATTTCAATGAGGTTAATGACAGTGCACGCAGTTCACACTGGTGCTCTGAAATGTGTGCAGTGAAATTTGTGGCGGGAAAAGATTGAGGAAAAGTCCACTAATCCCCTGTCCAGACCTCATCTTGCCCAAGAAATAGAAGAGCAGAGGGTTCTTGTGTGATGTTTTAGTTTATAACTACTGATGAAGAACAGTGAACGTTTTCTTTGAAGAACTGTAATTGAAAGATACCTATCTGCTGCCTTCTATAGAATTTATCCTGAGCTCTGTGCTTACAAGGGAGCGGTATTAAGTTCCTGTCACCGACTTTTTCACATTGACAGGATGTGTACCGCACGACTAAGATTTCAACATACGTAAAAAGGAAGACGCAGCTCTCAACTGTCTTCGAGAAAACAGAGTTTGAAAGTTTTACGCATGTTTATATATTTTGTAAGGTCCGCTAATACTCAAGAAGTCCGCAGCCGACTGCCGGCACGGTAGCTAAGTGTTTCCAGTCATAAGATCGCCTGCCCTCTGTAATAATAATAATAATAATAAAATTAGTGAATTATTCAAGGATGAACTTGAAGGGGGGTCATGTGACGTCCGCCCAGACCGAATGCCGAGAACATTAACTAAAGAAGGGAATTAAATGGTTAGTCTCAGGAGCGAGAGGTCCATGGATTGAATACCCCTGCCAGCGCTTCTGTTTCATTTTTTGTTTTGTTTTTCTTTTTTTCTTTCCTTCCTACGGAATTATTATGATTGTGCGGACTGCCGTTACTGAATGATTCATTTATTCCTTTTATAACCTCTATCCTGAAAAAAGGACAAAAAGTTTTTGTAATGGGATTGAAAAAAAATGGATACACAAGGGCTCCTAATCAAAGCTTCATAATCATTTTATTTACATTATTTTTTCTAAGTGTATGGCAAGTATAATGTGTAACCTATGGAGCACTGTACGAATCCGGATGATACTGATCATAGAAACATGATACACAATAGTTATTGCGACGTACGGCCCTTGTAATGAACGCAGAACCTTTGCATGTGCACGGATTTTTCAATGCGTCTATTGAAAAACACACTTGGGTTACCTTCATACGCGGTTATCGGTCATCACAAAATTTCGTTGCGTACCGCGCGTTTCAGTTGTTAGAATAACGTGGAAATGAAATTTAAAAAAAAACCGGAAGCCTGGTTTTATCCACAGTCCTCGCTCTTATGGAACTACGCGCTTACTCCCTTAGCTGCGGAATCCTTGGTTACTAGCAGCCATACGAAGTATCTAAGAACGTGTAAAATGTAGAAACTCGATTTTCCCGAAAACGGTTGAGAGTTTCGTCCTGCTATTTACATATGTTGCAGTCCTAATCGTGCAAACATGAATCAAAGGGGCGAAGTTCGTACGGTCCCTTTATTTGTGAAACATGCCGTTTGCTAATTCTCATTTAACTAAACCTTACTTATGAAATCTATAAGATAATTATCCTCGGGCTATTGGGAGACAAGTTCAATGTTTGACCATAAATCAAGATGTATCAACATTCAGATTTTATTGAGACGACGGAAACGCAACATTTCCTTTATACATTTAGGTCAAGTACTTTATCCATCAGTAGCATTTGTATGTATAAAAAAAATGGTTCAAATGGCTCTGAGCACTATGGGACTCAACTTCTGAGGTCATCAGTCTCCTAGAACTTAGAACTACTTAAACCTAACTAAGCTAAGGACATCACACACATCCATGCCCGAGGCAGGATTCGAACCTGCGACCGCAGCGGTCGCGCGGTTCCAGACTGAAGCGCCTAGAACCGCTTGGCCATTGTATGTATCATCAGGGGCTATAGCTTGTAATGTACAAAACATAAAGTTTGTTAAAGACTTCATGAATCAAATTTATTTTCAGTACAGAGATCAAATGTGACATGGGACAGTCAATACCCTACATAAGACAATAATGCATACTCAAAATAAGATTAACCATAAACATACAATTATGGGAATGTGCTCCAGTTTATTTCAAGCAGAATCTGGAATCATTTCATCGTTACGTCACGGCGGGAAAATAATTAAACATGGAATGAAACATTCCAGCAGTCATAAAGAAATACTGGAGGTTCGATAGAGAAGCAAGTCATCACAATGAGCAATTAAAAAGAAACAGGGAAAATTGTAAAACTGAGAAAATTAGAAATCAGTTAAACTAGTTCTGCATCGAAGAAGAAAGCAATTGGTTACGGAAAGTTATAGCGCCCTGCAGCATTATATGATAAGCACGTCGACTGACAGAAGCATGCACATAAGAAAATCACGAAAAAACAGTAAATTAGAAACCAGATGAAATTTAACTACACAAATAGATTTTCATTTTATGAAGGAAATTAAGTATTCTTCTATGATGAATACGAATAGTCATCTCAGTACAAAATAGTGAAAACGTGGTAGAACCCTGACGAAACTACGATGTACGAAACCCGGCTATGTAGCCTCAAAAAACACATTTTAGTGGAAAGTCACACACATTCTAGACATACACTGAAAGTGAGAACACTTATGAAAGACTACGAAAGCAAAAGACATCGATCCTTTCACAGCATCACTCGAAATGTGGCTGGAAAAAAGACCCAATTACAAAGTCCGTTAAAAAATAGGGAAATTTGGTATTCCAAGACCACGTTACATGAAGATTGACCCCTTCAATATATCTAAGCCATTGAGATTGAAACGGCTCGAAAAAATATTTAACTAAATATGATTCCTTTGTGTCACCACACCACGTGGTGAGCATGCGATCTGTAGACAAAGAGCTAGTCCTGTAAATATCAGAAACACTAGCGTACTTGCGAAAGTATAGTGGAAACGAGTAACTTAAATTTACAGTAAACTCTACGCAGAACACTTCTGCCAGACAGTTGGTACAATGTTTATGAGCATTGTTTTGGATTTGCTCTGTAACGTTACATGCAACAACCAGACCGCTTGTGTCATGACTTAAGCACAAATCGGCAACCTGAAGATGTTCTACTAAAGAAACCGGTAGTAACACAATAAATAGTTAACACTGGCTGATTCAAGACATTCTGCTTGGGGGGTAGTAGGTTCACAACTGCCTAGTATTGAGGAAACTTCGTTAAATTTATATTTTGTCCGTCTCAGCTGCGCGAATATGCAATTAATTGTTTCAGTTGTTACCTGTTCAGGGCTGATTCTCTCATTCTCAACCCACGCACCTAAAATTTACAAAGTACATGTGGCACAGAAATATTTACATTCAGGATGCATGTCCATATTGCAATTACTTACGTGATTATAGACATACCTTGTAATTAACCGGAATTAGCTACACAACATGGTGCCAAAAGACACGAATAGCTTTGTACAAGAAAACCAAACTGTGAACAACAAATACTCTCATTGGTAAGACAGCCTACGTGCCTACTGTTACACCTGAACGACGCAACCAAACTGACAAATGTAGTTTTTAGACGTCAACAGGACACGTTGATATGTGTCGGTTTCATACTTACCCGCATAGACATATGATGGTCTATTAAGCTGCTATGGTGCTGTCGCACCCACCGTCATTTATTAACAACATTCGTAGAACGTAGGGAACTACCTGTTTCACATTACAAGAAATGTTAACAATTTTATTTTAAAAAATAACGCGGCATCTAAATTAAACAAAATCCAGGAGGTGACGACTAGCACACCATACCGTATACAACATTGTATTTTCATTGCAAGGTACAATATTTCTAGCTATCTCTTGAAATAATGCAACACTAAAAGCTGCTACATTCCATACAGGAAGCCAATGCTGAAATCCAAAATGTCATTTCCTTGTTATATGTTATTCACAATTAATAAGGGGAAAGAAAAATAAGGTGAAATATATTAAAAGTTACATCTTTTTTATTTATGTAACCTTTGGTAACAAACCTCCAGTTACGCAGTGAATAACTTTACACAACGCCATACTAAGCATCACCCAACGCAATCATAATCCATGGTGCGAAGGCCGCATTTGAAGCCCAAGCTTAATTTGTACATTGAATGACATTTCTTGAAATGTAAAATTCGTAGTTTTGTATGTTAGACAAATGCTGGCAAATAAACGACAAGATGTGCTGAAGCACCACAGCAAACTAATAGAGAGTCACATGAGCATTCGCATATGTATGAGGGCGACGGTTAGCAGGGTGTCATGTTGACTACTGGAAGTTTTATTTGTAAGTGTGGTTGTGTCGTTCAGGTGGAACAGTAGACGCACAGGCTAACTTATTAATGAGAGTATATGTTGCTCACAGATTAACTTTCTTGTACAAAGCCATTGTACACCTAGTTACGATTAATTACAAGGTATGTCTATAACCATATGAGTACTCGTAGTATGAACATGCATACTTTATGTAATTATTTCTGTACGACATGTGATTCGTAATTTTTAGAAGTGTGGTTTGAGAATGGGTGAATCAACCCGAAATCTCTAACCACTGCTGGGTTAATTGTGTATTCATGCAACTGAGGCGGACAAAAAAAAAAAAAAATGTGGTGTCACCGCCAGACACCACACTTGCTAGGTGGTAGCTTTAAATCGGCCGCGGTCCATTAGTATATGTCGGACCCGCGTGTCGCCAGTGTCAGTACTTGCAGACCTAGCGCCACCACATGGCAGGTCTAGAGAGACGGACTAGCACTCGCCCCAGTTGTACGACGACTTTGCTAGCGACTACACTGACGAAGCCTTTCTCTCATTTGCCGAGAGACAGTTAGAATAGCCTTCAGCTAAGTCCATGACTACGACCTAGCAAGGCGTCATTAACCATATCTGGAGAGAGTCTTATTTGTATCGTCAATAGCGATGTACCACAATGATGGATTAAAGATGAGTATTAACTTAGCTGCATACTTTTCTTATTAGCATTCATAACTTATCCTGTTCCAGACTTCACGCCAGTCGGCGTGTGTGTGACGCGTGCCCCTCGGTAACCTCACCCTGTGTCTAGACTGTCTTGTCTAGACACAACAAAAGTTGGCGACGAGTCTTAAAAAAGACTTTCGCGTTCGTATTGCTCTGATTTGATTTGCTTGTGTCATGGCTTCGCCACATTCTCCAGATGTACTGTCCGAATTTTATCGCTTGCAGAATCAGCAGACGCAGGCCTTATTGGATGCCCTTGGACAGCTCGTCCAGGGTCAACGTGCGCTGCAAAACGATGCGGCCGCCGCCGCTTCATCGCTCCCGCAGCCACAACACGCAGTTGCACCCCAGTTTCGTCCGTTTCGCGCGGACGACGAAACATGGACGGAGTGGTCACGCCAATTTGGATTCCATCTCGCCGCCTACAGAATTCAAGGTAATGAGCGGCAGCCGTTTTCGCTTTCGTGTGTAGGTGTGTCCACCTACCGTGTGATAGTGAAATTGTTTCCCCTACGCGACGTAGCAACTCTGTCCTACGAAGAAATTTTGTCGGCTTTAGATGCCTATTTCAAAGAAACAGTCAATGTAGTTGCAAAAAGGTATACATTCTTTCGTACAAAACGTACGGCCGGTCAAACTAATCGGGAGTGGGTTGCAACTTTGCAAAAACCTTCCGGAAAATTGAGACTTTGCGTGGACTTCAAGGCAACAGTGAATCCACAACTAGTGACTGCTACTTTTCCTTTGCACCGCCGCGGAAATTCTTTGCTTGGCCAAAAGCCACTTCCCCTTGGCACCGCTTACACATAGATTTTGCTGGTCCCTTCTGGAATGCTCGATGGTTGGTTGTTGTCGATTCCTTCAGTAATTTTCCTTTTGTTGTCCGGATGTCTTCCACGACGTCTTCTGCCACCATCCAAGCGTTGTCTGCTACCTTTTGCGTGGAAGGTCTTCCACAGACTATTGTTTCCGACAATGGCCCACAATTCATGTCCGCAGAATTTCAGTCATTCTGCAAGGCCAATGGTATTCAACATCTGACGTCCGCGCCGTTTTCGCCTCAGTCAAACGGTGCCGCTGAACGATTGGTCCGGACTTTCAAGTCACAGATGTTGAAAATGAAAGAGTCGCATTCTCGGGAGGACGCGTTGTTGCTCTTTTTGTCTTCGTATCGCTCTCAGCCCCGCGATGGTCGCTCGCCGGCTGAGTTGCTCCACGGTCGTCCTCATCGAACTTTGATGTCTTTGCTGCATCCACCGCATCAGGTTCCTGTGCAGCGGCAGACTCCTGCTTTTGCTCCCGGCGACGTTGTATTCTATCGAAACTATCGCGGTTCACGGCGTTGGCTCGCAGGGCGCATTCTTCGCTGCCTCGGCCGCGCGATGTATTTGGTTTTGGGGGCCTCTGGTGAGGTGCGTCGGCATCTCAATCAGCTGCGCCTCTGTCGTCGCACGGGTTCTGCCGCTCCCCGTCTGCTTTCAGCGACGGTGCCGTCCGGTCAGCGCCCTGGGGACGCATCTACTGGCTCGCCTCATCCCCAGGTGTTACCGACGATGCCTTCCATTTTGCCCCATGGCGTCGCGCCGCCGCCGCTGCCGCCGCCGGCGCAGCCCGCAGAGGACGCTTCGCTGCAGCTGCCTTCCGCCTCCCTGGGTCACGCGCCGCCGATCGCTTCCCGTGACCAGCTGTCCTTCGCTCCGGACCACATGGCGTCATCGCGCGTCCGATACCCCGATGCACTGGAGGTCGACCCTTCGGACCGTCCTGTCTCATTACGGGCGCATACGTCGCATGTTGACGTGCACCCTGGACTAGGTTTTCAGGCGTTTCCTATCTCCCCTCGGACCGAATGGCCGGGTGCGGGTGGCACAGCCTCGCCTGTTGTTAGGCTCCCCACCTCATCGCATACGTCAACATGGGGCCCTCCCCACGGCGGGCGGAAGCCTTATAACACGACCGTTCGCCGATTTGCGGGGGAGGAATGTGGTGTCACCGCCAGACACCACACTTGCTAGGTGGTAGCTTTAAATCGGCCGCGGTCCATTAGTATATGTCGGACCCGCGTGTCGCCAGTGTCAGTACTTGCAGACCTAGCGCCACCACATGGCAGGTCTAGAGAGACGGACTAGCACTCGCCCCAGTTGTACGACGACTTTGCTAGCGACTACACTGATGAAGCCTTTCTCTCATTTGCCGAGAGACAGTTAGAATAGCCTTCAGCTAAGTCCATGACTACGACCTAGCAAGGCGCCATTAACCATATCTGGAGAGAGTCTTATTTGTATCGTCAATAGCGATGTACCACAATGATGGATTAAAGATGAGTATTAACTTAGCTGCATACTTTTCTTATTAGCATTCATAACTTATCCTGTTCCAGACTTCACGCCAGTCGGCGTGTGTGTGACGCGTGCCCCTCGGTAACCTCACCCTGTATCTAGACTGTCTTGTCTGGACACAACAAAAAATTATCATCGTTTCATCAAATGTGTAATAATACAGCCGAGGTGGTTTTCACTGATAATTAACGAAACTAATTGAGATGGACCTAGACTAACTGACCAGCAATTCTTGTTTTGTTTGCAAACAGTGTAGTTGACAGAGCGTGGCACTTGTCTCAGGTCCCCGTCGGTTAGAATACTTTTACTACCACTGTTTCCAAACAGTGATATGTGGCTGCGAGCTGCACATCATTCCTTGTACATATTTACACATTGATACATCAATAAATTGGGCAACTTCATTCACGATGTGTTCAAAGAAAGGTACGTCAAAACACAAAGCCTTCTTTTTCCCATTCTACGATTTCTCCACTTCGGCCTATTTTTCTGCACAGATTTCGTACAGTCGTCTGGCACATTGGCACCACTACACTGCAAAGACTTATTTTAGCGGTAGACGGTCGTATGACCGTAACTTTGTAACATGGTTATGTCATTTACGTGATCTGATACTGAAAAATAAATGAAATAATTTTGTTTAAAAAACGAGCACTGTGTTTCTAAAAGGCAGTATGTACAGGGTGGTTCACTGATCGTGACCGGGCCAAATATATCACGAAATAAGCATCAAACGAAAAAAATACTACTAAGAACGAAACTCGTCTAGCTTGAAGAGGGAAACCAGATGGCGCTATGGTTGCCCCGCTAGATGGCGCTGCCATTGGTCAAACGGATATCAACTGCGTTTTTTTAAATAGCAACCCCCATTTTTATTACATATTCGTGTAGTACGTAAAGAAATATGAATTAGTTGAACCACTTTTTTCGCTTTGTGATAAAAGGCGCTGTAATAGTTACAAACATATGGCTCACAATTTTAGACGAACAGTTGGTAACAGGTAGGTTTCTTAAATTAAAATACAGAACGTAGGTTCGTTTGAACATTTTATTTCGGTTGTTCCAATGTGATACATGTACCTTTGTGAACTTATCGTTTCTGAGAACGCATGCTGTTACAGCGTGATTACCTGTAAATACCACATTAATGCAGTAATCCTCAAAATGATGTCCGTCAACCTCAATGCATTTGGCAATACGTTGAAAGGTGGCTACACTGAGCCACAGCGCCAGAAATCGCGCCAGAGAGAGTATTGTTCCGCCGCCTCCACTGGCAGTGCGTGTTGAGAGGTAGCGGCAGGCAGTGCTTTATGAGACGTAGTGGCAAGCAGTTCTTGCCGAGAGTTCTTGCCGAGAAGTTGTGGTGGACACAGCTTGTAGCTGAAGTGGGATGAGATGTGGTAGTGCAGAGTGTTGTTCCATGTTTTATGCAGTTATTGATGGGAGAGATAGCAGATGTTGTTCCAATGCAGATATTGTAATGATCTGAGTGCTTTTCGTCAATATAAATTAAGTAACTAACTACTGTTCTTATTTTCTTATTATTGTGTGTCCTGAATAATGCTTCATTACAGGTTCAGTCAACAAAGCATCTGGTTTGTGTTCTTGTATTAGAGTGTAATTTTGGTTTTCTTGCACAGTTATAGTATTTCTAATTTTCCTTTATCACGTCAGTATAATTGATATTTAAAAATTCTTGTCTTATTGAAGAAGAACCGTGCCAGATGTGTACGTTGAGTCACACTCCCACACACAGAACAGTTATACTTGTGCTTTGGTTTCGTAGGTTTTATAGTTGCTGGGGACTTAATTAATTAACTGTGTTAACGAAGAGTTTCTTTCATTGTTTGTTGTTATTCTATGCAGTCAGATAGCGTAACAATTAGCTGTCAGGGCCATCCGTTCACGAGACTTGCGTTATCGGACATACAGCTACTAAAATTATTTGCATTTCATTTTATTAAGCCCCCATGCACGTGGCGACCGCTGCTTCGGATCGTCCCTTGGAATCTTCTGATTGTAAAAATAGTAGACCGTAGTATTGTAGTAATTTGTAGTTTAGTAATTGTAGTCTATTTTGCATGTGTAGATTTTGTAATTGTCATTCTTCTTATGGTATTTCACAATTTAATTTGTTGTCTTGTATACGCGTTCGACGATTTAGTGCAATTATTTCAATTGTTCGTTAATCGTGTTTGAAGGAAGCATTTCGTGTGATTGATATTGTTGGTGATAAAGTGTCATTGTGTATAAATTTCATATAGTGACGAGTTTTGTACATTTCGTAAATGATTACGCGGTCGATGAAAAAGGCAAAAATGATGGATAGTGAGAATGACGAAATTGTTAACATGGCGAACTCGCCAACACAGGACAACAGTGTGATGAATAATGAAGTTGAAAACAATTTAATAAGTCGGGAGAATAGTCCAGAACCATTTCAAAATTTTTCTCAATCAGAAAATTCACAGAATACGAGGTTAACGATAGAGGATTCTGAAGTAGTATCGAACAGAGATAGCCTTACAGCTATGCAGAAGGAAGTTAGTTTTGTGGGAAATGTTAGGGGCGAAAAGAATTTCGAACAACTTAACACGGAGCAGTTGATGAGTGCAATATTAAATTTGGGATCACAAATGGGAACAATGGAAGCACGGTTTAGATCTGAATTAAAAACAGATAGGGAAACAATGGAAACACGGTTAGACTCATTGGGATCACAGTTAGGTTCTGAATTTAAAACAGAGATTGGAACTTTGGAAACACGGTTAGACTCACGAATAGGGACATGTTTCAAAAACATGAAAGATGAATTAAAGAAAGAAATTCGAGAAGAAGTACAACCGATTTTGAATGCTCACAATAATAGATTAGTTGCAGTAGAGATTAGACAAAGGGAACAGGATAGAGAACAGGAAGAAAGAGATCGCGTGATAGTACAGAAATTTTCAGAGTTAAATTTACAACGTGCAAAAGATAAGGAAGAAATATTTGAGAGAATCGAGGATTCCGTACCAAATGACAGATTAAATAACCTAACACAACAGTATGAACAGTTAACTACTAAATGCGTTAATACTGAAACGCGAGTCGCGACACTTACGGAAGACGTAAATAAACAGAAAGAACAAATTGGTGACTTATCGGAAAGAGTGGAGGAGATTTCAGATAAATTGACAAATCTTAGTTTAAATGGGGACAGAGATTCAGATGACACAGCTCCATTGCCATTTTCAGAAACCGAAGAGTACCAGAACATAAATAAGCATGTTGAAAATCAGGGAAAATTTAATGAACACGTTAAGAGGGAAGTTGAGGCATTACGAAAGCAAGTGAAACAAATTGAAGGCGAAATTGTAGGTAAAGACCGTAGAAGAAATTCAGAATCACAGATAGCAGAGGGGTTTGAAGAAAATAATTTGTTTCATTTACGGGATGCAACAAGAGAGCGCCAGGCGCGCGAACTTGACAATAATCGGCATTGGGACTGGGACAGACGCGGTAGGTCTTTGTCGCCACGAGGCGAAAACTTTGACTATAAACACTTTTTGACTGTTCGGAAATTTAAGATCTTCCGCAATTCTAAGAATGACATACATCCATGTTCATGGTTGGATCAATTTATGTACGCACTTCCATCAAATTGGCCACTAAGTCACAAACTGGAATTTATGTGTGGGTATTTAGAAAACGAACCGGCGACGCGGATGCGCGCAATCATTAGAGATTGTAATAGCCTAAATGATTTTTATCATGCATTTCTATCGGCATATTGGTCCGAAAACACGCAAGACAGAGTCAAACACAGTCTTATAATGCAGCGTAATTTCAAACAGTCTGAATTCCGCACGCCAGCGGAATATTTTGAAGACATGATTCGAAAGAATCAGTTCCTTTCCAACCCTTATAGCCCGACTGAATTAATTCGCATTTGTTTAACCAAGCTGCCACAATCCATAAGACAAATTGCTTTAGCCGGAAGATGTAAAGACGACATTGAGACTTTTAAGACTTTGCTACAAGAACTCGAGTACGACAATGACGACGGGACTACCTGTAATTTTTTCAGTAGCAGTAATTATGATAGATTTTCAGAGAAAAGGGACAGTGATCGGAACGGACGTTATAGCGGTAATTTTGAGAATGACAGACGAAACAGACAGGACAATAGATACCAGCCTTATGACAATAACAGGCGTTCTAACAGAAATTACACAGATAATTATAATAACGGTAATTCGTACCGGAATGATCAATCATACGGAAACAGTAATCGGTATTATCAAGACAGAAATTATTCAAACAGTAATAGAAATTCTTACTACAGAAATAATCCGGGTAGTAGATACAACAATAATTTCAGAAGTGACAGTCGAAATTACACAAGAAGTAGTTATGCAGACAGACAGGAAAACAGAAATTTTAATAACAGACACAACCAAGAATTTGTATCTAACAGACAGGAGGGACCTAATTGGCATCCTCCACGTGACAGAACTTCAGAGAGACAAGTGCAAATCGTAGAAATGGATCCGCGAAATGACGCGAATACTCAAAGACGTGACGCAAACAATCGACAATGACTTGCAGCTTCGGCTTCTGGCAGCAATATAGACGGTTCAGAAAGTAATGACACTACGGCTTTACACTACGTACGCCTGGAAGACATGAGAGACATTTTGTTAGACGAAAAGGAAAATAATGTAGACGCATTTTTACATCCTGTTATTGAAGTATGTGTGGGTAAGAATAAGTTCACTGCAGTTTTAGATTCTGGGAGCCCATTGAACGTCATCAGTGAATCAGTTTTTCGTATATGTGAAAGAACTATTGCCTGTCCTGTGTTACCTATTTCTAAAACTACAATTCGAGGAGCGATTTCTGGAAAGGGTGTAGAAGTTAAACAACAGACCAACCTAAATTTCAATTGTCAAGGATACGAATTTTCTGCTAATTTTATTATTGTTCCATTACTCAGTACACAAATTATATTAGGTATGGAGTTTCTTAACGCACATAAGGCAATTTTGAACTTTAAAGAAGGAAGTGTGAATTTGACTGTTGCCGGAATGCCGAAATGTTTGAAATTTTTCGAGTGTTTAACAAGATCTGAGTCAGATACAAAATGTTTAAGGTTTCTTACTTCTGATGTTTTCGTTGAGCATTATGACGACAATGTGTTTATTCATGACAATGACAATAGATACAGAGACGCGATGGATGACATAATTAATAGCGAAGAACTAATTAATGAAAAGGTTAAGAAAGCTGAAGTGCCAGATGACGTTGCAAGAGAAGAGCTGCACCAAATTTTGACTTCACATGCTACAGTGTTTAGTCATCACACGGGAACTATACAAGGCTTACAATATTTATTTAAAGTAAAAGAACACACACCATTTCGCGGGAAAACGTACGCTATTCCTTTGGCTTACAGAGACAAGGTTAAGAATGTACTTCAGTACATGTCAGATCAGGGCATTATTGAGCCTGCAGTCAGTCCTTATACTAGCCCATTACACGTTGTTCTTAAAAAGGATGGGTCAATTCGTTTGGTTCTGGATTCCAGACAGATAAATAACATCATCATTCCTGAAACTGACCGTCCACAAAATTTAGATGAACTTCTTCAACATTTTCATGGAATTAAAGTTTTATCCACGATTGATATGCGCGCAAGTTTTTGGCAAATAGAACTCCACCCGGATTGTAGAAAATATACTGCCTTTTTAGCCTTTGGTAACTGTTACCAATTTCGGAAATTACCGTTTGGACTTACTGTATCTTCGGCAGCATTCATTCGTAGCTTAAATGAAATTTTACCTGTTTATCTTCGTGACAATATTACTTCATATGTTGACGATATTCTTATTGCTAAACATTCTTGGAGTGAACACAACAAAATTTTGGATTCATTGTTACGTATCTTTGCAAGAGTTGGCATTACGGTGAACTTAGAAAAATCTGAATTTGGTCGTTCTCAGGTGAAATTTCTCGGTCACATTATTTCTACAGAAGGTATTCTTCCTGATCCAGAAAAACTAGACGCTATTCGTAATTATGCTGTTCCTACCACAAAACGTGATGTTCGTAGTTTCCTTGGTGTCTGTAATTTTCTTCGACGCTTTGTTAAATTGGACGATTTGGCCACACCTCGTTTATGTGAACTATCTGGAAAGAAATCTAATTGGTGTTGGGATGAGGAAGCTCAGTCAGAATTTGAACAACTTCGTGATGCTTTAGTTGCTGCTCCACTTCTTTCACACCCGGATTTATCTAAAGATTTTTGTTTGGCGACGGACTCATCATACAAAGGACTAGGTGCACATTTATTTCAAGAGATAGAAGAAAACGGCGTTGTAGTACAAAAGACTATTGCATTTGGAAGTCGTGTTCTCTCTAAATCAGAAAAGAATTATTCGATTACGGAACTTGAAGCTTTGGCTGTTGTTTGGGCTTTTACAAAATTTCGCACATTTTTGTTTGGCAGACATACTAAGGTTTACACCGATCATCGAGCTCTTGAGTTTCTTATGTCGACAAAATTAACTCATGGCAGATTGTCACGATGGGCATTGTACTTACAGGAATTTGACTTTAGTATTGTTTACATACAGGGTTCTTCAAATATTGTTGCTGATGCTTTATCACGTGCACCTATGGGTTTGAAACAAAGTGCTGAAGAGGACTGCAAGGAAAACAATTATTGTTTGATGTATATTCAAGGTGTTGCGTTTGAGAACTTTATTTCGTCTTCGCTCCAGGACATCGCTAAGGAGCAAAATAAGGATCCAATCTGGAAGGACATTAAGGAGAAGTGGAAGAGAAAGGAAAGCGTAGCGATTAGACAGCATTATTTAGTTCGCAATGACATTCTTTTCAAACGAAAATCGGTCGACAACTCTGTTTGGTTAGTTTGTATTCCTGATGAGTGGGTTAATAAGCTGATTTGGTATACGCATTTCAGTTATGCACACTTTGGTCCCAGAAAATGCTTTCATAAATTACGAGAAAATTGCTACTTCAATAATATGGAAAAACGTATTCGATTTGTTCTTGCCAAATGCAAATTATGTCAAAAGGCTAAACCGCCGACAGTTTCTCACAGAGCACCGTTGTTTCCTATCATTCCAGCAAAATTAAAGGACATGGCTGCAGTTGATTTGTTCGGTCCAGTGGTTCGTTCTACTAATGGTTTTGCGTACATTTTCGTAGCAGTGGAGTTGACATCAAAATATGTGTGTTTTACACCGTTACGCAAAGCAACAGCTCGTTCAGTATCTAATGCTTTCATTAACCATTTTCTTAAAGAAGTGGGTCATGTTGATAAGGTTATATCAGATAATGGATCACAGTTTCGTTCTAAAATTTGGCTTCGTACTCTACAGCGTCGTAAAATTAAACCAATTTTCATTTCACTTTTTCACCCTCAATCTAACGCTTCAGAGAGATGGATGAAGGAAATTAATAAATTGTGTCGTCTTTATTGTCATCAGAATCACAGAACGTGGGATCAGTATCTTCATATTTTTCAAAACATTCTGAATGAACTCCCTAATGATTCAACTTCTTTACCGCCTATACTGATATTAAAAAACAAAGCACCGACAAATCGCATTTCTGAAATCGTTCCTTTTCCGCCTTCACGGAAACTGCGGCATTCTGAAATTGTGAACCTGGCTCTGCAAAATATTGCATCTGCGGCTGCTAGAAGAGAGAAATCAGCTAAGCGTCCTGGTCGTTTAAAAATCTTGTCAGTTGGTCAGA
This sequence comes from Schistocerca cancellata, assembly GCF_023864275.1. Lineage (NCBI taxonomy): Eukaryota > Metazoa > Arthropoda > Insecta > Orthoptera > Acrididae > Schistocerca > Schistocerca cancellata. The sequence continues at coordinate 358,719,078 of NC_064634.1, forward strand.
AGGTGTTAATTAAGTCCCATCGTTTGTCTCACAAAGGAAAAGGCTTATGTCGCAAATTTTTTCTGCTTTATAACGGTCCATATAGAATTCGCAAAATTATTCATGATAACACTGTCGAAGTAGAAACTCTTAAATCACGACGCTCTAAAGGAATACATCATATATCTAACGTTAAAATTTTTGTGGAATGATATACTTTTGAAAAATTGTTTGTAGAATGACATACTTTTGAGAAACTAACAGTTGTATGTAAACACACGGAGAGTACAAGGATACCGCGCTGTGTTTTGGCGGCGGCACATACTCAAAGCAACAGTCAAGTCTGCGCGCCGCTAAAGGCAGTCGTTGACCGCAAACAATCACTTCCTACGTCACGCGCCTACAGCTGATCGAGCGCTCAGTGCGAATGCACTGACAGCCGTAAATAAATACACAGTCTAATTTCTCCGAATAAAATCAGTATAAAGCTATAGTGACTTGATAAATTCTGTTATTAACATTCAGTATTTTTCAGGATACGGTTCTATAAAATATTTAAGAACTTCAGGTAAATTCTGTGCGTGTCCGACGTTAAGACGACTTGCTATCGAGAAAATTTCAGGAAAAATGTCATTTCGAAGAAGAAAGTAATAAACTAAAAAAAGGTAACTATTAATTGAGTTTATTTTTTCAGGTAACATATTTCCACTTAGGTACGTACTTTAGACGTAATTTGCTGCTCGCGATTACGTGATTCATACTTTGTGCTAATTACATGTTCTATGAATTTGCTTGTGAAGCGACGTGCTTGCGTACGTTAACTGATTTTGACAATGATTATCCATGAATTGAGTTGTTACTTGTGTATATTATGCATCGCTTGGCTGCACTGCTTTTTCAATGATGTCATATTTTTTAATTATGTGCCTGCTGTGCCAATTTATTTAAATTATAATTGTCACCTGATTAATTGTGCTGATGTGGTTAGGTATGTAAGTTATACTTTGTGATTTATCTGCTTGCGCCTTCATGTTTACTTATTAAGATACGATGCTAATGACCTGTTTAGTACGTAAGATATATGTTTACTGCTATGCGTATGGATTGCACATTTACATATTTCTGCTTGTTGTCATAACTATACTTCAATTTGGTATATAGCAATGCTGATGTACAGTGTACAAACATAGAGTTTAGGTTACACTATGGTACTAGTTACAGATTGTTCGCTTGGCAGAGCCTCGTTGTAAGATTTGTGCTGCATCCACTTGTTGACATTCTGTTCTCTACTGGTATATTTACTCGCTATTGCTTGTTTTGCTTACGCACAGTGCTTTATATTTTAACATAAGAAAATGAACTGCAGTAATTCGACGAGCGACTTTAGTACAAGAAACGTCATAGAAGTCACATGAGCTGGAGGTTTTATGAAAGCTGTATAAATGTATGCTAATAGGAAGGAAGCTAACGACATGACATACCAACACAGTTATTACACTGCATTTTTCGTGAGCAATTGAAAGAGGATGTGACACTTGACACAAGAAATACTCCACATGTTTGCTTCTGTTTGCCATAATTCTTGAAGTGGTGTACAGACTGTGAAATATTATGATCATTCACACTCCGTAATCGTACTTAATTACTGAGGGTTATTTGAACTAAGTCTGTTAGAGGTCATGTATGCATTCTTTGTTTATAATTCATAATGAGTAGAAGATTTTGGTCAGATGGATTACACAGAGGTTGTGTGTTGACAGTGTGTCTTCGGATTGTATGGGATGAGGAGGTTTGCATTAGGATTTTATCTGTACTTGTTCGACGAAACTGAGTTGAGGAAAGAGTTGTTATGGAAGTGAACTGATATTGGTGCTAAGGTTTATATGTCGACGTATTGAAGAGGTATTATGGAGGTATTGAGATTGTATGAAGTTGATTGGAGTATGGGTATAAGAGGTAAAATAAGTGAGGTGCATATTTTTTGTTGTTGTTGGTCTATATGGAACAAGGAGGATGAAGATAGCAGACTAGAACACTAAAATGGAAGGAAGATTGTCTACACACACTTTGTTAAATCACTAAGCAGTATGTATTTTTTTTTTTTTTTGGAGAGAGGAAGTTGCATATCTTGGCACACTGACAGTTGTTCAGTAACAGTACATTTTGATCTGGCTTGGCAAACATTGGTCTTGACATGATGACTATGACGTTGACTTAACTATTATTGACTGTTATGCATTGGTGTCACTACTACTTGATACACATGATGAACATGAAATTCGACAGAAGTGGATTCAGACAGTTAACACTATACAATTACACAGTAGTACTTAATGTGGATGAAAGATGAGTGGGTGTGTTTTGTGTGTTTTCCTTTCCTAATCCTACCCACCTATCTCCTAAATAATATTTTATTTGTTTGTAGTGGCTTGCACTGACACCCATAATTATTAACTGATGTTTGTGTATTTGTAATAGTAATATAACAATTATCTGATATCATTTGTGTGTTGTTATGATTTGTATGTTTAGTGTAAAAGCATTTGTAAGTGTATTCAAACTATTGTTCATGCTTGAACTGTCTGAGTAGGGATGAAATTATGGACTGTTACTTGTACTGTTTCTACATGATTGGTGCCACTAGGACATGTTTAATTTGTGCTTAGGAACAGTGTAATCAGTGATAGTTGTTTAATGTCATTTGTTGGGGTCTGCATCTACTCCACAATGCTGGGTGCCACTGATGGAACTGCTTCTACTGACATAATGTCACTTGATGGTGTCTGCACCTACTCAACATTCCTGGGTGCCACTGATGGACTGCTTCTACTGAAATGAAGTCACTTCTTGGTGTCTGCACCTGCTCAACATTCCTGGGTGCCACTGATGGAACTGCTTCTACTGACATAATGTCACTTGATGGTGTCTGCACCTACTCAACATTCCTGGGTGCCACTGATGGAACTGCTTCTACTGACATAATGTCACTTGATGGTGTCTGCACCTACTCAACATTCCTGGGTGCCACTGATGGACTGCTTCTACTGAAATGAAGTCACTTCTTGGTGTCTGCACCTGCTCAACATTGCTGGGTGCCACTGATGGACTGATTCTACTGAGATGATGTCACCTGTTGCTGTTTGCACCTGCTCAACATTCCTGGGTGCCACTGATGGAACTGCTTCTACTGAAATGGTGTCACTTGTTGCTGTAAGCACCTGTTCAACATTCCTGGGTGCCACTGATGGACTGCTTCCACTGAAATGAAGTCACTTCTTGGTGTCTGCACCTGCTCAACATTCCTGGGTGCCACTGATGGAACTGCTTCTACTGACATAATGTCACTTGATGGTGTCTGCACCTACTCAACATTCCTGGGTGCCACTGATGGACTGCTTCTACTGAAATGAAGTCACTTCTTGGTGTCTGCACCTGCTCAACATTGCTGGGTGCCACTGATGGACTGATTCTACTGAGATGATGTCACCTGTTGCTGTTTGCACCTACTCAACATTGCTGGGTGCCATTGATGGACTGCTTCTACCGAAATGATGTTACTTCTTGCTGTCTGCACCTGTTCCACAATGCTGGGTGCCACTGATGGACTGATTCTACTGAGATGATGTCACCTGTTGCTGTTTGCACCTACTCAACATTGCTGGGTGCCATTGATGGACTGCTTCTACCGAAATGATGTTACTTCTTGCTGTCTGCACCTGTTCAACAATGCTGGGTGCCACTGATGGACTGCTTCTACTGAAATGATGTCACCTGTTGGAGTCTGAACCTACTCCACAATGCTGGGTGCCACTGATGAACTGCTTCTACTGAAATGATGTCACCCGTTGGAGTCTGCACCTGTTCCACAATGCTGGGTGCCACTGATGGACTGCTTCTACTGAGATGATGTCACTTGTTGCTGTCAGCACCTATTCAACAATGCTGGGGGCTACTGCTGGAACTGTGAACTACTTGTTGTGAATATTTGTATTAACTGATTTTTTGTGTATTACTGTTTGTGAAAGTTATAAGACTCTTACGTGCTCATATTCGTCATTGCTGACATTATCGATTGAATTGTTTAACCACATGATATTTCTGTAAACTATTATGTAAAGTCACATGTATGAAAGAATTTGTATTGCTTAGTGTATTTTATATATTAGGCTATTGAAAGGTCAGTGCAAAGCCAAAATTTTATCTAGTTATATGATATTTACGTATTAATATGATCTTTTATTTTTGTCTGTATTTTTTTTGACGAATTTGGTGGTATTTTCACCACCAATGCTGGCAAAAATACCATCAAATTCTAGCCCGTGGAGGAAGGGCATATGAAAGGTGGCTACACTGAGCCACAGCGCCAGAAATCGCGCCAGAGAGAGTATTGTTCCGCCGCCTCCACTGGCAGTGCGTGTTGAGAGGTAGCGGCAGGCAGTGCTTTATGAGACGTAGTGGCAAGCAGTTCTTGCCGAGAGTTCTTGCCGAGAAGTTGTGGTGGACACAGCTTGTAGCTGAAGTGGGATGAGATGTGGTAGTGCAGAGTGTTGTTCCATGTTTTATGCAGTTATTGATGGGAGAGATAGCAGATGTTGTTCCAATGCAGATATTGTAATGATCAGAGTGCTTTTCGTCAATATAAATTAAGGTAACTAACTACTGTTCTTATTTTCTTATTATTGTGTGTCCTGAATAATGCTTCATTACAGGTTCAGTCAACAAAGCATCTGGTTTGTGTTCTTGTATTAGAGTGTAATTTTGGTTTTCTTGCACAGTTATAGTATTTCTAATTTTCCTTTATCACGTCAGTATAATTGATATTTAAAAATTCTTGTCTTATTGAAGAAGAACCGTGCCAGATGTGTACGTTGAGTCACACTCCCACACACAGAACAGTTATACTTGTGCTTTGGTTTCGTAGGTTTTATAGTTGCTGGGGACTTAATTAATTAACTGTGTTAACGAAGAGTTTCTTTCATTGTTTGTTGTTATTCTATGCAGTCAGATAGCGTAACAATTAGCTGTCAGGGCCATCCGTTCACGAGACTTGCGTAATCGGACATACAGCTACTAAAATTATTTGCATTTCATTTTATTAAGCCCCCATGCAACGTGTAACGACATTACTCTCAACAGCGAGTAGTTCGCCTTCCGTAATGTTCGCACATGCATTGACAATCCGCTAACGCATGTTGTCAGGCGTTGTCGGTGGATCACGATCCTTTAACTTTCCTCACAGAAAGAAATCTGGGGACGTCAGATCCGGTGAACGTGCGAGCCATGGTATGGTGCTTCGACGGCCAATCCACCTGTCATGAAATATGCTATTCAATACCGCTTCAACAGCACGCGAGCTATTTGCCGGACATCCATCATGTTGGAAGTACATCGCCATTCTATCATGCAGTGAAACATCTTGTAGTAACATCGGTAGAACATTATGTAGGAAATCAGCATACATTGCTCCATTTAGACTGCCATCGATAAAATGGGGGCCAATTATACTTCCTCCCATAATGCCGCACCATACATTAGCCCGCCAAGGTCGCTGATGTTCCATTTGTTGCAGCCATTGTAGATTTTACGTTGCCCAATAGTGCATATTATGCCGGTTTACGTTACCGCTGTTGGTGAATGACGCTTCGTCGCTAAATAGAACGCGTGCAAAAAATCTGTCATCGTCCCGTAATTTCTCTTGTGTCCAGTGGCAGAACTGTACACGACGTTCAGAGTCGTCGCCATGCAGTTCCTGGTGCATAGAAATATGGTACGGGTGCAATCGATGTTGATGTAGCATTCTCAACACCGACGTTTTAGAGATTCCCGATTCTCGCGCAATTTGTTTGCTACTGATGTGCGGATTAGCCGCGACAGCAGCTAGAACACCTACTTGTGCATCTTCATTTGTTGCAGGCCTTGGTTGACGATTCACATGTGGCCGAACACTTCCTGTTTTCTTAAATAACGTAACTATTCGGCGAACGGTCCGGACACTTGGATGATGTCGTCCAGTATACCGAGCAGCATACATAGTACACGCCCGTTGGGCATTTAGTAACAATAACCATACATCAACACGGCATCGACATTTTCCGCAATTGGTAAACGGTCCATTTTAACACGGGTAATGTATCACGAAGCAAATACCGTCCGAACTGGCGGAATGTTACGTGATATCACGTATTTACACGTTTGTGACTATTACAGCGCCATCTATCACAAAGCGAAAAAAGTGGTCCAACTACAACATTCATATTTCTTTACGTACTACAAGAATATGTAATAAAAATGAGGGTTACTATTTTTAAAAAAACGCAGTTGATATCCGTTTGGCCTATAGCAGCGCCATCTAGCGGCCCAACCATAGCGCCATCTGGTTTCCTCCTTCAAGCTAGACAAGTCTCGTTCTTTGTAGTTTTTTCGTTTGATGCGCTAACAAAAATGTTAATATAACTCCGTTATTGAGAGGCCGAGTGGCCCAGTAGATCAATAAATATTCAAAAATTTTCTTGTCTCTTTATTTCAGGATTCTAACCCAGCGGCGACTTTGTGCTATCACATTTGTTATACGAGAGATATTCGGAAAGTAAGTTCCGATCGGTCAATGAATGGAAACGACTGTGACAATCTAAAAAAGCACTGCACATATGTGTTCGGCAGTGTCTTTAGTATGCCTGTCGGTTGCATCACTTCGTTCTTTTCAGTTCTGAGCGCATGGTGAGCACGTAAAGATGTGTATAAAATAGTGTCTCCCGCCATGTATGAGGTCCTGCTGAGAGATTTCGCCTGATGTTATGCAGCCCACATTACAGAACTGTCATACGGTTCCTACTTCGTGACAATTCTCGGTCGTAATCTACAGGGGCAATGAAAATGCTCCTGCAACGTTTTGGTTAGGAAGTGTTTGACCACCCGCACTGCAGCCAGTAATTGGCTCCCACTGTGTTTCATCTCTGCTCACATTAACTACTGGCTATGAAGACAACATTTTCGCACAGACAACGAGCTATAGATGAGCGTAGAGAATTGGCGGGAAGCACAGGCGGCTGATTTTTATGGCGAGGGCATTGGAAAGTTGGTACAACGCCACGACAAATGTCTAAGTCAGAATGGTGACTATGTAGAGCAGTGGCTCAAAACTGTAGCTAACTGTTCCATACAAAATATTTCTGATTATCACAGTGGTTTTCATTTCGCAATCAATCGGAACTTATTTTCCGAATAGCCCTAGTATACTCTAAGTACTATTCACTTCCACCGGATATGTGTACAGGGTGTGTTCGTGAGAAAGTCCAATTCTAATCCACTACAGAAAAACAAACTAAGATAGTTACTTTTCCATATGTGGTGACGAGCTGCAACGACGGCTAACAATCTCAAGTGTTCCATCATAGTATGGCTGTAAGTGTAGACCATGAGTGGCTTAAATTCATAGGTGTAGTACTGATGGGATTCCAAATAAATTAATAAGAGACGGAACACATCCCCCATGGTACACAAATCAGGTCGGAACAATGAAGCACAAAAGCAACGAAAAAATCACGCCAGAATTAAAAGAACGCAAAATCGCGAAGATTGGTGCTGTTGTACAGGAGCTCGAAATTTCTTGCGGACTTTGATGTAAGATCCTTTTAGTAGCTCCAAAACGAAACTCTTTCTAGAAGTCCGGCAGAAAATCCAAAGAGATTCTAGTCGTATGTGAGTACACCAGCAACTAGACACACGCAATACCTTCATTACATGATAGCAATGGCAATGTTACCGACTGCAGGTGTTACTAGAGCAGAGTGTCTAAACAAGATTTTCCGAACTTATTTCGTTAAAGAGGACGAAGTAAATATTGCAGAATACAGATCAAGAAAAGCTGCCAGCATGAGTAACTTATAAGTAATTTCCAATGGTGTAGCGAAGCAACTAACATCACTTGATAAAGGCAAGTCTTCCAATTTAGACTTTATAGCAGTTCCTTTCGGAATTCGCTGATTGTAGCTAACTCGTATCCTCTGGGCTTTTAGTCTCAAATTTAATGACTCAGCTACAGATTCACACTCCAAGTAGAAAATTACATTCTAATACCAACGTCAAAGACTAAATAATCCCTACGAAAAGGTAACAAAATTCTGTAATGCTGTGAAGACCTGCTCCGAGAACGCCAATCGTAAGGCCTTGGTCGGAGTGTGGAAAATTCAGCCTTACGAAATCGTCCAGCAAAATCAAACCACACTGTTATCAGAATTTGCATGGAATTCATTTTCGTTCTAGGTAACACTTGTACAACAGCGCGTATTGTAATAATCACTCATGTACTTATTACTAGTAAGTCATAACAATGCTTAACCTTTTTATGGATTTGAAATAACCTCGGTGTTCGTAACTTTTCGCCTATAAATCAACGTACATCAGGCAGCCCCTCATGTACAATATTTCCGAATTGGGGCAAAAACTGAAAAACTGTATAGTGGCGCTCACCCCCCCCCCCCCCTCCGCTTCCACCACCTCCCCGCCCTCCCTTGAGCGTTTGAGATAGGACGTAAAAAATTTAAAAAAATGGATTTTTAAAAAATGTGTTAATTTTGTAGCGCAATTCATTCTGAAGATTTTGATATATAAAACGTGTATGTTCGAGGGCATGTTATTCGGTCTTAAGTGAGCCAAAGTGTAGTGTCACGCCTCTTCACACAGTATTCTTCTATCTCACATGACTGTACTGCGCTCTGTGGAATTCAAGTGTGTATATTTTGTAATGGAAGCCATCAAACCCAGATTCGAAACAGTGGAAATTAAAATGTTCTGTGGTGCCCCTCCTGTTCCCAGTCGGCTGGTTTGACATCCTACCCTCCCTTAAAAAAACTCACGATTAGTACTATTATTTATGACCGGGAGAATAAGAACTCTTCAGAATGTTTGCACACTTTATTGTCTATAGCTATAATAAAATTAAATAAAGGAAACATAAAACCAGTAAAGACAAGAAACAAGCAAGACAGTACAAATTTCTTCAATCCTTAGGTCCCAGCACTTTTTTCTCTCTAATTTGCTACTGCCTTACAGGGCATGCTTTCATTTCTGCGAAAGAATCTATTACCTAAAATTCTAAAATGTTTTCCTAGATGAAAAATCAAATGGTCGTTGTCTAATACTGAAAAAGCTGTTAATTCGTTTAGTACCCATGAGTGATGTGGTTGCTCGGTTTGATTACGTCTATTTGTCACTGTCTGTTAGCTAAAGCGAAATGGGCCATAGTTCAACATGGCGGCGAGTGAGTGACGTGCGTTAGCTTGGCTCGCAAGTTTACGTGAAATCTGGAGGTGTTTTAAGCAGTTAGGCTAGTCTACATATACTAAAGCCGTATATCTACTGCCGAGTGTCGTATTTTACATCACATACTGAGCACCAATTACACGGAATCGCACTAAAAATGTAAACTCGCCGAACAACCCGCAGTGCAGCCAACGGCCAGGCCGGCGACAGCGCAGGCGTGGAGTCTACACCGGGAGCTGCGGCCGCTCCGCCCGGCATCGCTGACATCGCCGCACTCGTGAAGGCTGAGGTGAGCGCCGCGCTGCAGTCTAAGGAGACGCTCGGGCTCGTTGTTCAAACCATCACTGATGCTGTCACTGCAGCAGTGACGGATAAAATACAGAAAACTCTGGAGGCGAATGCGAGCGAGATCCGTGCACTGGACACATCGTTAAAAGCAAGTGAGGAGGAAGCACGACTGCTCGAACAGAAATTGATCGAGAAGACGGACGAGCTCGAACAATATCAGAGACGCAATAGTCTCAGACTGTTCGGCATTCCAGAGAGCAGCAGAGAGAACACAGATGAACAAGTGATAAACCTTGTCGAAGAAAAGCTAGGCGTGCAGGTGACTCTGAGTGACATTGACAGAAGTTATAGAGTGGGTCGTAAGTCGCCAGGTTCTACAAAACCAAGACCTATAATAGTGAATTTTTTTTTTGTCGTATAGGAAAAGATCTGAAATCTTCGGAGCAAAGAAGAATCTCGCGAAGTCCGGTCTGACAGTACGCGAGGATCTGACCTCTGAAAAACTAAACATTTTGAAGAGCGCGATTTCGAAATTTGGGCTACAGAACGTATGGACAAATGACGGCAGGATAATGGTTAAGACCGAAAACGGAAAGAAAACAATTTGCAGTGTTAATGAACTCGAAAGCCTGTGCTTTAGAAGCTAAATCATGTCTAATCTTGCTGCCAGTAACCTGTATTTTTATATTGTTTACACTGTCAACCATATCGTAACTAATGTATTATCAAATTGTTCGTTTATCTACATAACTATTTTTTTATCTCCAATTATTTTTTCTCGTGTAATATTTGTTATTATTTGTATTATCAACTTTTCGTTTCTGCACATAACTATTTTCATTTTTAATTGTTTTTCTCATGTAATTTTGTTAATTATTACATAAGGTAGTCTCACTTCCATCCTTAATTAGCAACCCACCATCATACTTTAGTTGTTATCCTCACAAGTGAAATTAATATCACATTCTGTCGTAACGTGCAGATTACTCCCGTTGTGTTTAACGAAATTCCTTCCCCTGCCAGCCCACAGCTACTTCCAGAACCGTTGCAGACCTCGCTGACCTTCGCCGCAGATCCCATTGTCTCCCCGGGGACCAACCCCCTCCCCCTCCCGGCCGCTTTCACTGCACAGAACTGGGAGGACACTCCCTCACCCCCCGCCCCTCCTTCACACGCCTTCCGCGTTCCTCATGCCAGACCCTCTTGTCACCGGCAACCACGACCCGCAAACATCGGTCGGCAGCCTCCTCGGGCAATCAACACCTGAACGCACCAAGCTGCATATTGCACATGCAAATGTCCAGTCTCTGCCAGCTCACTTCGGCGAGTTCAAATATGTATTTCAGACTGCTGATATACACGTAATACTTTTGTCAGAGACTTGGCTCAAACCAAGTATTCCTACAACTTCCGTAAACCTAGACGGCTGGCCGGCCGCGGTGGCCGTGCGGTTCTAGACGCTGCAGTCTGGAACCGCGGGACTGCTACGGTCGCAGATTCGAATCCTGCCTTGGGCATGGATGTGTGTGATGTCCTTAGGTTAGTTAGGTTTAAGTAGTTCTAAGTTCTAGGGGACTGATGACCTAAGATGTTAAGTCCCATAGTGCTCAGAGCCATTTGAACCATTTTGAACCTAGACGGCTATATCTTTCTCAGGCACGACAGATGCAACAGACGAGGGGGCGGAGTAGGGGCGTACATACGCTCTGATTTGTCACCTACAGTACTACACACATCCGACAACAATATAGATAAACAAGTGGAATATATGTTCATAGAGATCAAATCACTTAACAGAAAGTGCTTAATATGTGTCCTTTACAAACCTCCTAAAGTAGGTGCGTTCGCCTGCTTCGAAACTGCCCTCTCTAGTCTCGAATCGTCATATGAACATGTAATTATAGCAGGTGACATTAACATTAATTTTCTGTGCAATAGTCCTTCCACTGGGAAATTTAAGAGGATGCCTTCTTCCTCAAATATGACGCTACTTCAACTGGCACCTACTCATCACACGACTACCAGTCACACTTTCATAGATATATTCGCAACGACATCTCCGAACAGAATAACCCACACCTCTCAAATATCTGCGCCTGGCATGTCTGCCCATGACATCATTTCCATGACGTATTCACTAGAATGCCCTAGAAAGAAACAAAAACTGTCTACATACCGAGACCTCAAACGCATAAATATGCCTGAACTCGAAACTAAGGCACAAGAAATAGTTTGGGGGATGACCTCTACTCCCCTCATGGACGTAAACGACAAACTCCAGGATTTCACTAACAAAATTACTCAACTATATGACAAATATGCTCCAATAAAGACCAGAAAAGTAAAAAGGCAACCTGCACCTTGGCTGACTGATGAACTAAAACAGCTCATGAATCTCAGAGATGCTGCACATCGAGCATACAAGATACACCCTACACCTGAAAATCATGCTGTATACAAGCAGAAACGAAACAAAGTCAGTCAAGCGATGAGAAACGCTAAGCTCAGACATGCCCGTACATTAGCTGACAATACGAGTTGCATTCAAGTTCTAAGGCCTCCGACTTTTTTTCTAATTAACTACTCACCCGAAATCGATGAAACTGGTGTTACTTCTCCACGTAATTGCCCTGCAGACGTACACATTTTTCACAACGCTGACGCCATGATTCCATGGCAGCGGCGAAGGCTTCTTTAGGAGTCTGTTTTGACCACTGGAAAATCGCTGAGGCCATAGCAGCACGGTTGGTGAATGTGCGGCCACAGAGATTGTCTTTCATTGTTGGAAAAAGCCAAAAGTCACTAGGAACCAGGCCAGGTGAATAGGGAGCATGAGGAATCACTTCAAAGTTGTTATCACGAAGAAACTGTTGCGTAACGTTAGCTCGATGCGCGGGTGCGTTGTCTTGGTGAAACAGCACACGCGCAGCCCTTCCCGGACGTTTTTGTTGCAGTGCAGGAAGGAATTTGTTCTTCAAAACATTTTCGTAGGATGTACCTGTTACCGTAGTGCCCTTTGGAACGCAATGGGTAAGGATTACACCCTCGCTGTCCCAGAACATGGACACCATCATTTTTCCAGCACTGGTGGTTACCCGAAATTTTTTTGGTGGCGGTGAATCTGTGTACTTCCATTGAGCTGACTGGCGCTGTTTCTGGATTGAAAAATGGCATCCACGTCTCATCCATTGTCACAACCGACGAAGAGAAAGTCCGAGTCGTGCTGTCGTTGCACATCAATATTGTTCGGCAACATGCCACACGGGCAGCCGTGTGGTCGTCCGTCAGCATTCGAGGCACCCACCTGGAAGACACTTTTCGCATTTTCGGGTCGTCATGCAGGATTGTGTGCACAGAACCCACAGAAATGCCAACTCTGGAGGCGATCTGTTCAACAGTCATTCGGCGATCCCCCAAAACAATTCTCTCCACTTTCTCGATTATGTCGTCAGACCGGCTTGTGCGAGCCCGGTTTGTTGTCACACGATGTTCTGCCTTCATTAAACTGTTGCACCCACGAATGCACTTTTGACACATCCATAACTCCATCACCACATGTCTCCTTCAACTGTTGATGAATTTCAATTGGTTTCACACCACGCAAATTCAGAAAACGAATGATTGCACACTGTTCAAGTAAGGAAAACGTCGCCATTTTAAGTATTTAAAACAGTTCTCATTCTCGCCGCTGGCGGTAAAATTCCATCTGCCGTACGGTGCTGCCATCTATGGGACATATTGACAATGAACGCGGCCTCATTTTAAAACAATGCGCATGTTTCTATCTCTTTCCAGTCCGGAGAAAAAAATCGGAGGCCTTAGAACTTGAATGCACCTCGTAGATGTAGACCAGCTATCCCGTGGAAAAATCTCCATAGTCTCGGTTTAGGCAAAATAAAAGTTGCAGAAGATCCCATGGTCCCAGCTGAAGAACTAAACCGATTCTTCACATTACCTACAACCAAAATTGATCCGCAAAAAAAAAAAAAAAAAAAAAACAGAGAATCATTGATTACTTCATGGGGATGAACGACTGTAGCAAAGAAAAATTCTATCTACAGCACGTCACTTGCAGTACTGTCAAGAAAGCCATAATGCGGATTAGATCAGCATCTACTGGACATGATGGTATCACTATCCAGATGGTAAAACTTATTATTGGCCAACTACTGCCCTCTATAACAGACATTTTCAACAATTCATTAATCACAAGTGTTTTCCCTGAGGCCTGGAAACTGGGACAAATTAAGCCACTGCCTAAAAAGGACATCGCCACAGCACCCTCTGACTACCGCCCCATCTGCCTTCTTCCTGCGCTATCAAAGGCCTTAGAATATATAGTTCATGACCAACTCACCAACTACCTAACTACTAACAACCTACTAGACGAATACCAATCAGGTTTCCGTAAACATCGAAGCACAACATCTGCTCTGATAAAGGTGACAGATGACCTGAAACTTGCCATGGACAGACAAGAAGCGACTATCATTTGCTTCTCTAACTTTCAGCAAAGCATTTGATACTGTCGACTTCGACATCTTACTAGCCAAACTTAGCGGTCTAAATTTCTCACCAAGCGCAGTGCAATGGTTTCGCTTATACATGATGTCTCGTCAGCAACGCGCCCTGTCTGGGAATATAAAATCACAATGGCGGCAGGTAGTGTCAGGCGTTCCCCAAGGCTCAGTATTAGGTCCTATACTCTTCTCTCTTTATGTCAATGATGTGTCATTGGTCCTGATCTATTGCAAATACCATATGTATGCTGATGACCTTCAGTTGTATCTAAGTGCGAAACCAAGAAATCTCAAGAAAGCTATTGAAAATTTCAATACTGACCTCGATGCACTGTCAAAATGGGCACAGGACATAGGTCTAAAACTAAACCCATCTAAAACCCAAGCGGTACTTGTTGGTCACTCTAAGCTCATTAGCCCAAAACATCGGGAATCCGTACCACCTCTTATCCAAAATGGAACAAATATTAACTTCTCTCCCTCAGCAAAGAGTTTGGGAGTAATAATAGATGAAAATCTAAATTGGACAGAGCACGTAACTGCAGTGTGCAAAAAAGCATCAGCATCCCTTCATGTCCTACAAAAATATAAAAAAACTCTTCCCTTTCAATCTGAAAAAGAAACTAGTATAAACGCTTATACTCCCAATCATTGACTACAGCAATATTATCCTACAAGGCCTCTCTCAGGAAAATTCCCGACGTCTAGAACTGGTCACGAATGCCTGCGTCCGATATATCTGTGACGTTCGACTGTTTGTTCACATTTCACCAGCATATGCAAAATTGTCCTGGCTGCGTGCAGACAAATGCAGAGATTTCCATACAATCTGTCTCATCTACTGCCTTATAAATGTACACTGTCCCTCATATCTCTCCTCGTCCCTAATGCTCATGTCGGAACAACATGACAGAAATACACGTTCCCATTATAATAAAATCCTCTCCGTTCCATTGCATCGCTCAGTCACCTTCTCCAAGTCCTTTACAGTAGCGGGAACCCGACTCTGAAATAACTTCCCTCGTTATGTTAGAGAACTTAAAAACATGACCGGCTTCAAAAAACAGTTAATGACGTATCTCCTTAAGCAACAGTAGTGCCTTCCTCTGTACATGAGTGCACTTCACCTCATTACTTCCCTCTTTCCCCCTCCTTAAATCTCCCTTCCCCAAAACTCGCTATACGAGTAAACATCTACTTTACACACCAAGATATTAATGTACATCTGCACAAACCTTCATTACTATTGCCAATCTTTCTCATGTTTGTCATTATTATTTGATTTTTTTACTGTTATTATAATTGCTCTCACCATAATCTGTATGTATAGCACCTGATGTAAAAATACTGCCAGCATTTACTTTATTAGGTCTTAGTCATGTTTATCATTATTATTTGATTTTTTGTTTTACTGTTATTATTATTGCTTTTATCATAATCTGTATGTATAGCACCTGTTGTAAAAATACTTCCGCATTTACTTTATTAGGTCTTAGTCACTACTCTTTATTCATATTGTCACTAGAGTAAGCTAATTTTCTCATTTAAACTATGTTCATGATGTAACTTTGATGTGTGAAGTGCTGCATGTGTGGGACACTGACCCGATGTAAGAGAGGGCCTTATGGCCCTAATCTGATCAGGTTAAATAAATAAATAAATAAATAATATCGCAGCAATTGTAACACACGCCAAATAAGCCAGACTGTTTTGGCACAACGGTCATTTTTATTCATTTACGTAAATAACACGACAGAATATAATTTATGAAGTACTAATATCAAATGTATATTATGCCTACCACAAGCAACAAGTTTTAAGTTAGGAATTAGTTTCACTTTTTACTCATACGCTGAAGTTTCTCAAGTTTGAGATCGAAAAGCAGTGATACGAAATTTTTATATAAATTTGGAGTCATCATATTTTTCCATATAATTAGTGTGATGTCCCCGTTTCTTCTCCCTCCACTTTCTAACAAACAGTCTCGTTATCACTAATTCTGTAACTATTCCTGCCATTGCCAAAACTTTTTCTCCTATTAACTTCACTGACCCTGCCATAATGACAGGTTCAGTTATCCCGTGTTTGTTCTCCGGTTTGGCGTTATAACGTGTTCGTACAATGCGTTTTCCGCGCTATTACCAAAATATAACTTAAAGTTGCTGCTAAACGGGTATTGTACAACTGTCCCTTAGTAGTGTAGCGATCTGACAAAAATTTTCAGTTATGACCAAAGCTTTGCGAGTTCTCTTATAACATTAGTGACAAATTTTCTGCCATTATCAGACTGAAGAACGCACGGCGCTCCTACAGTTAGGAATATGTCATTCAAATGATAAGCCTCTTCTTTAGCCCTCTTTGATGTTAACCCAAGAAGGAGAACAAATTTTGTGAGGTGGTCTTGGTAAACTACAATGAATTTTAAATTCCCGTCTGGTTGTGTTTGGAAATCAATCAGATCAACTTGGCATCTGCTATTCATTTCCGAATCGAGAATTGGCTTTGAAACTAGCCCTTTTTTTCTTTTTTGTCTTCTTTTGTTGACAAACATATAGTATTGATAAATGGAGGTATATCATTTCCTTCGTGATATTGCCATATTTTTTTGATGTCTCGGTTAATATCCTATTGAGACCACCATGATCCACAGCTACATAAGCTGCGTCAATCACATGATAAAGTTAATCAGCTGGAACAAAGTATTTTATATTCCCTTCACACCGTACAATGAGTTTTTTACATGACCAATTCTCAAAACAGCAAATCGTTTCAGTCTTCTTTTTTGTAACGATGTCCTTCTTTACAACTTTTCCGTGTATTCTACTTGTTTAACCAAATCCGCATATTTGTCTACTGATAACACATTGTAATGAGAAGACTTTTTGTTTTCACTCTGCAAAATTTCCTCCAGAAACTTTTCTCTCCACAGCTTTTGATTGGCTTGTCTACTACACGAAGGCTCATCCATGATGAAACGCCTCACAATAAATATACTAGGATTATAGTAAAATCTTTTAAACGCAACCAGCAACTTAACACTCGCACTCGTCGATGCAAAATACCGTTCAAAACAAAGAACAGTGCGAGCGAAGAGCGGTTGAAGGGCGCGAGGTGGATGATTCGGGGGTTCCCCTTTCGTACATGCAGCGACATGTGTTCCGACTAGGCAACATTATGTCAGGCTAGGACGTACCAGTTTATCCTAAAGCATTGCAATTCTAACTAGGATAAACCGATTCGACCTAGGCTAAACCGTTTTATCCTATCGGTAACAGGATGAACGAGTTTGACCTAGGCGAAACTAGTTCATCCTAAAATCTGATTTGGTCTGTAACAGATACACCGAGAACATAGTATGTAATCTTCCTTGGTCTAACACACGGCTTTCCGGGAGGGAAGGAGCGACTGGTCCCTGGCACGAATCCGACCGGCGGACTTGTGTCGAGGTCCGGTGAGCCGGCCAGTCTGTGGACACTTTTTAGGCGGTTTTCCATCTGTCTCGGCGAATGCGGGCTGGTTCACCTTATTCCGCCTCAGCTACACTATGTCGGCGACGATTGCTGCACAAACAAGTTCTCCACGTACATGTACACCACCATTACTCTACCACGCAAACATAGGGGCTACACTCGTCTGGTGTGTGACGTTCCCTGGGGGGGGGGGGGGGGGGGGGGGGGATCTACCAGGGGCCGAACCGCACAATAACCCTGAAAGAATGTTTCGGTGTGGGGCGGCGGAGGGGTGAAGTGGACTGCGGTAGTGGTCGTGGGATTGTGGACCACTGCGGCTGTGGCCGGGACAGAGCCTCTCCGTCGTTTCTAGGTCCCCAGTTAACATACAACGCAATACAATGCAGTGTAATCTTCCTTACCTGTTATTCCTGCCAGTCGTTTATTTCCACACTGGTAGTCTGAATCTATGGATTTCGCTAATAATTACAACAAGTCTGATCATTCGCGCACCTTATGAACCGCAAACAGCGATTGGCATTCACCAGTTCGGGTTTATTCTGCTGAGCTCATATAGCGCTGTCCCCTTTTGTCTGCGAGAAAGTTTCTTATTTCTAGATATGACGGGCATGGCAGAGACAGCACGTACACTATGCACGCATTCAAAAATAAACTTGCAATTATTTCAGAAATCGTCTTAGAATCTATTAAATAATGTTCGAAAACAAATTGGGATGCGTTTCAAAATCTTATGAATAACAATCGACAGACCAACGTGCGCTGAATACTAGGCGCTCTGTGAAATAAAGAACGTGAATTTGGCACCCCCTGGAATTGCCGCCCAGGGCTGATGCCCCGGTTTGCCCGCGCTCAACACCCCCCCCCCCCCCCCCCGGCCCCTCCCACCCCTAGATGCAGGTATGGTAGCAGGTCATAACCTGACGGAAAAAAATTGCAACGATAAGGAAGAGTTGTCTGGCACAAAGTCGCTAGGCGTGTATCTATATCTGAAAGATGATATTCATTCAAATTTCGCTCCAGTCGCTTTAGAGTGACGCTAGTAGGACACTATGAGGACGCAAATCAGCTTTGCTTTAAATGCATTCTGTAGCGGTTGTGAACGCTAGTTATCTCTGAGACTGGACGTGGTGAGTTGATGTCAGTCAACAACGCCTTTAAGGTGACGTCGACACCATTATCATCACTGCACTTAGTTTGAGGGAGGTTGTATAATAGGCCTTCGAGAAGCTAGATGTTCATTTTGCGATACTGCGGAAAGAATTGGCAGAAATATAGCTACTGTACGTGATTCCTGGCAGCGTTATTCACGAGAATGTACGGTCACTAGGCGACCGTGCTTTGGACGGCCATGTGGCACTACCGAGAGGGAAGACCATCGTACTGCATCTGCAGCAGTAATATGAGCAACAGTTAGCGCCACAGTGACCCGACGGACTGTTACAAAACGGTTACGTCAAGGACAGCTCCGAGCTAAACGCTCTACCATGCTTTCCACTGACCCCAAATCACCACCATTTGCGGCTTCAGTGGTGTCAAGCGAGAGCTCACTCAGGGGCAAGGTGGAGACCACTTGCGTTTTCTGATGAAAGCTGGTTCTGCCTCGGTACTAGTGATGACGGTATGTTGCTTAGAAGAAAGTCAGTTTAGGGCCTGCAACTAACCTGTCTGCATGCTACACACACTCAACCTATACCTGGAGTTATGATCTAGGGTGCGATTTAGTGTGACAGCAAGGACTATCTCGTGGTTATCCCATTCACACTTACTACAAATGTGTACGTCAGTCTGATGGTCCGACTTGTGATGCTGCCATTCGTGAACA
Source organism: Schistocerca cancellata (assembly GCF_023864275.1). NCBI lineage: Eukaryota > Metazoa > Arthropoda > Insecta > Orthoptera > Acrididae > Schistocerca > Schistocerca cancellata. The sequence continues at coordinate 358,738,418 of NC_064634.1, forward strand.
ACATTCCAGGGAATGTTTTCCAACAGGATAACACTCGTCCACATACCGCTGTTGTAACCCGACATGCTCTGCAGTGTGTCCAAATGTTGCTTTGGCCTGCTCGATCACCAAATCCAGCACATATCTCCTGTGCAGGAGAGCTTCTGTAAAGTGTGGAAGATAGGAGACGAGGTACTGGCAGAAGTAAAGCTGTGAGGACGGGACGTGAGTCGTGCTTGGGTAGCTCAGTTGGTAGAGAACTTGCCCGCGAAAGGCAAAGGTCCCGTGTTCGGGTCTCTGTCCGGCACACAGTTTTAATCTGCCAGGAAGTTTCATTCTTACGGTTACTGTGAAATAACGCCTCCCGTGATCCGGTAGAAATAATTCACTGTTTATGTCTAAGGAAAGATATATTTTGCGTTAACTGCAGCGATCGTGTAACGTTGATTGTCTGAGCTAATGTCAAGCTTACTATGATTGGCGTGGCATTAACATCTCTCTTACTACTATAAATTACGATGCGTGACCGATTTTGCGCTCTCTATTCTTCTAGCGCCTTTCTGTTAGCCTCTCGAACTATCAGATTCTATCTTCTCAGACATTTTAGTTGTAGTGTGTTCTGTTTCTTAATATTGTAATTATTCCTTGTGTCTTATGACATGCATCGCAGTTACTGCGATATTATTATTTTTCACGATGATTTACTCTGCTGATGAGCATTCTAATTTATAAACAGGACTAAAATTAGTAAACGATAACTAATTTTCGCAGTAAGTTGGCAAATTCCATTGTGTTTTCTTTGCAGAAGATGTCTGCCATGAAACTTCGTAAATGTACGAAACAATTTTTCTAAATAATAATTTGAATTACTTTAAAATAAAAACGGGATGGTTTTCACAAAATTATTTATTAGTTAGATTTCGAGAGTCTCAGATATTCTATATTTCAATGTTAGTCGAACCCACTTCTGGACAGTAATAAGAAAAAAATATTTTTCTCAGCAAAGTTTTACCATGCTCTTTAAAAGCTATCCGGTGTATTCTATATTTCATTGTTAGTCGAACCCACTTCTGGACACTAATAAGGAAAAAAAAATTTCTCGGCAAAGTTTTACCATGCTCTTTAAAAGCTACCCAGTATACAACGCAATTAACTGTTGCAATGTCTTATCTCGTGCTTCCATTAATCTGTGGTTGTGCAATGTTCATCACTTAAATGTGTTACCTAGACAAATGTAATCCCGAAATCCATTACTGCAAATTAACTATTTTCTGGTACTGCGGTCTTTTTCTTGTTGGTGTATTAATCATCCTTACGCACCAACGAGCATAACAACAATAAGGGACCATGTAAATTTACCACCTGAGCTATTTCGTTTCAGATACATGAAATGGAGTTAGTGGTAGCGTTAAGGGTGAAAGCATGCACGATGTTCAAGATTTTTGTTGCACTAAAGAGCATCTCGAAGACGTAGACTTACAAACGGCGATGTGAGGTCTTGGTAGGATTGCAAAGGTTACAAGTGAGACTGACCTCATTGATGATCTTCTGACCGAGCAGGCAGAACAGTGCCACTTGGTAAGCGTACAGTGTGGAGCTCATCAACATCTTAACCGTCTGGATGACCTCCACGTCCTCCTGCAGCAACTGAAACAACAAATGTCAATTGTTGTATAATCCTCTAACTGAAGTACAATTCCGTTTGTTGCCCATATTTGTTGTCTTTCAGTGTTGTTGTTGTTGGCTCAATCGTAGTCAACCAGACTGCTTAGGTAGAAGTCTGGGGTTCGATATCACGTCATGTCTATGATCTATATACATCACTTACCACCAATTTCATATCTGGCAATGTTTTATGTGAAAACTGCAAAGTTTGAGCTTGGAGTCCACGTTAAACTACTGGGTGTCCCAAAAAGAATGACCCGACTTTAACTTGTAATAATATTGAGATAAATGTCACTAGGTAACTGAAAAAGCGCTAGATGTAATCGGGATCATCTAGAGTTTCAGAAAAAATCCGCTAGATGTCGCTACGAGCGCTGACCTGGAGCATGCAGCCAGTCTCCCGCAATATGGCGTCCGCGCAACAGAAGGCGTATTGTGTTACTGAATTTAGTCGTTCTCAATCAGTGATCGCAGTTCAGTGGGTGTTTCATATTCGATTTCGTGCTAAACCACCATCGCTAAAGAACACTGGACGGTGTATAAACTGGTCTACGCGTCCTGCTAGCCGAGAACTTGCGTTACCGCGCATGACAGTGTGGCGTGTGTTATGGCGTCGTTTAGCCTTCAAACCATATCAATTACAGCTGGTACAAGCTCTTCGAGATACTAACAAAGTGAAGTGAGTGGACTTTTTCAATGCTGTTCTAGAGGACATGGAAGACGACACTTTTATGTCACAGTTGATATTCAACGTTGAGGCTACTTTTCATATTAGCGGTAAGGTTCACCGTCGCGATGTGCGCATATGGGGGCTCGAAAATCCTCATGAAACAATTGAATACGAACGTGATTCACCAAAAGTGAATGTTTTTTGTGCTCTTTTGCAAATCAAGGTTTACGGACCCTACTTTTTTGAGGAAGAAACCGTAACAGGATTATCATATCTTGCAATGCTACGGAACTGGTTATTCCCACAACTTGACTCTGACAATTTCATCTATCAGCAAGATGGAGCACCACCGCACGGGCACAACAACGTGCGCAGTTTCCTCAGTGCCACGTGCCTCAACGTTGGAGAGGGCTACAGGACCGCGAGACCAGGCTTTACACTCTTGGCCTCCTAGGGCCCCTGACTTAACACCATGTGATTTCTTCCTGTGGGGATATGTTAAACAATGTGTTTATGTTCCTCCCTTACCTCGTGACATTGATGAACTAAAAACCAGAATATCAGCTGCTGTAGCTTCAGTGACAGAAGACACCTTACACTTAGTTTGGGATGAATTCGGCTATCTGTTAGATGTCGTCCGTGCAGCCAGTGGAGGACATATTGAACATTTATGATGGATTTTTATAAACTTCTGTCTTTTCTGAGTAATTTAGTATTCAATTCGTTGGTGTTAAGCGCTTCTTCCTAATAAATACACTCCTGGAAATTGAAATAAGAACACTGTGAATTCATTGTCCCAGGAAGGGGAAACTTTATTGACACATTCCTGGGGTCAGATACATCACATGATCACACTGACGGAACCACAGGCACATAGACACAGGCAACAGAGCATGCACAATGTCGGCACTAGTACAGTGTATATCCACCTTTCGCAGCAATGCAGGCTGCTATTCTCCCATGGAGACGATCGTAGAGATGCTGGATGTAGTCCTGTGGAACGGCTTGCCATGCCATTTCCACCTGGCGCCTCAGTTGGACCAGCGTTCGTGCTGGACGTGCAGACTGCGTGAGACGACGCTTCATCCAGTCCCAAACATGCTCAATGGGGGACAGATCCGGAGATATTGCTGGCCAGGGTAGTTGACTTACACCTTCTAGAGCACGTTGGGTGGCACGGGATACATGCGGACGTGCATTGTCCTGTTGGAACAGCAAGTTCCCTTGCCGGTCTAGGAATGGTAGAACGATGGGTTCGATGACGGTTTGGATGTACCGTGCACTATTCAGTGTCCCCTCGACGATCACCAGTGGTGTACAGCCAGTGTAGGAGATCGCTCCCCACACCATGATGCCGGGTGTTGGCCCTGTGTGCCTCGGTCGTATGCAGTCCTGATTGTGGCGCTCACCTGCACGGCGCCAAACACGCATACGACTATCATTGGCACCAAGGCAGAAGCGACTCTCATCGCTGAAGACGACACGTCTCCATTCGTCCCTCCATTCACGCCTGTCGCGACACCACTGGAGGCGGGCTGCACGATGTTGGGGCGTGAGCGGAAGACGGCCTGACGGTGTGCGGGACCGTAGCCCAGCTTCATGGAGATGGTTGCGAATGGTCCTCGCCGATACCCCAGGAGCAACAATGTCCCTAATTTGCTGGGAAGTGGCGGTGCGGTCCCCTACGGCACTGCGTCGGATCCTACGGTCTTGGCGTGCATCCGTGCGTCGCTGCGGTCCGGTCCCAGGTCGACGGGCACGTGCACCTTCCGCCGACCACTGGCGACAACATCGATGTACTGTGGAGACCTCACACCCCACGTGTTGAGCAATTCGGCGGTACGTCCACCCGGCCTCCCGCATGCCCACTATATGCCCTCGCTCAAAGTCCGTCAACTGCACATACGGTTCACGTCCACGCTGTCGCGGCATGCTACCAGTGTTAAAGACTGCGATGGAGCTCCGTATGCCACGGCAAACTGGCTGACACTGACGGCGGCGGTGCACAAATGCTGCGCAGCTAGCGCCATTCGACGGCCAACACCGCGGTTCCTGGTGTGTCCGCTGTGCCGTGCGTGTGATCATTGCTTGTACAGCCCTCTCGCAGTGTCCGGAGCAAGTATGGTGGGTCTGACACACCGGTGTCAATGTGTTCTTTTTTCCATTTCCAGGAGTGTAATTCTATTTAAAATCGGATCATTCTTTTTGGGACACACTGTATAGCTCTCCCCATAACTGGCTGGTAGGTCAGTTCGGAAGTCAGAGGAAGGCATTCCATCTCCAGTATGACCGTGCCTGGTAAAGGATTGTGGTGTTCAGGCTAACCCTCGGTTTTATGACAACTTTACTTTTACTGTAATAATTAATGGAAACCACCTTGACTGTATTATTACATATTTATTGTGTTACGACCGGTTTAGTTCCTTTGAATATCTATGGATTGTCCACAGTTAAACAAAACAGGAAATTAGGCTGCAGCTACAGCATCTTAACGAATTCAATAAGCGACTCGCACTGATAACACACTTTAGAAAATCCCCACCGAATCGTGCTGAAGTTAAGGCATAAATGGTCTGGTTGTCGTATGTAATGTTGAAGACTAAATCCAAGACGACTGATCGTAAACATTCTGTCGACCGCTTCGCGAAAGCAATTACGCATGGTACAACAGAACCCACAGTTGTGATCACACAAAGTGATCATGGCAACAGAATAAAAGCCAATACAAAACATAATGCCTTGTCACTGAAGGTATAAAAGAACTGAAAATAGCTGAACAGAGCAGATTTAATGCGTTGCTAACCAACTAAAAGCGAGCCATGCTTAATTTGATACATTTCTGTATATCAAAGGAACAGATTCCAAAGGTTAAAAAAATTGCACTTACATAGATGGATGAGGTGGATAAAACAGTGAGTAACCACTTACACACATGAAGTAACTGAACACAACTTAGTAGAAAAACTGTTAAGTGACATTGAGCAGTGCATAAAGGCGATTACAAGAAAACATGTTGTCGCTGAAAATATGGAATGCTAGAATTACTAAACTGGGTAGTTTCAGTCGTTTATTGACAGTTAAAGTCTAGCTGTGTTTACCTTGCTACCATTTTGTACAAGTACAAAACTGATGAAGAATAGAAGCCACTACATAATAAATTCGAACGACTGAAATGTTTTGTTCTGCGTATCTATACAATAGAACAATAAATGCCGAAGTTCTTAAATGAGCGCTAGTTTCTTGAGCAAGAGTAACTGAACTCACTTCCCTTGAAGTTCCCTGGTATATTTTCAAACTCATTCACGTCTTAGTGTTCTGAACAGTATACTGATGTACACTCCAATACAGAGACGATGCAACTAATGTTTAGGCAGCTCTTAGTGCGTAGTTTGGTTACTCTGTTTGTGATGAGGTTTTATGTACGCTTAAATTTTTTGCGTTGATACTTTTATCCACATAACGTTAATGGTGCAATGTTGTTTTGGTCGTAAAGCTTATGTCTTGCAGATTTGTATTTATACATATCTCACTTTTTGATGTTTTCTATTCTTTTGACACAAGTTAATGGTGATAGAACCATTACATGTTTTACATCATAATAACTCACTAACGTATCTATTTAATTATGATATAACTTTGGGCAACCACTGGTCATTTCCGCTTTTATCGTACATAATAATAGCAAATATAACACAGCTGGATTTAGTTGTCAACAAATGACTGAAATTACTCAGTTTAGTTCTTTTATTTTTTCACGTTTTCAATGAAAACATGATTTTTTGTAACCGCTTTTATTCGCTGATCACGGTCACTTTCGTTAGCACATTTACTGCCTGCGCTATGCAGTGAACCATCACTTCATATTCGTTTGTGAAATCAGTTAGGCGTTGTCCCATCTGGAAACGTTAGTGCATCTAAGCTTTGATATTTTTTCTTCAATTTTATAGTCACGTAGAAAATTCACACAACCCGCTTTTAGTTTGGTAGTAACACACAAGACTACGCAGTCGCGATTTTTTATTCCTCTACATATTCAACGAAAACTTTTATTTTTAATTGCTTTTCTTAAACATGATCATTTTCATATAATCACAATTACTGGTCCTGTTCTTCTGTATCTAATCCTTCGACAATCAATTGTACAATAAATTGTGTGGCTGTGTCAACCTAGGGTTTGGTAACCACTGGCATTTGTCTCTTCTATTGTAAATAATTGTAGCTTATTGTAATATTATTAACAGTACACGATAACAACCAGAATAGATGATTCGCTCATTTACATTTGTAATATCAATGTGTTTTCTGTAATTATATTATTCATGACATACGATAGTTTTGTGAGATTTTAATTATCATTCCTGAGTATTTTGTAACTTATTTTACAGTTACCTACTTACGGTCAAATGCGTCAAAAGAGGGTACAGTTTGGTGTAAGGTATGTTATCTGATCCATTGTCACTGTGCATAGTTGTATTGAAAACATATGCTCGTACCTATTTTCAGTTGTTTGGATTAATTATGTAGTGGATTTTATTGTTTATTAGTCCTATACTTGTACATAAACTTGTACATAATAGTAGAAAGTCAAACACAGCTAGATTTTAATTGTCAGTAGATGGCTGAAACTATCCAGTTGATTATTTTAGCACTCCACATTTCAGAGACAACAAGTTTTCTGATAATCGTTTTTATTCGTTGCTCACGGTCACTTTGTATGAGAACATTTACGGCTTTTTCACTCTGTTGCGTGCAATTACATCACATATGCAAGTGGTTACTCACTGTTCTATCCATCTAAGTAAATGTAACCTAGTGAAAGCTTTGGAATCTGTTCCTTTGTTGTACAGACATGTAGCAAATTAACCACAGCTCACTTTTCGTTTTGTTAGCAACGCACAAAAACTACTCAGTTCAGATACTTTCCGTTCTTTTACGATTTATATGACAAGACGCTGTTTGTTGTAACGTCTTTTATTCTGTTGTCATGATCACTTTGTATGATCACACTTACGGATTCGATTGAATAATAAGTCGTAAGGCGCCATCAACCTGATGATGATATGGCTTTGTGTAACTACTGATGTATGTTCTCTTTCATTGTAAATAATCCTAGCTAACTTAAAACAGTTCGATTGTAACTAACAGCGTACGATAACCATCAGTTTGGTTACATTAGCTCTTTTATATTTCGAAAGACAACGCATCTGTCGCAAATGACTTCTGTGAGATCAGGGTAGAGGAAACAGAGGATATCCAAAGAAGAGCAGTATGTTTCGTTACAGGTTCATTTACTAAGAGTGAAAGCGTTAGGAGATGCTCAGCCAGTTCCATGGGCAAATGCTGCAAGACAGGCATTACGCATCACGGTGTGGTTTACTGTTAAAATTCAGAGACTGTTCGATCTGAGAAAGGTCAACCGATATATTCCTTCCCTCTACGTGTCTCCGATAAGACCGTTAAGGCAAAAGTAGAGACATTCAAGCTCAACCGAAGGGTTTGCAACAAACATTCTTCCCTGGGACTATTAGCGACTGGAACAACAAAGGGACTATGTGACAGTGGTACATAACGTCTTTCCGCGCAGTAGAGATGACGATGTAAACCGAAATCTTCCTTGTTTTCCTTGCAACTGGGCAAACCCATTATAAAGTCATGACCTCACCATTATTAGTTTCTTCGTTTTTAAATGAAGCACATGATTTCTAAAACAAATGTATGTCAGTAAACAGTTTTTGATGTGCTGAGCAACAGTCATACAATATTTTTTAAAGGAACACTCCCCATTTGACCATTTTATTGTTTATTTAAGTTCAACCCAGGGTTCGGGGTCTTATGCCATTTTCAAGTATTTGATTTTATGTCTTTAACATATATTGCAAAAGAATTAACATCTTGTCAAGTTCAGAGCTGCCGTAACTTAAGAAAAATATTAGCTCCCCACGAAATGCCAGATGTAAAATGACCTTCTTGTAAGATATCAGTAAATAATCATGGGAGGACATCATATTTAATAAAAACAGGCTTACATTGGTAAATAAAATTTTTGTTATTTACTGATCTGTTACAAGATGGTGATTTTACGTCTGGCATTTGTAGGGCGCCAGTATTTTTCTTAATTTATGGCCAACTTTGAGCTCGACAACATGTTAAATGCCATGCAGTATATGTTAAAGACATAAAATCAAATTATTGAAAATGGCATAAAAGATCAAAACGTGGGTTGTACTTAAATAAACAATAAAACAGTCATATGTCGGTGTGTTCCTTTAAAAAAATGTTTGTCAGTTTGTTCATTAATCTCTCACCCTCCCTCACTCTCTGTCTCTCTATCCGTCTGTCTTCCCTCATTTTTCTCTTTCTCTGAGTACCGAAGATCTACATTTCAGTACGTATTAATAGCTCTGACTCCGTTTATATGCTGTTTAAGAAACTTATTGTATAGGAAGTACAATGTCTGCTGTGAACAGTTTCACTAAAAAGTGTGTCGTAGTAGTAACAGATGTATTTATTGCCACCGTTTTTCTCTAGGCTTTGTTATGCATAGTCAGTTGGCGCCTGTTGTACATCGTTACCTTCGTGGACCAAATGATACTCACCACAGCTGTAGCCATGATTTGGAAGCAGATGGAGACCGTGTTGCAGAAGAGGAGCATCGAAGTCGCACGACTCAGCAACTTCTGCAGCAAGCTGACACATCTGAAAAGAGACCAGAAAAACAAATTATTACGGTGTTTAACTATACATGATATTTCTCATTTTACGGTTAACTTGGCTTGCCATCACTGACAAGTACCTTATGCCCATTTTCTTAACTCATTTTCAAATACAGTTTATTAAATAAACAGTGTTTCTGTCTGTATAAAGTATTTTGTTGTAATTGTATTAAGAAAGTTACGCAAAAACTGTGAAAGGCACTGAATGATTCAGAAAAGAAATACTCCACTTATGAGCTAGAAGCATTAGAGAGTTTCTTAGGAAAGTTCGCTATTATTTAGAATATCGAAATTTTACCTTAGAGACAGACAACCAAGTCCTCAGCTGGATTCTAGCTAGGCAACAGAAAACTGGGCTTATTGCCAGGCGAGTAATCTGGATTGTAACCTTCAGATTTGTGGTGCACAACGTAAAGAGGCTGGATAATTTGGTGGCAGATAGAGTGAGTCACATGTTAGATTGGCGTGATAATAAGCCAGCAAATGATCAGGCCGCAAAAGATCGAGGTCATGATTTGATTGCGATTTCCTCGATTACTCCGTGATATAAGGGAATTTCAACATCAGGCTGACTGGCTGACTGGCGGAAAACGACAAATGAGAGAGAAATGAGCAGGTAATGCCTTATGTCTTAAGAGAAAAGATCATCAGTTATTAGTTCCGGGCTAGTGAATATAATGTAGTAGTGAATATAATGTAGTTGTTCCAAAGGAGCTGGCTCCTTTGCTTTTTCGATATTTTCACGAATCACAAGAAGGGGTAGGCGGAGGGTATTTAGGCATACAAATACGAAATTATGAAAAAATTTGGCAGAAATTAATATGGAATTTTGGAAGACGTATTTGGATTTTGTAGGTCCTTTGACTAGATCAAAGCTCGGTAATCGCTACATTCTGGTTCATGTCGATGCATTTACGCGTTTTCTGTGGCTGCTACCTACTAAAGTTTCTACTGCTCAAGTAATTGACAATGCTAAATCTTTTATGGCCCATAGTTTTAAACAATGCTGCCTAAGTGCGGGAACTCAAATGGAGAATGTTAGAGGTAATCAGTATAGACTGTTGCGTCCATTCGTCCACACTTCAGCAGCTGACTGACTGCCCAGAGGAAAATAAACACTAGTGGCTTGCTTGTACCATGCATATTTGACGCTTCTCACCAACCTAAAACCATACTACTCGTAATAGCTATAATTTTTAGTGTGCAAATGAAGAAAATATTTAAGTAATGTTGGTCATCATCACTAGACATATCTGCACTTGTATCTCTTTTATCACCCTGAGCGCATTGATAAGAACTTGAAGTCTGCCTTTATAGCTTATGATAGCAGCGTGGCTGAGATCGATTGCTTCCGTCGCTAACCATGGAATTTAATAATGTCCGTTATAGAAGCCAGCAATGTATCCCCGCTATTTGCTCTTGGGTTCTTGAGTCGGTGCTCCACTTTGTAGCTTTTGGCCAATTGATAACGTTTTGCCTCAGAGCAGAAATTTTCAAGAAGTAGCCACTCAGTGAAGAAGGGCTAAGAGGAAGATTAAAGGACCACATCAAGAGGAAACTAAACGGTAAAACATGGGCCGGCCATCCAATATCTACCGAGTTGGGAGCAACGTTTTTGTGTGGAACTGTTTGGTTATTAGTAAAGCCACTGAAATTAATCACCGAAAAGCTTTTGTCCAAGCTCAAAAGTCCATTCCAAATTACCAAGTTTCCAACTCCAGCAACAGTTTTGTTGAAACTTCCTGGCAGATTAAAACTGCGTCCCGAGTTCGAGTCTCGGTCCGGCACACAGTTTGAATCTGCCAGGAAGTTTCATATCAGCGCTCACTCCGCTGTGGAGCGAAAATTTAATTCTAGAAACATCCCCCAGGCTGTGGCTAAGGCATGTCTCCGCAATATCCTTTCTTCCAGGAGTGCTAGTTCTGCAAGATTCGCAGGAGAGCTTCCGTGAAGTTTGGAAAGTAGGAGACGAGATACTGGCGGAATTAAAGCTGTGAGGACGGGGCGTGGGTCGTGCTTGGGTAGCTCAGTTGGTAGAGCACTTGCCCGTGAAAGGCAAAGGTCCCGAGTTCGAGTCTCGGGCCGGCATACAGTTTTAATCTGCTAGGAAGTTTCATATCAGCGCACACTTCGCTGTAGAGTGAAAATTTCATTCTAGAAACAGTTTTGTTGATTGATATTCACACTGGAAGAGAAGCGAGAAGCGAGAGCTCACTTTTCCCAAATAAAGCTGGTTCTCGAGACTGATCTGATCGTTTAGCCTTATGTAATCAAATCGGGAGGGGGTAAGTGTCAAGGGTGGCGCTATTTTTGTTTATGTAACAAGTTTGGCACAACAGTAGGTCTGCGGGCCGCTTGTAAGATCAGGTGTATGGTCCCTCTGGCGACAATGTGGCTCTGAGCCTTGTCAAGGAAGTTCACTGAGAACCAAGTTCAGGGCTACTGTCAGCGGAGCGCTTGATGTCTCTGAGCACTATGGGACTCAACTGCTGTGGTCATAAGTCCCCTAGAACTTAGAACTACTTAAACCTAACTAACTTAAGGACAGCACACAACACCCAGCCATCACGAGGCAGAGAAAATCCCTGACCCCGCCGGGAATCGAACCCGGGAACCCGGGCGTGGGAAGCGAGAACGCTACCGCACGACCACGAGATGCGGGCGCAGAGCGTTTGAGGCAACGGGTGTCATCAGTAGAGACGTGTCCGGTTGAGTTCTCAGAGTACTCAGTCGACGTTATGGAAAGTGTGACTCCAGAGTGCTGAACGTATAAATGCGGCTCATAATTCTGGCATTTTGGACACGGTGCGTCATTGGGTAACCCACAAGTAAATGTCATGAGCATGTGCTCATAAAGATAGATTTTCGATCAGATACTGTAAGCTGGTGTTTCGCTAATGCCGCCCTCACTTACCTGTAGGGATTAAACCGTTCCATTTGGATGCAAACTTATTTATTTCTTTGTCAAATGAACTGGCCGTCAGTAATCAGGTTAAATGCGCAGCGAATGAAGTATTCGTTGCATGTACAAGGGTGCAACTACTCGGAATGAACTGTTGTTTTAAGTGACTTATGGAAGTGTTTCCAAGTGGCCAGTGGGTAGTGATAAAAACTTACTGCGCGACTCTGGAAGACGTTTTTAAAATATTTAAGCTGTTAACGACACACGAGAGGCGCACGTTAAATTGAGGTTGTAGAATGCTGTGGTGTCTTGTGTCTAACACTGAAGTGTGTCAGGCACACCTTCGAGTAATGCCTAATTTTGGTGTAAACTATATGCACGGATGATGATTAATTGTTCAGCCATTATGAAGTAACCAGTCGGCAGGTGTAATGGAACCAGGTGGATGTTTCATAGCAGTTACGTTTGAACAAAATTTTCTAGAATCGAAACTCCATCGAAGTCATTCTCGAACTAAGCTACCAGTCTTAAATGTTTGATTTTTAACATTGTGTTATACATTGAAGAGCCAAAGAAACTGCTACACCTGCCTAATATCGTGTAGGGCTCCCGCGAGCACGCAGAAATGCCGTGGCGTGGACTCGACTAATTTCTGAAATAGTGCTGAAGGGAACTGACACCATGAATTCGTAATAGTACGAGGGGATGGAGATCTCTTCTGAGCAGCACGTTGCTAGACATCCTATAAATGCTCAATAATGTTCATTTCTGGGTAGTTTGGTGGTCAGTGTTTGAAATCAGAAGAGTGTTCCTGGAGCCACTCTGTAGCAATTCTGCACGTGTGGGGTGTCGCATTGTCCTGCTGGAATTTCCGAAGTATGTCGGAATGCACAGTGGACATGAATGGTGATCAGTCACCTATCAAAGTTGTATCTAGATGTATCAGGGGTTCCGTATCACTCCAACTGCACACGCCCCACACCTTTACATTCGTACCCGTGGACGTCCATCCGCTCGATACAATTTGAAACGAGACCCATCCGACCAGGCAACATGCTTCCAATGTCGTTGCTGGCGAGCCCAGGCAAGGCGTAAACCTTTTTGGCGTGCTGTCATCAAGGGTACGCGAGTGGGCCTTCGGCTCCTAAAGCCCATGTCGATGATGTTTCGTTGAACGGTTCTGACGCTTGTTGATGACCGAGCATTGAAATCTGCAGCAATTTGCGGAAGGGTTGCACTTCTGTCCCGCTGAACGATTCTCTTCAGTGGTCGTTGGTCCCGTTCTTGCAGGATCTTTTCCCGGCAGCAGTGATGTCGGAGATTTGATGTTTTACTGGATTCCTGATATTCACAGTACAGTCGTGAAATGCTAGTACAGGAAAAATCCCTTTTCCTCGCTTCCTGTGTCCCATAGCTCGTGCGCCGACTGTAACATCACGTTAAAAATCACTTAAATCTTGATAAGCTACCACTGAAGCAGCAGTAACCGATCTAACAACTGCGCCAGGCACTTGTCTTATATTGGCGTTACCGACCGCAGTGCCGTCTTCTGCCTTTAACATATCTCTGTATTTGAATATTCATGCCTATATTGGTTTCTTTGGCGCTTCAGTGTATAATTGTCAGCTTCCGTAATCGTTCGGAAGTTCTGTTTTAAATATTGGTTTCGCTACCATTAAGCTGTGTTTTAAAAGTGATACTGTTTTTAAGCGTGATGTTTTGAGAGTTGTTAAGAGGCTTATGTCTTTGATCTTCTTTTTGTTTACTAGACATTTTTTGGCATAATTGTAAGTGTTGAAGCTGTTCGTCACTTGCCCTCGTTTTACATTTCGAGACTAAACATTATTATTGCGATCTGTTATGTCTAAAGGTTTTTATTTAAATAAATGTACAAATTTTTGCAGTTTGTAATTCAAGTCAGTAATCCGTCCGATCCTTCCATCATACTGCCATAAGAGTGGAAAAGAAAGTATATGACAGCGTCGAAAGCAACCCCCTCAAGAAAAGATATTCCCGCAGTATCGGTGAAAAATCGTACGGGGAAATGTCTCAGCGCTTTGTTACTGCCACTAAGGCACAGCACACGATACGAAGTTGTAAACAGGGCGATGCCGACCAATGAAAAACTGCAGGCAAACATATGATCGGGACAGATGGCTGCGACCCGAGCAGTGAACTGGACGCTCTGGAGCACGGGGTTTTGGGTCAAATTATCTTAGAGACGTTTGTCAGACTAATAAATAAATTTCCAGTCACATCAACAACACCTGGTCGAATCACAATGATGCAACAATAACCACAGAACCGGTACACATATTAGTTACAGTCTGGAAACAAATATTATGGAGGTAAGGACCACCAGCCCCCTATTGGGGTGAGCGTGATTATGTGGAGAGACGAGGCAGAAGGAGGAGATGGGAACAGATATCGTGGGAGGAGATGGACATAAAACGGAAAGAGATGGATGGAAAGAGGGGGTGAAAGGACGGAGAGAGGGGAAGGGAGAGATGAACACACAGGGGGAGGAGGAAATGGACAGTTTGTTTCATAAAGGAGAACTACACACACTATCATCTGAACTCCATTTTGTGTATCGCAGCCGGCCGCGGTGGTCTAGCGGTTCTAGGCGCTCAGTCCGGAACCGCCGACTGCTACGGTCGCAGGTTCGAATCCTGCCTCGGGCATGGATGTGTGTGATGTCCTTAGGTTAGTTAGGTTTAAGTAGTTCTAAGTTCTAGGGGACTGATGACCACAGATGTTAAGTCCCATAGTGCTCAGAGCCATTTGAACCATTTGATTTTTTGTGTATCGCAATATTCAGTTTGCTACCAGAATGAAATTTTCTCTCTGCAATGGAGTGTGTGCTGATATGGAACTTGTTGGCAGATTAAAACTTTGTACTGGGCCGAGACTCGAACTCGAGACCTTTGCCTTTCGCGAGCAAGTGGTCTCTGTCAACTGAGTTACCCAAGCACGACTCACAACCCATCCTCACGGCTTCAATTCTGCCAGTACCTCGTCTCCTACCTTCCAAACTTCAGTTCACAGGAGAATTTCTGTGACTGGAGCGAGGTGGCACCGATGCAGGACTGCTCCTCACCTGCTTTCGCTGGGTTCCTGGTAGAACTTCATCAAACCGGCTGTGAAGCAGGTGACTGTGTTATGGCCCGATTACATCCACATTCTTTTTAATTCCACCCTAAAATTTAAAATGAAACGGTGCGCTGTTGTATTGAAAAAGTTTGCTGAGTGATGAGACAAGGGCTACAGGGTGTGGTAAACTGCTTCTATTAAACGGCATACATGAGAATATCACCTTCACGATGGAAGTAGAAGAGAATGGCTGTATTCCATTCCTGGACATACTGATCAGGAAGAAAGCGGATGGCACGCTGGGCCATTCAGTATATTGAAAAAAGACGCACACAGACCTGTACCTCCATGCAACCAGCTGCCACCATCCGGCGCAACGCCAGTCAGTACTGACCACCTTGGTACATAGGGCGCACGTCATTTGTGACAAAGAAAGCCTCTCAGACGAATTACACCACCTAAGAGAGGTATTTCGGAAAAACGGATACAGTGAAACACAGATTGGCAGGGCCTTCAAGAGGAGACAGGCTGACAAATTTCAGGAAGAGGAAGAGGAAGTTAACAAGAGACTCGCCTTTCTTCCATATTTGGGGCCCACATCAGCCAAAATCGGGAGGCTATTAAGAAAATCTTCCGACTACCGCCGAAGACGAAAGAGCTGCTGGGCTCAGCTAAAGACCCACTCAAACTAAACACACCTGGTATATACAGCATTGCCTGCTAATGTAGTGTGCAGTACATTGGTCAAACGCAGCGCTGCATCTCTAAAAGGTGCGAGGAACACATCAGGCATGTTCGACTTGGACAGATAGAGAAATCTGCTATAGCTGAAGATAGCATCAAAGAAAACCACACTTTGATTTCGAAAACACCAGGGTGCTCTACCGAGCCGGGAGCTATTGGGATAGAGTCATTAAAGAATCAATAGAAATACGGGTCCACGAGAATCTTGTGAACAGGGACGAAGGCTATCAACTGAGCGCGGCCTGGAATCCAGCATTAGCTGCAATACGCCAAGAACGCACCAAGAACCGTCCAGCTCACGAGACGCGACCAGAATGCTCTGACAGAGACACGAACGGCGCACCCGCTTCCCCCTCCACCCCGCCCGACGGCTCCTCTGGACCCAGCCTCCCGCGGCCAGGAGGTGGGGGGCACACCGCAGGTATAAAGGGACCGGCATCCGCAAAGTCTCGGCACTTCGCCAGAAGATGATGAGTATGTCACTCGTCGAAACGTCGCAGTTTGAAGACACCGCCACCCGGCTGGAAGCCCGAGAACTCTTCGCCAGCTGTATACGCCGGGAAAGCATACATTCACATTTGCTTTTATTAACTTTTTGGAAAATCTGTTCCCTGTTGAGGACGCCTGATGCGTCTCGCAGATGCAAACTCCCAGGAAATACACGGAAGATGCGTAAGCGCTGTAGGCGATGAACAATGAGCCAGACGACGCGCTGTCTACAGATGTTCTTGCCGTGCCGAAAGCAGTTTATCATTTCCTTGGTCCAGTGTTCCATGAGTGATTATTCTTTGGTGGCTTGAAGTTAATGTAGTATGCAAAGAGAGAAGCGAACGGTGCATAACAGTCACGGAACGAGAAAGTTGCGCGAGTGTTTCAAATTCAACGATCATACGGACCCTATCTTTTAAAAGCAGGCGCCGTTCTCTGGATAGTGCCCCCCCCCCACACCCCCTTTAGGACAGGGAAGTCTTTTCGCTGGCAGTGGTCTTTTCCAAACGCTAAACACTTCTTGCTGAACTGTGTAGATTAGTGGACGTGCACACAAGGTTATTTCTACCTGGTATGAGGGGAAATTTGCCGTTTTCAATTGCGTTTACTTCAGCTCAGTTACGATAGCGACGCAGTTTGCGGTGTTATTACATTTCACACGGGGAGTTGGACTCGCTCTCCGTTCGGCAATGATAATTCTCTGCTTTATCTACACTGTTTTACAATAGGAAATGGTAAATAATACAAAAGCATATTTTACATGTCCACCTATGAGGAATACGAGAGAATAATATTTTTCCTTCATCGTTAATGATTATACCAGTTTCTCTCCAGAGGAGTATGTCTTTGAATCTTGAACAGGTGCATGTTAGAAGACCACTCGCTGTTGTTATAGCGTCCTGATTGTAACTGTAAATATGCGTGTTGAACCAGTTAACTTTATCTTGAGAAATAAAAAATTCACCGTAGAATGTAGGCTTTCACGGCCAGTTATTTGCATTACTGCTGACATTTGTTTCAAGGGCATCAGGCCGTAATGCAAAGCACAGTTCTCTGCCTAACGTTTCGTCTTCCGATGTTGAAGACACCTTTACAGGTTTTAACAACTCAGAAAGCAACTGCAGTTCAAATAAGCTCAGAAAGTCGAACTGTTTGTATCTAAGCACGCAAACGTTCGATCGTGACGCATGAATCAGCTGTAGCAGGTTATGCACTGGAACAAGTGGTTTAAGCAAGAGCTAATAATTTGGGGATGGCGGGGCAAGATGGGGAAGCTAACTTTAAACCCTTACAAAAGGGACAAAAATAAACAAATTCAAGTAGGTTTGATTACCATTTGTTTACTTAACCATTGAATTACAATAGCATGCAAAGAAACCTGCAAACTTGTTACATTTAGTTAGAAATATCTCGATTTGAAACAGAAACTACCTATTCCCCGGCTTGCCCCATATGCGGGGTAAGATGGGGAACTAGCATGAATTCATCTCTAAAGCTTAAATAAGGACTGGAATAACGAAATCATGTGACGATAAGGTTTCGAAACATGGTTCTGCGAATTGTAGAATCAGGTATTACGTTTTATTTAGGCCTCTTACATTCACATAGTACACAAGTGTGGACAGCCTCGTCATCATCACTTTTTGTCCCTGCACAAGTGTCGTGGGCACCCCGACGCTGAAACACAGATTTCTGTCGCACGTTGAACTATCGAGCAGCCATGATAGAACCCATATGACCTTCTATAACAGCATTTACAGCGCCTTCCATTGACTCCAATGACCAATCTTGCCTAGACGTTTGTCACCGAAACTTGCGAACCATCTGAAATAAAACACGTGGAACGTACTATTGAGTCAGATCATTCCTGGTAATCTATATTATATAGTAAATACCATATTTCCAATAGTCAGTCGTTAAGGCATAGCAAGAATACTGACTTTGCACGTTTTGTGTATTTTTATTCACCATATAGCCTAAGGCATACTTTCTAGTTAATTAGGAAACATTGGAATAACGAATACCATTCTATTTACAATTGCATTCAACGTATAATGTACGTGTTCAAAACCCGCAGCGAGACGATAAGAACGTAATGGTTGGACAAATAGTAGGGCCAAGACAGGGAAGCTCCCCATCTTGCCCCACCCCGTCTTGCTCCCTACTATGCTGTCAGGTTATATTAAGACCTACATGAACACTATGTAGTGAAGACATTGACTACTGACACAGCAGTTTACTGTTAATAAGACGTACTGTTCAGTGCTATTTATACAGTGTGGGCAAATGTTCAGGAAACACATGTTTTAGGATCTCGAAAGGTGTAAAACATTGCAAATCAGTATAACAATTGTACTTACCTTGCAAAGCTCACAGAAACCGCCGCGAAACTAAGGTTCAGCAATGTCAACACACTGGGACCTGTTTACTGATGATGTTGACGTAGCTATCCACAGATGGCAATACTCTAACTGTACCTTATAGCCCTTCCCCGTCTTACCCCACCTCCCCGTCTTGCCCCGCCTTCCCTTACTTAGCTAGGATGTACACAGAGGACATAAAAATTTAAAAACACACAAACAGCTTTAAAGGAGGATTAAAATTAGCCAGTTGTCGACCTTAGTGGTAAATACAACACACAGCATCGACTTTTCCCCAAGACACTTTCCAACATCTGTTTGTTAAAAAGTCGGTATCTCTTTCCGCGACATTGGATTATTCTTTACTGGAGCGTGATTTAATTCATTCTAATAACTGACGCAACAGGCAGAGTTGCTCATGTAAGGGTGGAAAGCAAAAGAAAAGAGAGATGGCTAACTAGTAATAGCACACTTTCATTTTCAGCGACCTTCTGCGAAGCTAATAAACAGAGAACAATTGGGCTGCTTTGAATAAGACTTTCCTTTTACTGGCAGATGCTTGTGATATTTTACTAAACTTATTTTAAAAATGGGTGCAGTGTGTCTTTCTCTGTTTTATTTAATGATTGCCACGTGGAGTTGTGTGAATTTTTTACTTTTACAACTAACGTGGAGTACTCTCGACTTATCACACGCCAGGAGGGGCAGAACTTTATTTTCGTACGAAGCTGGTTCATTTAAATGTAATCAGATTGCATATTTCACGGCCACAGTGGGATTTTCTTTTAGTATATCAGGAGAGATTTATATTAGACTTCTACCAGGCATGTTTAACCGGAGACAAAAAACGTTTATACTTTTTCGATACGGAGACTCGTGCAATAAAACTCAGTTATCCACTAAAATAGCAAAAGCGTAACAACTGGAAATACTTGCACGTTGGTCTTTCATTTCTTCCTTTTGTTTATTAAGTAGATTTTTAAAATTTCATCGTTTTCAATAGTTAATGCAGTTGTGACTGTCCAAGAGCATCAAACGTTAAATGAAGAAATGAATAAATAACTGGAAGACTCTAGGTAGTATCAGACCTAATTACTGCGCTGCTTGATTACTGAGATGGGATTGCACAAAAATTCTTGACTAGATAAGACTGACCAACATGATTTCATAGCTCCGAAGTACATGCGTTTTAGCTTAAAAAATGGCAAGCCATGTCGCGCTAACACTCGATCCGTCAGCTTAGATGCATATGTGGCAACGTCAGCAAAAAAGGAATATATATATATATATATATATATATATATATATATATATATATATATATATACTCCTGGAAATTGTAATAAGAACACCGTGAATTCATTGTCCCAGGAAGGGGAAACTTTATTGACACATTCATGATCACACTGACAGAACCACAGGCACATAGACACAGGCAACAGTGCATGCACAATGTCGGCACTAGTACAGTGTATATCCACCTTTCGCAGCAATGCAGGCTGCTATTCTCCCATGGAGACGATCGTAGAGATGCTGGATGAAGTCCTGTGGAACGGCTTGCCATGCCATTTCCACCTGGCGCCTCAGTTGGACCAGCGTTCGTGCTGGACGTGCAGACCGCGTGAGACGACGCTTCATCCAGTCCCAAACATGCTCAATGGGGGACAGATCCGGAGATCTTGCTGGCCAGGGTAGTTGACTTACACCTTCTAGAGCACGTTGGGTGGCACGGGATACATGCGGACGTGCATTGTCCTGTTGGAACAGCAAGTTCCCTTGCCGGTCTAGGAATGGTAGAACGATGGGTTCGATGACGGTTTGGATGTACCGTGCACTATTCAGTGTCCCCTCGACGATCACCAGTGGTGTACGGCCAGTGTACGAGATCGCTCCCCACACCATCATGCCGGGTGTTGGCCCTGTGTGCCTCGGTCGTATGCAGTCCTGATTGTGGCGCTCACCTGCACGGCGCCAAACACGCATACGACCATCATTGGCACCAAGGCAGAAGCGACTCTCATCGCTGAAGACGACACGTCTCCATTCGTCCCTCCATTCACGCCTGTCGCGACACCACTGGAGGCGGGCTGCACGATGTTGGGGCGTGAGCGGAAGACGGCCTAACGGTGTGCGGGACCGTAGCCCAGCTTCATGGAGACGGTTGCGA
This sequence comes from Schistocerca cancellata, assembly GCF_023864275.1. Lineage (NCBI taxonomy): Eukaryota > Metazoa > Arthropoda > Insecta > Orthoptera > Acrididae > Schistocerca > Schistocerca cancellata. The sequence goes on from NC_064634.1 coordinate 358,759,200, forward strand.
ATGGTCCTCGCCGATACCCCAGGAGCAACAGTGTCCCTAATTTGCTGGGAAGTGGCGGTGCGGTCCCCTACGGCACTGTGTAGGATCCTACGGTCTTGGCGTGCATCCGTGCGTCGCTGCGGTCCGGTCCCAGGTCGACGGGCACGTGCACCTTCCGCCGACCACTGGCGACAACATCGATGTACTGTGGAGACCTCACGCCCCACGTGTTGAGCAATTCGGCGGTACGTCCACCCGGCCTCCCGCATGCCCACTATACGCCCTCGCTCAAAGTCCGTCAACTGCACATACGGTTCACGTCCACGCTGTCGCGGCATGCTACCAGTGTTGAAGACTGCGATGGAGCTCCGTATGCCACGGCAAACTGGCTGACACTGACGGCGGCGGTGCACAAATGCTGCGCAGCTAGCGCCATTCGACGGCCAACACCGCGGTTCCTGGTGTGTCCGCTGTGCCGTGCGTGTGATCATTGCTTGTACAGCCCTCTCGCAGTGTCCGGAGCAAGTATGGTGGGTCTGACACACCGGTGTCAATGTGTTCTTTTTTCCATTTCCAGGAGTATATATATATATATATATATATATATATATATATATATATATATATAGGTTCGAATCCTGCCTCGGGCATGGATGTGTGTGATGTCCTTAGGTTTAAGTAGTTCTAAGTCTAGGGGACTGATGACCTCAGATGTTGAGTCCCATAGTGCTCAGAGCCATTTGAACCATTTGAGCCAAGAATAACTCGAAAAATAAGCTTCACACGAAAAAATGTGTAGAATCCAAAGTTGATTATTTGCTGGTGCTAATATTAGCCCGCCACCGCAGCCCCCTGGGGGTGGGACGGGAGGCAACTTTAAAATTTCAAATGGGAAGCCCCATTTCTTATTGAAGAATCAGAGTCTACACAAAAAACTACGTACATTTTGTCTTAAACATTTGTTTTCCTTCTTGGTAGTTGGCACTGTGATTCAAAAAAATCCATGTTCTCATTTTTGTGTGGAAAATGGTTACGGATGAATGAAAAATACTTATTTACTTCGTAAATTTTGATTAGCTAAAACTAAAACACTCCCACTATCCCTATAGGATGGCGTTTGAGGGAGGGAAATTAGAGATTTACAAATGTTGACCCAAACAATACTTATCCGAATCTCAATATTTTTAGCGCAACGCAATCTGACTTTCAAAAATCCCTACAAAAGAATGGCCCTGACTAACAATAACCTATACCTTTCATGAATCACTTACCTCACAAAACTCTGCGTTACTCAAACTACTGCAATACAGCTAGCGCCAATACTGCCAGCTGAATAAAAATTCTATTTACTGAAGGCACTAACTACTGATAGGCATAGTTAGCAAATGAAAGATTTCGATAGAGAACAAACAATGTATTTACCTTAATAGTGTTCAAAAGTCATAATATATATATCACTTCATGACATCCAGTCTTACAAATTTACTCTCTCTGATGGACACACGTCCAGATCATCCGCTCTAAAAACTCCGCCATCTCTCTCTCTCCACATCCACCACTGCTGGCGGCTTACCTCCAACTGCGCAACGCTACGCGTTGTTAACAGCCAACTGCCCAACACTACAATAGCAAATTCCAACAATGCAAACCAGCCACAGACTGCACACAGCACAGTCAGTGATTTTCATATAGAGCGCTACGTGGCGTTAACAAAATAAAAGCTAAACAGCCTACTTACAATATTTGCTTCATCATTTGTAAAACTCTAATTCCTCTCCCTCAAACCCCACCCTATGGGAAGAGAGGGAGAGTTTTAGTTTTAGCAAATCAAAATTTACGAAGTAAATAAGTATTTTTTTATATAACTGTAACCTTTTTCCACGCAAAAAGGAGAACATGGATTTTCTTGAATTACAGCGCCAACTACCAAGAATGAAAAAAAGAAAATGTTTTGAGACTAAATGTACGTAGTTTTTTTATGTAGAATCTGATTCTGCAATAAAAATGGGGGTTCACATTTGAAATTTTAAAGTTGCCTCACGTCCCACCCCTACGGGGCTGGGATGGCGGGCTAATTTTAGCACCAGCAGATGTCCACCTCGAAAATAATCAACTTTGGATTCTCTACATTTTTTCGTGTGAAGCTTATTTTTCGAGTTATTCTGGTTTGTCAACTTAAAATGTATACGAAAGAAATCAGCCCCACAGTAGTCTGTAAGAAAGCCTTAGGCTTCTGTTTATGGATGTTAAGGATGACGATAGCAACAAGAGATTCTAAAGCGTGCGTTACCTGATAATCATTTGATGGTGTTTTATGTTGTCCACCAATTGTTGATACATTTCGTCGGGCGCATATCTACTTCGAGACGTGGTCGTGACTGAGGACCCAGACCGTTCTCCAGCCACCAAAGACGATGGGGACGCCGGCGACACCTGGACACGAGTGGCCCCCGGCACACCCTGCCCAGTGTCCGCTGCGGTGGCGGCGAGCCTGTCGTTGAGGACGGCGAGTTCCGCGGCCACCTGCAGTATCAGCGCTATGAGGGAGCCGTCCACCAGCACCGTGGTCTCGGAGACGGTCCAGCCGAAGGCCAGCTGCAGGCAGTACAGCGTCTCGTAGGCCGGCGAGGCCCGGGTGTCGAGCGGCAGCCACAGGGGGATCACCAGGTCCCTGCTGGCGCGGGACGCGCTCCCGGCCGCCACGATCCTGATGATGGGGGCCACGCTCCAGTAGGCCGAGTTCATCCGGTAAGTCACCTGCAAAACGCGGCGCATTCTCGCAGAATTATAAGAATAGTACTAGTGACCGAGCGAGGTGGCGCAGTGGTTAGACACTGGACTCGCATTCGGAAGGACGACGGTTCAATCCCGCGTCCGGCCATCCTGATTTAGGTTTTCCGTGATTTCCCTAAATCACTCCAGGCAAATGCCGGGATGGTTCCTCTGAAAGGGCACGGCCGACTTCCTTCCCCATCCTTCCCTAATCCGATGAGACCGATGACCACGCTGTCTGGTCTCCTTCCCCAAACCAACCAACCAACCAACCAATAGTGCTAGCGGTTTAACCACAGTTACAATACACTAGAATATACAGATCTTCCAAACAACCCTGAATGTAGCAAGGGTAGATAAGTGTGAGAACTACCATGCAGTCAGCTTAAAGGTGCATGCATCGAAGTTGTTGCCAAGAATAATGCACAGAAGAATGGAAAAGAAAATTGAGGATCCGTTAGAAGGCGATCAAGTTAGCTTTCAGGCAGGTAAGGACACCAGAGCGGTAATTCTGACGTTGCGATTGGTGATAGAAACTTAAAAAAAAACTAAGGCATGTTAACAAGATTTAAATTACTTAAATGGTGTTATAGTGGGCGCACGAGCAATTGGACACAGGATTTCCGAGGTAACGATGAAGTGGGGATTTTCCCGTGCGACCGTTTCACGAGTTTACCGTAAATATCAGGAATCCGAAAACATGAAATCTTCGACATCAGTGCGGCCGCAAAAAGATCCTGCAACAACGGGACCAACGACAACTGAAGAAAATCGTTCAGCGTGACAGAAGTGCAACCCTTCTGCAATTTGCTGCAGATTTCACTGCTGCATCATCAACAGGAGTCAGCGTGTGAACCATTCAACGAAACATCAGCGATCTGGGCTTTCGGAGCCGAAGTCCTACTCGTGTAACCTAATGACTGCACGACACAAAGCTTTACGCTTCGCCTCTGTCCGTTAAAACCAACATTGGACTGTTGACGGTTGAAAACATGTTGCCTGGTCCGAAGAGTCTCGTTCCAGATTGTATCGAATGGACTGACGTCTACGGATATAGAGATAACCTCATGAATCCATGGACCCTGGATGTAAGTAGGAGACTGTTCAAGCTGGTGGACGCTCTGTAATGGTGTGGAGCGCGTGCAGTTGGCGTGATGTTTGTACCCCTGATACGTCTAGATACCACTCTGACAGGTGTCACGTACGTAAGGCTCCTGTCTGATCACTTGCATCTATTTATGTCCGCTATGCATTCCGACGGACTTGGTCAATTATGGCAGCACAATTCGACACCTCACGCGTCCAGAATTGCTACAGAGTGGCTCCAGAAACACTCTTCTCAGTTTAAACACTTCGGCTGGCTACCAAACTCCCCACGTATGAACGTTACTGAGTGTATCTGGGATACCTTGCAGCTTGCTTTTCAGCAGAGATGTCCACTTCCTCGTACTCTTACGGATTTATGGGCAGCCCTGCAGCGTTCATGGTGTCAATTCCCGCCAGCACTACTTAAAACATTAGTCGAGTCCATGCCACGTCGTGTTGCGGCAATTCTGTGTTTTGGCTGTGGCCCTACACGATGGTGTACCAACTTCTTTGGCTCTTCAGTGTATACACAGGATGATTCAGGAGGAATATTGTGATTTGTGAGGTGTCTCATTTGAAAATAAACCGTGAAAGTCCTAAGAACATGTGTTCGATTTCCCATCTTTACGGAACTGGAACGGATCCAACACAACTCACACTATCATCACTGGATATGAAGACAAGTATGAGTATTACTTAGCTGAAATACTGTATAGGCACTGTGATGGACAGAATAATGGTGGGACAGATGACTGATTCATCCTACAAGAGCTGTGGGGGTTCTCAAATAGATGGAAACACTGTAACGTTGCACCGAGGCAACAATTGCAAGCGTAACCAGCTTGCAATCGTGGGTTGGATGAGCAGTCGTGAGGCTCTGTGCGTGTTGTGCTTGAGTGTTGTTTAATTGAGCAAGTCCACTCTGTCAGTGAATACCAATACGTTCACACATGCAGAATACACGGACGTGTTGTTTGTCTACAGTTTCTTTAATGTGCGGGTATGAGAAAATACCACAGACGTTCCACTGATCGATGAACCTCTGTGCCATGGTATTTCCTAGGTTTTTCAAACATTACGTGAGTCCGGAACACTACTCATTGTACATGTAACATCGGAATGGTAGGCCGTCTAATCAGCAGAGGAACGGGAAAATATTTTTGCAATATTACAACGGAATCCCACAAGCAGTAAACGGGCATTAGCTGTCAGTTCTATATTCCAAAAACACGAGTGTGGCGCGTGTTACATTCCGAGGGCTGGTATCCATTCCATGTGCAGCCTGTGCAACATATCCATCCAGGTAACTCAGTGAGCAGACAACTATTTTGTGAATGGTTGGCTGAACATAGAACGTCGTTCAATACACTTCATTGGCAGATGAGCTTGCATTTATATGCAATGATATAATTAATATCCGAACTTCTCATACATGGGCGATGGGGAACCCATATGACACTAGGGAATCAAGATTACAAGCTAAGTTCTCAGTGAACGTTTGGTGTGGAATGATTGATGACCTGGTGATAGGGCCTGCCAAATTGCGCGACATCTGCAACATACACAAATTTACTGATTGAAGACCTACTTGCACTTTTGGAAGACAGGACATTAGAGCAAGGACGGCAAATGTACCTGCAACATGATGGTTCACCGATTCACTGTACCAGGTACTCCATATCAGCGACCTCAGTAGTCATTGGACATCGCGAGAGAGCAGAATGGGGCGCTCCACGTAACTCAGGGACTTCGAACATGGTTAGGTGATTGAGTGTCACTTGTGTCATAGGTCTGTACGCAATACTTCCACACTCCTAAACATCCCTAGGTCCACTGTTTCTGATGCGATAGTGAAGTGGAAACGTGAAGGACACGTTCAGCACAAAAGCGTACAGACCGACCTTGTCTGTTGACTGACAGAGACCGTCGACAGTTGAAGAGGGTCGTAATGTGTAATAGGCAGACATCTGCCCAGACATTCGCACAGGAATTCGAAACTACATCAGGATCCTTTGGAAGTACAATGAGAGTTAGGCGGGAAGTGAGAACTCCTGGATTTCATGATCGTGCGGGTGCTCATAAGCCACACATGCTTCCTCCTTCGTAGCGTAGACATTCCCCTTTAACCATCCACATAAACCGAAGTGTAATGAGTTAAGGTCGGGTGATCCGGTAGTCAAGTTAATGTCAAGGAAATGCATTATTCAAATACTGGGATACTTGTCTGGCGGAGGAGCGGATAGAGGTTCAGGGCACTCTCTTGTCCTAGGGGTGGGACATTGCCCCTAAAGGCGGAAGAATCAGCAATGATCAACGACATGAGGATGCAGAAGGCAATGGAAACCACTGCATTAAAGACACGTAACGTGTATCCACAGGACATGTGACCTGTAATTGAAGAAGTGTCATGATGATCTCTCCATTGGCAAAAGATTCCGGAATAGTCCCCCAGTCGGATCTCCGGGAGGGGACTGCCAAGGGGGAGGTTACCATGAGAAAAAGATTGAATAATCAACGAAAGGATAACGTTCTACGAGTCGGGGCGTGGAATGTCAGAAGCTTGAACGAAGTAGGGAAACTAGAAAATCTGAAAAGGGAAATGCAAAGGCTCAATCTAGATATAGTTGGGGTCAGTGAAGTGAAGTGGAAGGAAGACAAGGATTTCTGGTCAGATGAGTATCGGGTAATATCAACAGCAGCAGAAAATGGTATAACAGGTGTAGGATTCGCTATGAATAGGAAGGTAGGGCAGAGGGTGTGTTACTGTGAACAGTTCAGTGACCGGATTGTTCTAATCGGAATCGACAGCAGACCAACACCGACAACGATAGTTCAGGTATACATGCCGACGTCGCAAGCTGAAGATGAACAGATACAGAAAGTGTATGAAGATATCGAAAGGGTAATGCAGTATGTAAAGGGGGACGACAATCTAATAGTCATGGGCGACTGGAATGCAGTTGTAGGGGAAGGAGTAGAAGAAAAGGTTACAGGAGAATATGGGCTTGGGACAAGGAACGAAAGAGGAGAAAGACTAATTGAGTTCTGTAACAAGTTTCAGCTAGTAATAGCGAATACCCTGTTCAAGAATCACAAGAGGAGGAGGTATACTTGGAAAAGGCCGGGAGATACGGAAAGATTTCAATTAGATTACATCATGGTCAGACAGAGATTCCGAAATCAGATACTGGATTGTAAGGCGTACCCAGGAGCAGATATAGACTCAGACCACAATGTAGTAGTGATGAAGCGTAGGCTGAAGTTCAAGACATAAGTCAGGAAGAATCAATACGCGAAGAAGTGGGATACGGAAGTACTAAGGAATGACGAGATACGTTTGAAGTTCTCTAACGCTATAGATACAGCAATAAGGAATAGTGCAGTAGGCAGTACAGTTGAAGAGGAATGGACATCTCTAAAAAGGGCCATCACAGAAGTTGGGAAGGAAAACATAGGTACAAAGAAGGTAGCTGCGAAGAAACCATGGGTAACAGAAGAAATACTTCAGTTGATTGATGAAAGGAGGAAGTACAAACATGTTCCGGGAAAATCAGGAATACAGAAATACAAGTCGCTGAGGAATGAAATAAATAGGAAGTACAGGGAAGCTAAGACGAAATGGCTGCAGGAAAAATGTGAAGATATCGAAAAAGATATGATTGTCGGAAGGACAGACTCAGCATACAGGAAAGTCAAAACAACCTTTGGTGCCATTAAAAGCAACGGTGGTAACATTAAGAGTGCAACGGGAATTCCACTGTTAAATGCAGAGGTGAGAGCAGATAGGTGGAAAAAATACATTGAAAGCCTCTATGAGGGTGAAGATTTGGCTGATGTGATAGAAAAAGAAACAGGAGTCGATTTAGAAGAGGTGGGGGATCCAGCATTACAATCGGAGTTTAAAAGAGCTTTGGAGGACTTACGGTCAAATAAGGCAGAAGGGATAGATAACATTCCATCAGAATTTCTAAAATCATTGGGGGAAGTGGCAACAAAACGACTATTCACGTTGGTGTGTAGAATATATGAGTCTGGCGATATACCATCTGACTTTCGGAAAAGCATCATCCACACAATTCCGAAGACGGCAAGAGCTGACAAGTGCGAGAGTTATCGCACAATCAGCTTAACAGCTCATGCATCGAAGCTGCTTACAAGAATAATATACAGAAGAATGGAAAAGAAAATTGAGAATGCGCTAGGTGACGATCAGTTTGGCTTCAGGAAAAGTAAAGGGACGAGAGAGGCAATTCTTACATTACGGCTAATAATGGAAGCAAGACTAAAGAAAAATCAAGACACTTTCATAGGATTTGTGGACCTGTAAAAAGCGTTCGACAATATAAAATGGTGCAAGCTGTTCGAGATTCTGAAAAAGTGGGGGTAAGCTATAGGGAGAGACGGGTCATATACAATATGTACAACAACCAAGAGGGAATAATAAGAGTGGACGATCAAGAACGAAGTGCTCGTATTAAGAAGGGTGTTAGACAAGGCTGTAGCCTTTCGCCCCTACTCTTCAATCTGTACATCGAGGAAGCAATGAAGGAAATAAAAGAAAGGTTCAGGAGTGGAATTAAAATACAAGGTGAAAGGATATCAATGATACGATTCGCTGATGACATTGCTATCCTGAGTGAAAGTGAAGAAGAATTAAATGATCTGCGGAACGGAATGAACAGTCTAATGAGTACACAGTATGGTTTGAGATTAAATCGGAGAAAGACGAAGGTAATGAGAAGTAGTAGAAATGGGAACAGCGAGAAATTTAACATCAGGATTGATGGTCACGAAGTCAATGAAGTTAAGGAATTCTGTTACCTAGGCAGTAAAATAACCAATGACGGACGGAGCAAGGAGGACATCAAAAGCAGACTCGCTATGGCAAAAAAGGCATATCTGGCCAAGAGAAGTCTACTAATATCAAATACCGGCCTTAATTTGAGGAAGAAATTTCTGAGGATGTACGTCTGGAGTACAGCATTGTATGGTAGTGAAACATGGACTGTGGGAAAACCGGAACAGAAGAGAATCGAAGCATTTGAGATGTGGTGCTATAGATGAATGTTGAAAATTAGGTGGACTGATAAAGTAAGGAATGAGGAGGTTCTACGCAGAATCGGAGAGGAAAGGAATATGTGGAAAATACTGATAAGGAGAAGGGACAGGATGATGGGACATCTGCTAAGACATGAGAGGGAGCTGTAGAGGGCAAAAACTGTAGAGGAAGACAGAGATTGGAATACGTCAAGCAAATAATTGAGGACGTAGGTTCCAAGTGCTACTCTGAGATGAAGAGGTTAGCACAGGAAAGGAATTCGTGGCGGGCCGCGTTAAACCAGTCAGTAGACTGATGACCAAAAAAAAAAAAAAGAACGTCCGCACGCAAGCTTAGCTGGGTGGTTACGTACTTGCCTCCCATGCAGCGGTCTCGGAGTCGGTCCGGCCGAACTTCCCCGGATGGGATGGGGCTTCCCGGCCAACAATGCCATACGCTCGTTTCCTTTCCATTGGAGCCTTATGCGATTTTATCTCGGAAACACTTGACGTATGGTTTCACAAATATCGTTAGAGGCGCGATACTCTGCTGAGCATAAGTTACCTGCAGAAATCGGTGCAGCCTCGTAGCTGTGACGTGGTGACGAGCTCTGTGGCCTTCTTTGTCCGGGAATCGTTGACGAGACGCTGCCAGCAGTCGCAGCAGTTCCGTTAGGCGCTGCCCGTCCAGCGAAAACGAGAACATCTGCACAGTGCAAGTCGAACAAGAGGCTATTACCAAAATGTGCATTACTCTGTCACCTCTACGGTTCCACACCTCGTGGCTGTCCGGGAAGAACCCCGAGCGAAGTGAAGCGGCGGTCAGTACACCGGACACAATATGTTTTTTCATATCGGATGCTACAGCCACAAATTTATTAAAAGACAATTCCATTTTACACCTTGGCGTATAAAGATCACAGTCATTTATTTCACACAATTATCTGGTTTGGCGAAGTGCCATTTTCATGTGGTTGCTCATAACAATGATGTCTTGAATTTATCCATATTCTTGCAATATGTCGATGTCTACAACTTATTGTATATTTATGAAGTAATTTCACCTGTTTCGGTCACTTTTTATCAGTATTTAAGTAGCGCGATGTGTTTCGGCTTCATGGTACCATCGTCAGGTACATTCCAGTTTGCTGGTTCATTATATTAATTTGAAGTACGATTAGATTCATTTGGTGTCTGTGGCGGTGAGACTAAAAGTTGGAAATTGGAAATTTAGTTGTCTGGATCACAGAGTACGTTGACAAACGCATTACAGCTTAATACTTTCACACAAACATATAACAGCTGTGGTAGACTATAACCAGAACAGCTTTCCATACTCTTTAACAATTTAAAGAAGGCTTCCGCCTTACTGGTAGATGTGGTGTCATTGCATCGTTTAAGGCAAGTACTTGCATTCTTCCTTTAAAAAGGTCGATGAAGTCGTTTCGCAATATGGGCTTTTGCTCAGCGTCGTATGACCGCGTTGTCAAACTACAATTCTTTCACTCTCTCAAGCGAAACCAGTGTAAAACATCGTACATTACCCCAAGATAAAGTCACTAGTCAAAAACAAAGTTTCAGCGGAACGGAATCATTTGGGCCTCTTGATTGACTGATCCAATTAATCTAACACTGAAGATTCCTGGAAGATTAAACTATGGAGACATGGGTCTCTTGACATCTCAACATAGGTTAAATCTATTCGTCGTCCTAATACATTAATACTGTTCAGCTTAGTCCAGCAGACTGACAGTGAAAAATGGAAGCTAAGGCAAATTAATAGACTAATGATAATAATAGAAATAAACCGTTAAGTTCGAGTAGCTTCCAGCAGCGAGGGTTCTATACAAACTTACTTAGTTATTTACATAGCTAGTTCATCCATTCTGGGTATCTAGAAACTCGACGATCTCTGCCTGTTATTGATATCGATACAGGCAAGATACTGGTCCCGGGAATTCTAAGACTTTCGAGATTAAGTCGAAGATAATTTTCGGATATTTTCCCTTAATTGTACTGTGAAACCTTGCTTATTGCCACATTTCATGATTCTGGGTCAACGGGAAGTACCCTATAGTTTTTGACGAGCGACTCTGCGAATATCAAAATATGTGACGTCAATGGCCATATCTTTTGATTGCAATCACTGAGAAGCTTAAATTTCTTACATCGACAAGGAACTGTTGACTTTAACATGTGACATAAATTTGAACTTGATGTATCTAATCTGTCCCTTAGAAAAGGGGAGTCTTAATGGATTGGCAGACCGACGGATAACAAATGACAAAAATATTTTTTAATCGATATAATTACAAATTAATAATTTGCGGATCTTTTCCTTTACTTTAATTTTGCACTCTTGTTTCTTGTTAAATTTCATGATTCTAAATCTTGCGGCCGCATATCGTTTCACCTCTGAAGTTCAAAGTATCAAATGCCTTGTGGTACTGTTTCTAGTTTTGTTTGTAAAATTGATGCTTGAGATGCTTAGTCCGTAGTAACCCTAGCTGTTATAAAGTAGTAATGTTTGTGTTTTCTCATACTTCAGTTCTGCATCGTGGGAGACATGAACTAGTCCTGTAGGGTAGGAGATTTTATGGATATCGCGAAGTGAACATACTGATAGAGGAGATAAATGAAACTGTTGCTTTTTGCTTCCAGCTATGGCTGATGGTTGGTGATACTTATGTACGTTTTGTCTATCTTTGCTTCGAGTCTACTGTTACTGCACGCTTCTTCCTCGGCCAGCTCCACCGACAGCTATCCAAGGGCAACTCAACGCCCTACCCCCCCCCCCCCCCCCACCTGCTCTCGCAGTTTTATTTCTACCAGTACCGCACATTCTGCCTTTCAAAACATCACAAAAGTTCACCTGCATACCTTACAGGACTATCTTTCCTGGAAGAAAGGGTATTGCAGAGACATGTCGTAGCAAAACCCTGGGAGATTGTTTTCAGAATGAATTTTATTCGGCAGCGGAGTGTCATGAGGGCGGGTCAAGAGTCGTGCTTGGAAAGCTCAGTTGGTAAAGCGCTTTCCCACGAGCGGCAAAGGACTAAGCATCGAACGCAGCTCCATTACAGAGGTTTAATCTACCGCGAAGATTCTAGTCAGGACACGCTCCACTACTGATTGAAAATTCATTGTACTCGTAGAAACAGTTCCACAGACTTTGACTAAGCCATGTCTCTGCAGTATCCTTTCCTCCAGGAATGTTAGTTCCACAAAGAATGCAACCTCCTTCCAAGTTTTTCAGTCTATTTCTGACCACCCTGTATTGCGATCTCGCCAGAGGATTCTTTGGGTTCCATAGCCTCCAAAAATTTTGCACTATGAAACCGTTATGGTTTGCTCCTCTGCTGTTTGACTCTTGAGAATGTGAACCTATAATTTCGTAAAGATTAGCTAGCTTCGGCCGTGCGTCATTTTCAAATTTTATTGGCAAAGTATCTAACGTATACAAGGTGATTCCGCTGCCCTTACCTATGGCTTTTATGCAACCGGCAACACCTTCAAAGACCATGTGTCAGATTGTCTTTTTCTCTCGCAAACTATTAGTCCTACAGAAAAATGAACAGGATCTTCCAATACGAAATTTAATGTATTTCCAATTTGTACTGGGATACGTTTGCGTTAGAGGAGGTAATTTTCGAATTGTTCTAGAAAATTGTACAAACATGAAAAATCCAAGAAAACTGTACATACATGAGCTTCAAACTTGGTTCTCTTGAATAACTCAGAAACCAAGGCCTCCGACGAAAACGTATCACAGAACAAAATTTAATGACATTAAATTTCCTACAAAAAGGCTCATTTTTTCTGTAGAGACTGAGTAGGCAAATGTTTCATGTGGTTTTGGAAGGCATTTCAGACTGCATAAAACCCATAGGTAGAAGCATCTGAATCACCAAGTGTACAGTAAAATAAAACTGTCGTCAGCGTGAAGGTTGGTTTGACCACTGTCGTGCTTCAAAAGGTTTGATTTTATTGGATGAGTTATGATCTGGTCTTCCTCTGGTGTTTTAAATGACTTACCCAGAACAAACCTGAAGGGGCTGGGAGAGAAGATGGAGGGTGGAAGAGCGCTATAACTTAATGTCGACTCTGAACCATTGCCTAAGGCGAAAAAAGCGTTATGTGACAAAAATAATTATAGAACAAAATGAGTATTGACCTCCATACTTTTTACTCCGGAATTTGACAACTGCTGAATCACACAGATCCTGTCTTTGTAGATATCTGTAAGGCGTTTCACGCTACATCATATCATCGGTTACTAACCAACATACGACCATATGGAGTGTCTTGGCAAATATGTGTTTGGGTTGAGGAGTAGTTGACTAACATAAGGGACGATCAAAAAGCTTCCAGTCGAAGGCTGTACAGTCCGTAATCCACACGCTAGTCAGTCACTGAGGCAACATCCCACTGACACAGCAAGTTGAAGATTGCCGTTTCGTAAAACACTGTGTCCTGATGTGACAAGGAGTCTGTAGTGCCAGCTGAAAATCCTCGTCCGTCAAGGGTCGTCGACCCCTGAAGGCCATTTTTAAGGGACTGAATGTGTGATAATTCCGTGAGTCCAGATCAGGAGAATAAGGCGGGTGCTAGAGTGCCTCCCACTTGTTCATAACATATGAGGCAGGCCTTCCAGAATGAGTACCGTCTTGTATCGAATCGCGAGCAGCACGGAAATTCGCGCTCCACTGCACAACAGTGGTTTCGACAGACACACTACTCCATGCACGTTCTTCATTCCCCAACGGATCTCTACCGACGCTTGGTCCTCAACACCCAAGAAAAGAACAACAGCACATTGGTCCTGTTTGGATGCATTTAGTGATAACGTCGCTATAGTTCACATACACTCATTTACCATATACACGTCTTAAAACACAAATGACACACTAACCCTTTACCTACTTATTGGTGATTGTATAATCGCATCGAAATCGCGCTTCGTTGCAGCAATTCCCTCAAATAGAAAAGTTTTGGTCGCTCCTTATATATACATAAAAAAAAAGTTTTGCGTCACCTCGGTTCCGAGAGTTCCGGAACCTGTACAGAAAATTGGAATAGAGATCAACATGAACATCATTTCCGCTCTTTTTATTGCCCATGTAAACCACACATTGCATGTTGTATCACCATACAGCGAGACCTTCATAGATGGTGGTCCAGATTGGTGTTCACACCGGTACCTCTAATGACTAGTAGCACGTCCTCTTGCATTGAAGCATGCCTGTATTCATCGTGGCATACTATCCACGAGTTCATCAAGGCACTGTTTGTCCAGATTGCCCCACTCCTCAACGGCGATTCGGCGTATAACCTTCAGAGTGGTTGGTGGATCACGTCGCCCATAAACAGCCCTTTTCAATCTATCCCAGACATGTACGATAGGGTTCATGTCTGAAGAACATGCTGTCCACTCTAGTCGAGCGATGTCGTTATTCTGCAGGAAGTCATTCACGGATGTGCACGTTGGGGGCGCGAATCATAGTCCACGAAGTGGAATGCCTCCCAAGTATTCTACCGATATGGTTGCACTATCGGTTGGACGATGACATTCACATATCGTACAGCCGTTACAGCGACTTCCATGACCACCAGCGGCGTACGTCGGCCCCATATAATGCCTTTCCAAAACAGCAGGGAACCTCCACCTTGTTGCACTCGCTGGACAGTGTGTCTAAGGTGTTCAGCCTGACCGGGTTGCCTCTAAACACGTCTCCGACGATTGTCTGGTTGAAGGCATATGTGACAATCATCGGTGAATAGAACGTGATGCCAATCCTGAGCGGTCCATTTGGCATGTTGTTGGACCCATCTGTACCGCGCTGCATGGTATCATGGTTGCAAATATGGACCTCGCCATGGACGTCGGGAGTAAAGCTGCGCATCATGTAGCCTATTGCCCACAGTTTGAGTCGTAAGACGACGTCCTGTGGCTGCACAAAAAGCAGTATTCAACATGGTGGCGTAGCTGTCAGGGTTCCTCCGAGCCATGATCGTAGGTAGCGGTCATCCACCGCAGTAGTAGCCTTTGGGCGGCCTGAGCGAGGCATATCATCGACAGTGCCTGTCTTTCTGTATCTCCTTCATGTCCGAACAACATCGCTTTGGTTCACGCCTGGACGCTTCCCTTGTTGAGAGCCCTTCCTGGCAGAAAGTAACAATGCGGACGCGATCGAGCCGCAGTATTGACTGCCTAGGCATGGTTGAACTACAGGCAAGACGAGCCGTGTACCTCCTTCTAGGTGGAATGACTGGAATTGATCGGCCGTCTAATAGGCGCCGCTCGTGCATACTTGTTTACATCTTTGGGCGGGTTTAGTGACATCTCTCAACAGTCAAAGGGACTGTGTCTGTGATACAATATACACAGTCAACGTCTATTTTCAGGGGTTCTGGGAACCGGGATGATGAAAAACGTTTTTTGATGTGTGTAGAATCCAGTACGTTGTACTGAAAGGCGAATATTCCGCTGAACCTAAAGTAACGTACAATAGGGCTTTGGGCTTCTTAACAGACACGCACGATTTGTCAGGGTGGATCAACAGCCCTTTAAGGTAGTTCGCTGACGATGTTGCTATGTACAACCGCGTGTCGAAAAGTAATGCCTCCGATTTCTTTGTGTGAAAACTCTTAAGGATTTTTAAGTTAAACAAATGTTATTAACGTTCTACACCTTTGTTTATCATTTCAAAATATTTGCAGCCATTTACCGCTAGAGGACCCCGAACTGTAACTTGGTGGTGAGCAACGTAACTATGTCGGCGCGTGATACTTGACATGCTGTAATCGCGTTTCGAATTCGAAGAGATCGTCGCACATGGCGTACCTTATCCTTCAGCATGACAATGGTAGACCACACAGGACATGCGCAACAGTCCGACGCCTTGGGTTCACTGCCATCGATCATGCTCCACACAGTCCCAACTTGGCCCTCTCCGATTTTCATCCGTTTCCAAAACTTAAAGAACACTTTCAATGATTACCTTTTGATGGTGATAAAACAATGCAAGCAGAGGTGCGGATGTGGCTGCGTCAACAAAGTCAAACATTCTACGGTGGGGATATCAAAAAACTAGTCTCTCGTTGGGAGAAGTATGTTCGTCGCCAGGGTGAATATGTTGAGAAATGGACATGTAGACATGAGAAATACAGATGTGGAATGGTAATACCGTTTGTTTTATGTAAAAAGTCTTAAGATTTTTCCCTGGAGCTCGTACAAAATTATATCGTGTCCGGCTACCGTTAGTAATTGCAAAATGACCCGGACAAAATTCTGCTTAGTATCATGAGTGGCAATTCTCTTTAAATGTAGATAATTTCTGTAACAAAGAGAAAGAACGTGGTAGTTTTTTCAAAGGATCAGTAGTGAACATTTTGAGCAGGTCGTAGTTTGTAAGCATTTTCGGGTAATAGTAAGAGACGATGTGTAGTGGGACATCACATAAAATCGGTATTAGGAAAGTCAAATACAAGAATTAGTTTCGTTGGATGTGTTTTGGGAAAATTCAGTGCATCTTTAAAGAAAATCGCATACTAGTACAGGTTATTCCCCCAGCGCTTGGAGTGCCCATTAGGTATGCATGACAACAGACAATCAGGGCCGCGCTGCTAGGCTAGTAATCGATCTCTACAGCCCATGCGAAAGGGTAACAGAAATGCTCAGGTAGTAAGAAAACGTAGTTTTCATCAAATCATGTGCGACCATTTTACTGACCCATTGCATCTTTCGCATGGGGGTCATGAAAGTTAAACAAGAAAAGTTCCTTATCCATATGAACGATTTAAAAGACAGTCTGAGCAGCCGTCTAAGGTTGTATGCAGATGGTGCTGTCGTCTATCGTCTAGTAAAGTCATGAGAAGACCAAAAAAATTGCAAAAAAATTTAGAAAAGATATCTGTACAGTATAAAAATTGGCAACTGACTCTAAATAATAAACGTCTGAGGTCATACACATGAGTGCAAAACGGGATCCGTTAAAATACAGACCATAAATCAGTCAAATGTAAAGATCGTAAATTCAACTAAATACATAGGAATTTCAATTACGAACATCTTAAATTGGAAAGAACACATTGAAAATGTTGTTGGAAAGGCAAATCAGAGACTGCGTTTTATTGGCAGTATACTTATAAAATGTGACAGACCTACACTATGCTCGTCCGTCCCCTTTTGTACTGTTACGCGTCCTGGGAATCTTACCAGATAGGATTGACGGAGGACATCGAGAAAGTTCAAAGAAGAGAATCACGTTTTGTATGATCGCTAAAAATTGGAGAGAGTGTCACTGATATGATACAGGATTTGAAGGGGACATCATTAAAACAAAGGCGTTTTTCGTTGCGGCGGAACCTTCTCATGAAATTTAAATCACCAGCTTTCTCCACCGAATGCGAACATATTTTGTTGACGCCGATCTACATACGGAGAAACAAAAATGTCGTGTGGTTCAAATGGCTTAACATCTGAGGTCATCAGTCCCCTAGGCTTAGAACTACTTAAATCTAACTAACCTAAGGACATCACACACATCCATGCCCGAGGCAGGATTCGAACCTGCGACCGTAGCGGTCTCACGGTTCCGGACTGAAGCGCATAGAACCGCTCGGCCACAGCGGCCGGCTACGGGGAAACGATCATAATTATAAAATAAGGTAAGATATAGGTGTTCGTTTTTTTCTGGGCGCTGTTCGAGAATGGAATGATGGATAATTAGTGTCAGGTGGTTCGATGAACCGTTTGCCAGCCACTTAAGTGCTATTTTCATAGAATCCATGTGATGTACATATAGATGTACTCGTCGGTACCCTTAGTTTCTCAAGTGATTTACAATGAATTACTGCTAGGGGGAGCAAGATCTTTTGCATAATCTTTGTAGAATCTTATAGGTAGCTCATCTGGTCCTGGAGCCTTTCCACTAATAAATGATTTTTGTTGTATTTCTGTTCCGTGATCTTTATCTCAATATCTGCAGTTTACATGTTCGTACAGAGATTGAAATGAGAGACCGTGGTACGATCCTCTGCGGTGATACAATTTCGAAAGACCGAATTCAGCATTTCAGACTTCTCTCTGTTACCTTCTGTTTCGATGCCAGTATGGTCACTGAGTGAATGAATAGATTATTTTGACCCAATTACTGAATTTACATTGTACCAAAACCTCTTAGGGTCTGTACTCAGATCGGTTGACAAAGGTTTAATGTTTTACTTTAAAAGTCATTGAACGCTTCCCTCATGGCCCTCCTTACGCTTATTTTCGCTTCGTTCATCTTTTGTTTGTCAGCTACGTTTTTTACTTCTCTTGAATAAGAGATCAAGTACTCTTAGTTTACGTAGCAGTTTCATATCACGCCTATGAAACCGTGGAGGATCTTTCCTATCTATTAAGACCTTACTCGAGACATGTTTGTCTGGGGCACATTAGAGGATGCCTTTGAATTTTTTTCCGTTTGTTCTCTACATCTTCGTCTCAGCACAGAATATTTGATGCCGACTGCAGAAACAAACCGAAATATCCTGTCACTCTAGCTAAGCAAAAATATCTTCCTAAATTTCTTAACATTCTTTGTAAGACACGTTGTCCTGGGTGCTATCACAGCCTTATGATCATTGATACCTTCCTCTACGTTAACTGATTCACTAAGTTTTGCATTTCAAACTTTGCTGAAGGATTTTGCTAAACCGGTTCCAGTCTTGCGCAGACCGTACCGCACACTGTACATCATGTAACACTTGATAATGATCACGCACCGTTTTATCGAGAGCACCATTTTGTGTTTCTTCCAACCGTTCGCTAAACCCGTCTGCTCCTCACACTCAGTGAAGAGTACTGAAACAGTGAAGCACTCAGGACAGAGAATGCAGGAGATGCTGTGTCAGAAACCCATTAGTGCTTGAAAATCATGGTTTTCAGCATTTTCTAGGACGGGCACTTCTACTGTAAAGTAAGAAGTATCATTCCAAGTCAGTCTCACAAATATTTTCCGAGTCAGCTTTATTTTACTTGCATATAGGCTGATTCATCTGCCCCTGGCTACGGGTTTCATGCAACCTGCTGCACATTCCACAAGCTAGATTTTCACATTTTCTCGCTCGCTGCACAATCTTTTCGTAGGAAACTTAATGTAGTTAAATTTTGTACTGGGTTCCGTTTTCGCTGGCGGCTGCGATATTTGAGTTAATCAGGAAAAACGCGTTTGATAGTTGCATTTGTACGTTTTTCTTGGATAACGGGAATCATCGCCCTTGTGAAAACGTATTAGAGAACAAAATTTATGTACACGAAACTGCCTACAAAAAGATCTTCACTTTTTATATAGGACTAAATACTTTGTACGTAACGAGCGAGAGAATATGAAAACCTCGCACGTTGTTTTTGAAGGTGTTGTGAGTTGCTTAAAAACCAGAGGTAGAGACAGCTCAATACTTTGTATCTGTTATACGTGGCGTTAACTGGGACATTCATTTTTTCTTGCCGATATCTCAAAGCTTCGTTACTTTATAAAATAGTGAAAACAACAGTATCTTGCAGTTTTATTTAGAACTTAACCATTCGCACTGAAGGAACCTCAAATGTATCTCCTACTGAAGGATTTTGTGTCCGTGTGTTATCGTTGCTACAGCATCCTCGAAATTTGGCTTTTTATGTAGCAAAAGTAATTCAAAATTGGCCCGGCAAACTAAGGCATATATTTGGATACAACAGGCCAACGTTTTTCTTTCTCCTATGATATTATGTATGGTTTCTAAAGTTCTTATAGTGACAGTACTTTTACATCAGAGTATTTTATTCCAGTCTCCCCTTTACAGCTTGTTTTCTGTAAGCAGATCCATGTGTCAGAGCTAATTTGTCATATTTAGTGGAAATATTAAGACGACAGACGCATTAATGGTGGACATAAAAAAATTGCCTCTCACGTAACACCGTTTGAATGGTTTTTTCTACAAGGGGCAGGTTTTTGTGAACCATACAGACACCGTTTTAACCCCTTCCCTGAAAAATATGTCTTCAAATTTTGTTCAAAATCACTTTTCTGCATGACTCGTATTGAACTGCACTCTATGAGTAGAAAAATCAAAAAAGAAAAAAGCCGCAGCACGAAGGAATGATCCGAATGGGACGGAAATCGGTAGATGTCATTTCGAAAAAATTGGAAAATTTGTTCAAGAGAAAGAGTTACACAAATTGAGCAAGCCGAAAACGAGTTGTTCAACCTCTGGTACATACGCAAGCAGTTATTCGTATGAGGGTTGACTGACTGAGTTGCATGTCCTGAGGTTGTTCGCCGTTGTGGTTTGCAGCTCTCCATGCTATTCTATCCAGTGCAAGCCTCCTCATGTCACAGTACCTACTGCAATCCAGTAAAGCTGCATGCCCTGGGGAAAAATTAGGCTGTAGTTTCCCCTTGCTTTCAGCCGTTTGCAGTACCAGCACAGCAATGCCGTTTTGGTTAGTGTTATAAGGCCAGATCAGTCAATCGTCCAGACTGTTGCCTCTGCAGCTACTGAAGAGGCTGCTGCCCCTCTTCAGGAACCACATGTTTATCTGGCCTCTCAACAGATACCCCTCGGTTGTGGTTGCACCTTCGGTACGGCTATCGCTGAGGCATGCAAGCCTCCCCACCAACGGCAAGGTCCATGGTTCATGGGGGGCCTCCTGAGGTATACTATATAAAATTCTGTGCAGTATCTGCGTTAGATTGTCAAAATCCTGAGATGGTTGCAGGGCCCTACCCGTATTGCTCCAAACGTTCTCAGTTGGGGAGAGATCCAGCCATCTTTATGACCAAGGTAGGTTCTGGAAAGCATAACGAACAGTAGAAATTCTCGCCGTGTGTGGATGGACATAATGTTTCTGTAATGTAGAAGCAGGTTGGCAAGCTGTGAAGGGCAACAAAACGGGGCGTAGAATATCGTGGAAGTACTACCACCCTGTAACGTTGCCGCGGATGACAACCAAAGGGGTCCTGCTGTGGAAAGAAGTGACACATGAGACTACCCCTGACGGTTGCACGGCGGGCGACAGTCTGCTGGTATCGCACCTCTGCTACGTCTCCGCTGGTCATCGAAGCTCAGATCGAAGCGGAATTCATCAGTGAAGACAATTCTGTTGCAGTAAGTGAGATTCCAGGGCGTATAATTTGGCACGATATCCCTCAAGAGGACATTCAACAACTCTATCAATCAACACCAAGCTGAATAAATGCTTGCATGAGGGCCAGACGTGGATCAACACTTTATTTACTTGCTCAATTTGAGAATCTCTCACTCTTGAATAAATCATCCAAATTTTCTAAACTTGCAATCATTTGTTTGCTTGTACACATATAACATATCTACTAATTTACATACCATGCAAATAATTCCTTCGTGGTGCGTCTTTTTTTAATCTTAGAGTGTATGTTTTAGTAACTGAAAGATGCATACATAAATAGTTTGGAAAATTGTGTGATTTACACTGATGAGTCAAAACATTTTGACCACCTAGCTAATTACTTGATCGTCCACATGTGGAATGCAATACAGGAACAGTTCTGATTGGCATGGATTCAACAAGTCCTTGGTAGGAGGACGGATATATGTAGCACCGTATATCTATGCACGTGTCATGTAGTTCCCGTAAAGTACTGGCTGATAGTTTGTGGGCGTAGATCTGGTGTCCTATAATGTCCCAGATATGTTCCATCGGGTTCATATCAGGAGCATTTGGTGGCCACGACGTCGAAATTAGTTGACTACCATGCTTCTCAAACCACCACAGCAAGATTTTGACAGTGTCCCACTTACAGTTATCCTGTTGCTTGATACCATCGCTGTCGAGAACACATCAAGCATGAAGGGGTGTGCTTGGTCCGTAACAACGTTCACGTAGTCCTCAGTTGTCATCCTGTCTTCGATTACTACCACCGGTCCCATGGAAGCCCAGTTGGAAGTCATCCACACCCTAATACTGCCCTCACCAACATGCGTCCGGCGTGATGTCATTCAGAGCATTCAGTCACCTGGAGGACATGATATTCACACACAAACACCGATCTAGTTCAACAGCAAACGTAATTCATCCGAGCAGGAGACATGATTCCATTGACACCCTGTCCAGTCTCATATCATCCTGTGCCCATTACAATCGTAGTTGACGATGTCATAGGGTCAACATGGGAACGAGTAGAGGTCGTCTACTGTGGAACCTGATGTTCGACAACGTCCACCGAACGGTGCGCTCCGAAAAACTTGCATCAACATTAGGCTCTGTCGTCAAATACGTCACAGATCCCCGCCTGTCCTGGTTTACAGGGCAGGCAAGACTCCGACCGCCGCATTCTGTGATCAGGCGTGTGCACGTCAAACATACTGTCGCCTGCTCGTGTTTCCGCCGTCCTCCTTTCTCACTTTGCATAGATGCTCACGACTGTAGCTGGCGCGTTACGTGGCTGATCGCGACAGTTTTCTGCCGGAAGTCGTCACAGGCGACGAAACATCAGTTCAACCTTAAATAAAACGGCAATCCATGGAATGGCCTCTCCTCTGAAGAAGAAGTTCAAAACCGCATCCTCAGCATTTAAAGTCACGGCAACGGCCTTCTGGGACCCTGTAGGGGTTGTTCTGCCCGATGTCTTAATTCATGGCGCAAGGACCAACTCTGAACTTTACTGTACTACCCTCCGGAAGTTGAAGAAACGATTTCAGCGTGTTAGTCACTACAAAAATGTATACGAACTTCTCCTCCTCCATGACAACACAAGCCGTCACACATTTCTGTTCATCCGAGAGGAGATCACAAAACTTCATTGGACTGTTCTTTCTCATCCACCCTACAACCTGAATCTCGCACCTTGCGACTTTCATGTGTTTTGCTCAACGAAAGATGCTCTCGCCGAGACGTTGGCTGCTACGTCGACCAGTAGAGTAGTACCAGGCGGTCTCACACGCCCCCCCCCCCCCCCCAGTCGCGGTGAACTGATATTATGTTGAAAAACAAGGTTTTGTGTCAAAAGAGTAGGGAAGAAAGAATATGGTGTACTAGAATCCTGAATAAAACCATCCTACTCTCAGAAAGAAATGTATTACTTAGTGAAGGCCCTTCGTACAAGAATGGAAACAGAAAAAACTGCTACATCTACATCATTGATATCGACTTTGTAGGAGGACTGTGGAAAAATGATGCTGTGTTCCATCATTGTAAAATGCCTCGAAGGAAACGATCTCTTGGCACATAACCTGCACAGATTCCAAAAATGTTGACCTTGTGAAACGCAATTGACCCTTAATTCACATGAAGTAACGTATATTATCCACTAGGACTCTCAAGTTGATTAAACATTTCCTTTATTTTCAAAAGGCTTTTGATACTGATCCTCATAGGCGACATCCATTGAAATTGTGTACCTATGGCGTACCGTTTCTGCTGTGCCACTGGATACGAGATGTCTTGTAAGAAAAGTCACCGTTCGTTGTGACGAACGGAAAGTCATCTAGTGAAGATATTTGGGCGTTCCTAAACAACTGTTACAGGCTACCTGCTGTTCGTAATCTATTTCAATGATTTAAGAGTCAATATGAATAGCACTCTCAGACTAGCTGCAGATGATGCTATCGTTTACTGTCTGCTAAACTCTTATCAAGGTCAGACGAATTACAAAATGGTTTAGAAAAGACGACTGCATGCTGCGAGAAGTGGCAATTGACCCTGAACAATAAAAAGTTTGAGGTCATCCATATGAGTAGCAAATGTTTTTGAAAATATTGCTGGAGGGAATCAGTTATCGAAATAGAATATTTGATATTTATTGTAAAAAAGCCTACTCGCAAGGGCACCCTTATTATAAGATAACCGATTTAGATCACCACATGATCATTTTCAGACCTTCATAACGATACTGATGGACAATGGCTGTTGACGGAGCAGGAACCGTTGAATGACTATAGTCAACTGCAGACTATCGTCATTCAGCGATTACTGCTCCGTCTACAGCCATTGTCCATCAGTATGGTTTTGAAGGTCTGAAGATAATCATGTTGTGCTCGAATCCAGTCACCATGTAATAAACGTGTCTTTGCGATCTAGCATGTTTTACGATTAATTGCAAGTAAAGAATTACTCTACATTTTCGTTACACAATAAATAACACAAACTTAAAGGCTGTCCGTTAATCCAAATACCTGGGGTTCAGAGTTATGAATAATTTAAATTTTACATCACGCTGAAAATGTCGTGTGGAAGGCAAATCAAAGATTTCGGTTTATTGACCGGCATGACACTTAGGAAATGCAAGGAGTCTGCTGTAGTGGCTGCCTACGCTACGCTTGTCCGTTCTCTTTTGCAGTATTGATACACGGCAGCGAACAGTTACTAGATAGAATTGACGGAGGACATCGCGACAGTCAAGAAAGGGCAGCTTTTTATATGATATGATGAAAAAGAGGAGAGAGTGTCACGGAAATAAAAGCTAGTTGGGGAGTCAGTAGCTGAAACAATGGCTTTTACCGTTGCTGAGATATTTCTTCATGAAATAACAGCCATCAGATTTCTTCTCCAGAAGTCAAGAAATTCTTTTGACTCCCTCCTTCATAGGAAGAAACGTCTATTGTGATAGGATAAGAGATACGGGAGTTCGCACGGAATGATTTAGTTGTTAATTTTTTCCCACCTGCTATCCGAGAGTAAAGCTGTAGAGAAATAGTCTGAAAGGGAGTCGATGGTTTTCCATGCAGTTAAGTTATATTGCATAATAATCATACAGATACTCTAGAATCATCAACTTACGTGTAATTACGTATAAAGACGGAATTAAGTCAGTTGTTTTATGGCTGGGAAACATGTTTGTTACTTGTCTGCCATATATGTAGGTGATCTTGTACTTATCTACACGCCGGGACACCAACCTCAGTAGACCTTGACGATAACTTCACTTAACAAAGTGTAATTCTACCCAACATTGTTGTACTTAATAATGGCTTGAGGCCGAAATCATCATAGTAATATAAATTAAAAACGATTTTACAAAAATGGTTCAAATGGCTCTGAGCACTATGGGACTTAACTTCTAAGGTCATCAGTCCCCTAGAACGTAGAACTACTTAAACCTAACTAACCTAACGTTATCACACACATCCATGCCCGAGGCAGGATTCGAACCTGCGACCGTAGCGGTCGCGCGGTTCCAGACTGTAGCGCCTAGAACCGCTCGGCCATCCTGGCCGGCGAAGATTTTACAGTCAAATGGTGTAAATATCATTCGAACATTATTACATGACTGTGAACTAGAAGTACGAAAAATTATGAAATTAACTATTTTAATCTAAGACACAGGGGGAAAATGCTGTGGATCTGGTTTGTTTACAATTAATTTGTGATAACTGAAACACTGCTGCAATAACACTACAGTACAAGTAAGTGTGGGCACTGAATCTTTTTTATCGAATTAGATGCCAGTCTGTTTGCTGTAAGGCAGTTTCTCATGTTTCCGATTTCCGCACCTACCTTTGAAGCGAGACCTATGTAAGTCAAGCAGTTATAGGCAATGAATGATAGTCGTGGAAGGTCGCTCGGCGTGTCCATGATGATGCTGGCGTTGACGGTGAGGAGGAGGCAGACGTGTGAGACCATGACGAAGGCGAGCACCAGCAGGTGTCGACATCTGCGGCCCGGGGGCGGAACCCACAGTCCCAGGATGCCGAGACCCCTCACCACGTGGGGCAGCGGCCACACCAACTCCGGCTCTGTCGCTGCCATCTCTGTCAACAAAACGCGTATGTTGTATTACTGGGGACCAGAGTTCTTCTCTGTGGGTGTTCACGACAGAGGCTTCTCTTCTGGAGAGGCTAGCCATGGACCCTGCACTACTGAAGGCAACAAGAGATGTTAGACCTGAGTTTCTCCTGGCGTATAAAACTTTCAAATAACTTCCGGGAATTCAGCCAGGTAACACTTTCAGCGACCGCCGATATTTCGGCGGGAGAACACCCCGCCATTTTCAAGGCAAACTGCAATGGACAGGCGGCGTACATGCAAATTTAAAACCTCGGTTCTCGGACTGAAGCAGGAAAGATAACACACACACTGAACACTAGTGCCACCAAAGATGACCAAAGTCAGAGGTATCGATAGTGAGACTATGAATTCGCAGGTGAGGTAGCATTGACTCTGTCCCTCTGTTTTTTGACAAGGGAGAGAGCCGGATTCCAGAGTTTAAACAGAGACCTCCATCCCTGTTAACGAGGTTGCTCGCTAATTTAATCTCAACTGCCTCCATAATAACACTGTCCCATTAGCTGGACGTGCATGCCAATATCTCGGTGTTATTATATAACATGTGGTGACCAGTATCCAAACAATGTTCGGCAATAGCAGATCTATTTGGCTGCTGTAATCGTGTGTGCCGTTCGTGCTAAATACATCGGTCCTCCACGGTCCTGATAGTTTGACCAATATATGCCATGCCGCTGCTACAAGGAATACGATATACACCCGCCTTACGCAGTCCAAGATCATCCTTAACGAAACTCAAAAGTGCTCTAATTTTAGATGGCGGTCGGAAAACACATTTCACATCGTATTTCCGTAAAATACGACCGATCTTGTTGGACGTGTTTCCTACGTAAGGCAAAAAGGCAGTAGACTTAGGTGTTGACTCAGAATTATCATCAATCACCCAGTGTACAGTTGGTCGATAGCATAACGCACGTTCAATCCGTCTATCACTATAACCATTTTGACGAAATGTAACTTCAAGATGGAACAGCTCGGCCGGCAAAGTCTCAGCGTCAGAAACGACATGTGCCCTGTGTACCGAGGTACGAAGTACACCTTCACGCTGAGCCGTATGGTGACAACTATTAGCCTGTAAGTACAAGTCGGTGTGAGTACGTTTCCTGTAGACTGCATGTCCCAATGATCCATCATCCTTCCTCCTAACCAACACGTCAAGAAAGGGAAAGATGAAACTTCCTGGCAGATTAAAACTGTGTGCCCGACCGAGACTCGAACTCGGGACCTTTGCCTTTCGCGGGCAAGTGCTCTACCATCTGAGCTACCGAAGCACGAAGCACGACAAGTTTCATATCAGCGCACACTCCGCTGCAGAGTGGAAATCTCATTCTGGAAAGGGAAAGATGTTTGCAATCAGGGTATTGCAGTATGCCGCGGTGGTAGGCATGCTTGCAGATGAAGTAAGCCGGCACTTCATTATACTGGGTGACTCACGGCAGACGAATGGTTTTGAACTGCGTAGTACTGAGGGCGCGGTGGTGGGAGGCGGTCATGGTGGGGATAGTTCTGATCCACACAAGACGCCATTTCATTTACTCAGTCACTATGGAGCAGTGGGATTTGCAACGTCGAGTGTTTGTCCATGACAGTTTCGTGAAAAATAGTGAGTTTGTTATTGCTACTCAGCGATTGTTTTGTGCGCAGTTTAATGTCGGCCGACATGGAGCTGTTCCGAGCCGTAACACAATCCTCATATGGGTGGAAAACTTCAGATCAACTGGAAACATATTGGATAAGAAGCATCTTGGCCCGAGACGCAGAGTAACGACACCAGAAAATGTTGACAGGCTAAGGCAAGCGGCAGTCAGAAGCCCAGGACGGTCAGCTAGACGTCATGCTTTTGTGTTAAGAATCAATCGTGAATCGGTTAGATGAATTTTGCATAAAGAATTAAAATTCCATCCCAGCAAGATGCTCATTGCCCAACAACTTAAGGAAACTGATTTTGCTGTACGAGAAGACTTCGCTTATAGAATGCAAGTGATTTTGGTATCGAATGAAAATGAAATTTTATTGATGAGCGATGAGGCTCATTTTCATTTAAATGGGACTGTGAATAAGCAAAACCTACGTTACTGGGATCCAGAGCATCCGCACCTTATCCACCAGCGTCCTCTACACTCATAAAAGTAACAGTCTGGTGTGCTCTTGGCTCTGTTGGCATTATTGGACCTTATTTTTTGAAGAGAACGGGGCCACAGTTACTGTTAATTCGGTTCATTACATTCATATGCTTGAAACATTCTTGAAACCAGAACTAAGAAGACAACGAAGCCCTTTAAATCGCGTTTGGTTCCAGCAGGATGGGGTAACATCGCACACTGCAAACACTTCAATGACAGTTCTTAGATGCGTGTTTCCTGGTCGAATTATTTCACGTTTTGGCAATGTTCCTTGGCCTCTCAGGTCTCCCGACCTGTCAGTGTGTGACTTTTTTCTGTGGGGGTACCTTCAGAACTGTGTCTATAACCACAAACCACGAAATTTGGACGAGTTGAAGAATGCAATCATTCAAGAAATTGCTGCCATCCCTGCAGAGATTTTAATCCGTGTGATGGAGGATTTTGAGAAGAGACTTGAGTCTGTATTCAAAATGATGGACATCACCTTTACGACATTATTTTTCACAAATAGCTTTGTTAACTAAAATGAAAAATAATGAGCTTTGATTTTGTGTAAATAAACATGCATTAATTTTAAATTTGGCTGATTATTATTTAATTAAAAACCGTCCTTCTCCTGTGTGCCACCCTGTATCTTCAAGCGACGCTTTCTGCAATTTTGGAAATTATTACTGCCTTTTCACGCTTTGTAACTTAGAACATGCCAATTTCATTCTTGCTCTTCAGTTTTATACGACTGTTGAAAACGAAAAATGCGGCATTCTTATGGACAAGGTCATTTTATTGTAAAGTGAGGTGAGAGATAGTTTATGACTGTAGGAGTATATGATAAGTTCAGACCAATTGAAACACACACTTGGCAGTAAAGGGTACCAAAACAGTCCCATCAATACATACTATATCCCCTCTGTCGGCAAAGCAGGCGTGTATTCTCGCATGCAAACGATCTTAAAGGTGCCGAATTCCATCTTGTGACAGATTATATCAGGCATCTTCCACCTTTTGTTGGAATTCGCCAATGGTTCCAGCAGGCTCCAGGCAACGAGTAAGTTCCCACTTCATCATGCCTCGAAAGTGTTCAATTGTCGAGAAATCTGGCCACCTTGCTGGCCAGGAATGTTATTGTTCTCAGTGAAGAGCGTATTGTGGATCAGCATTGTTCTACTGAAAAAGCACATCACTTATCTCACAAAGGAATGGTAATGACCTGAGGATAACAACTTGCACACTGCAGTGGGCACCAGTTACTTTTCGCTTCAGAATCCCAAACGTGATGTGTAACTAATGGTCCATACACCATCAAGTCTTGGGTGGGGCCTGTGTCTCATGAGTGAATGCACTGCAGAGTAGACTGCTTACCAGATCTGCAGCATAAACGTGTACACCCACCACTCTCATACAGACAGAACCTACTTTTGTCAATGAAGGTAATGGAGCGCCATTCCAGTCGACAGTAGAGTTCCACTTGGTGTCATGGTCTCAGTGGTGGCCTGGATAGGCGAACACACGATCGTAGTCCTGCTGCAAACAAACGGTTCCCAATGACCTTTGATGACATAGCAAGTGCAACATCTTCCCTAAAAGATGTTCGGTCGGCTCCCACTGCTCGCACAGTGCATCGATTTTGACATGTATCTGTACCACATGGACATCAAGAACCTAGTCTTCAGGTGTAGGAATGTTCCAACACTACTGCTAAAAGAAGCAATGCACCAGCAATAATTTGTGCACAACATGTGTAGCCATCCATCGATACATCTATTCAGCTTCGTGCAGGCCCACAATGCGAACCCATTCAAATGTCTGAAGTTGTTCAACAAGAGTACGTACTCGTCGGTGAGCTATGGGTGTACTCTAGACTGAATGTTGCAAACAATGGTTACTTCCAAACTGCCTGCAAAGTCTAAAGAATGAGCGCACAGTCAGGCTTCCTGAACACCATCTAATCAGGGATGACCATGACAAATGAATCACTGACATTATAATCTGAGAGTATGCATATGTTGTGTCCTACTGCACTGAAGACATTCCTTGACGGTGTTGCATTTTTCTTTTCTGTCAGCGTAGAAAGAGATGAAGTTCCCCACTATTAAAGGGCTGTATGCATTATGTTTAAGTGAACGTACCTGTTGTGTTCAGTATCTCAGCCAGTAAATATTGCATAACTAATCTGCGTGTCAGGGATCCAATTGTGCATGGATGCTATAATTTTTATTTTCATCTACAGTTTCTTTCAAATCAGGCAACAATTTGTTAAATCGAAAGAGCCAATTTTTACTACAATGTGGATTCCTCGTTAAAATGGATGAGGCACTTCCATTGCCAAGTCAGTTTCTTCTGTTTCTATTTGATCCTGGTCCCATATGCTTGAGTCAGTCAAGGATGGGACGAACGATTGTTTCGTGAGTAGTCTCCTTAGCAAACATTCTCTTCATTGTTCTTGGAGCATAACACTTTACAAACTTGGAATTGTTTCCTTTTCAATTTGGGTGTTGTATTTTTTTCTAAGATTATTCTACCTTATCTCAAAGCCTCTACTCCACAGTAATCTCATGCTGCTGTAGAGTTTAGGAGTGTTTTCCTAATCTAAACTGCACTCACAAACTAGGTGCATCAGTTACTTCACAGACGTTTTCCTTTTCAGGCACTGGAAAAAAAAGAAACATGACACAATCAAATATATCGTGGATGCTTTTACAACAAACAATGCTACTTTTGTGGACCCATTTCGTAAGTGATATGCATGTTTCAGGTCGTGTGAAACTTCTTCAACAATTCGCTATAAAATCTATTTTGGACATTATCGCTATGTAGGGTCAAAGTACCACGAACAAATTGAAGAGACTGCAAAGATATTTCTTGGAGGTTACTTAACGACCAAGCTGTCTTTCTTATGGTATCATGATTGTAAGCCACTTAGCAACACCACTGCAACCCAATGCATCACTACCCTGGAGGTCAGGTTTGCCAAAGGCAAGGACCAGCAGATAGGG
Organism: Schistocerca cancellata; assembly: GCF_023864275.1. Classification (NCBI taxonomy): domain Eukaryota; kingdom Metazoa; phylum Arthropoda; class Insecta; order Orthoptera; family Acrididae; genus Schistocerca; species Schistocerca cancellata. The sequence continues at coordinate 358,789,976 of NC_064634.1, forward strand.
CCATCTGCAACATGGGAGTGTAATCATTAGTGCAGGCGTCTCAGACACCTCACTGCATATGGCAGAAAGAATAACAGGTCTGATTCGTTCACCCCCTGTCAATATGCGTATGTCATATTACTGGGGATCGGAGCTCTCCTTTCCATGAGGTTGTCACGAAGGTGATCAGCAGCCGGTGGCGCCACTTGCGGTCCAGGGGCGGAACCCACAGCCTCAGGAGACCCAGACCCGTCAACAAAGGTGACACAGGCCACAGCAGGTGCGACTCACTCGCCTCCATCTGTGTAAACAAAACACGACTGATACTGGCGACTGGAGTCCCTCTTCCTGTGGTTTACCAACTCGAGAGAAGCTTTTCCATTTCTAACATCTAGTACTCGGTCTGCCCATCGATGTTCTGAAACATGAATAATGTCAGCCAGGATTTGGGATTCTGGTTCTCCACCATAAATACAACACATTCCTTCGATTCAATTTTGTTCTGTGCAGCTATATCTACTATAGACTTCACAGCTAATTTTGACTAATAGAACCTAGTACATTATACTAGATGGCCAATGTTCAACATACAGCTTCATTATAGCTGGCCCCAAGCCTAGGATTGGGAGGGGAAAAAGTAATGTCTCGTTAAAAAATAAAACTTTTCCACCTGATTCCAGATGTTAGCACCTTGTAAGAGCTCATTATCCGGGTTATGACGAAGACCTCAGCACAATGACAGAAGAAGAGGACCCTGATATGGTGAAGCTTGCGGAAGAGGCAACCCTATCCACGACAGGAAGGGTGTTTAATCTATGGTAGATGAGACTCTGCACTTACGGAGAAACCAGTTCATCAAGAGTTCAGAAGAGAAGAGAAGAACAGAACTTAGTGTTTATATTATTGGGGAAATAGTAACGATTATAGAAGAAATTGGGAAGAACATATTAACAGAATGAGTGAAGATTGCCAACACAAGTAAAGGCACAGTAAACCCACAAGGAAATTGAGATCCAGAAAGACCTAAGAAAACATAGGAACAACTCTGAATGTGAGAACATTTTGCCTGGGCCGTGAAATACAGAAAAAGAAGAAGAAAAATGTGTTCAGCTGGTACGAAAGTGGCGTTTGGTGTGACCGCTGGAGGCATAATTTCCCTCGACATGCGTAACTGAGTTATCAGATGGGATTAGCAACATTTGTAAATTTTTTGCTGGCAGTGGTGTTGCCTGTAGCACCTTTGAGACAAATTTTAAACTTCTATCTCACAATGGGGGACAATTATGGGATTTCAAAAATGTGACCCTATAATTATATTGTACGGCGTAAATACATATTTTCTAGTATTTTTTAGGACGAATTTGAAATACTGCAAGTTAATATTTGTAATTTAATGTTTCCGTCAAAATATAATAGGTGAAACCATACCGGAGAAAGAAACAATAGCCGAAGAAATTACTTAACCGCAAGATTTATGTTTGTTTATATAAGGGGCTATCAAAAAGAAACGAGCCGGAGTCTGGAATGCGCAGACCGGTAACAGGAGGGTAATATCGTGGCGTGTGTAACGAGGTGTGGTTCCGACCAGAGTGTGGAAGTTCACAGCCCGTTGCTAGTGGACACGTGCACGTCACATGACTATACAGAGCTAGCAGCAGCATGCATCAATCGTCCAACGCTGCCAGTCGCTTTACAAACAGTGACATGGAGGCGTCAACGACGAGCAAAGAGCTGTTGTTGGTTTTCTGACAGCGGAAGGAGTAGGAGGAACGGACATTCATCGACGAATGTCGTACGTCTACGGCGAATATGGCATGTCCCTTGCGAGGGTCAAGGCGTGGCACAGGCGCTTCAGGGAAGGACGGCTGTCGTTAGCCGATGATGCACGGTCTGGAGCAGCACAACGCATTACCGCTGACATCGTGCAGCTGCTGGATGCACTCATTACCCAGTACCGCCGAGTGACAGTGAAAGCCATAGCCGCCGTTGACAGATTGGGCGTCGGAAGTGTTCACGCCACCATGAAAGAACGACTGCACATGCGCAAAGTGTGTGCCTAGTGGGTGCCCCACAGTCTTCAGGCAAACCAAGAAGCATGTCGCCCACTGTCTCCTCATCTGCAGCGCTATGCTCGGGAAGGGATGGGATTCCTGGCACGCGAGGTGGCTGGAGATGAGTATGGTGTCATCATTTCGAACCAGAATCTAAACGACAAAGTCTCCAGTGGAAGCATCCAGGACCACTACCAAAAAAAAGCCAAGGCCATCCACACGAGTGCAGAAAAGGTTATGCTGATGTTCTAAAATGGTTCAAATGGCTCTGAGCACTATGGGACTTAACATCTGTGGTCATCAGTCCCCTAGAACTTAGAACTACTTAAATCTAACTAACCTAAGGACATCACACACATCCATGCCCGAGGCAGGATTCGAACCTGCGACCGTAGCAGCCTCGCGGGTCCGGACTGAGCGCCTAGAACCGCTAGACCACCGCGGCTGCTGATGTTCTTCTTAGACCAAGATGGCCCCCTTCTCACTCACTTCCTGCAGCACGGGACAGCAGTGAATACCAAGCGTCACTCGCAACCTTGGCAACCGTTCGCCAAGCGATCAAACCAAAACGATCATGCAATGTCACCAGTGAAGTCATTCTATTCTACCACAATGCAAAGCCTCATACGGCCAACACAGTCGCGGCACTCCTGCACAAATTCAAATGGGAAGTTCTCGACCACCCTCCATACAGTCCGTGCCTCTCTCCCTGTGATTACACCCTTTTTGTCCCCTTAAAAAGGCTCTGAGGGGCAAACGATTCACCTCGGACGACGACGTCCAGTTGTACATGCGGAACTGGTTGGCATCGCAACCCCGGGAATTTCATGAGACAGCCATTCACCGCCTTGTGTCACAGTGGGACAAGGGCCTCAACAGCCAGTGTCAATACTTCTAACATACAGGTATTGGTTTCTGTAATTATGCCTCCGGCTTGTTTCTTTTTCAACTCCTTTTATAAAAGGAGTGTCTCGTAGAACCTAGTAACTCTAAAATATTTCGTAAAAAAAAGGGTGACCAAATGAAACCTGAAGTGTTAACACCTGTATTAGTACGTGGAAGGCCCTTGGCCGCAGGTATTCATGGTAATACATACAATTATATCCATAAATGTTCTGTATTAGTGAAAGGCTAAGATCGCAGTCAGAAAGATAACGTGTTTCTGATAGAACCGAAGAGTGCAAAGACAGAGGTGAATATGTGAATGCTGAGGTGGACAAGTAGTACTATGTTACATGTTTCGGCTCCGCTAAACAGACTTTACAAATACGAGTTTAGGGTGACAATTATTGAATTATATGAAATAAAATAGTCATAACTTTTAAATAGTTTGCGTTAAGACGTTCAAACCGTACGGTTGGCCGCGGGGAATGATCGGAATTAGTAAGGTTTGGTTTAGTTTGGTTTAGCGGCGAAGTCCACTTTCATTTGGCTGGGTTCGTCAGTAAGCAAAACTGGCGCATTTGGGGGTCGGAGATTCCGCATTTCGCAATAGAGAAGTCTCTTCACCCTCAACTAGTGACTGTGGTGTCCAGTCACGGAATAATCGGTGCGATACTCCTTGATGGCACAGTGACTATCGAACGGTACGCGAAGATTTTGAAAAATGATTTCGTTGCTATTATCCAAAGTGAACCTGTTTTCGAGAAGACGTGGTTTTTTGCAAGACGGAGCCCGACCCCATCGAAGCAGGACTGTGTTTCATGTCCTGGAGCAGCACTTTGGAGACCGCATTCTGGCTCGGGGCATAGGCCTCGATTGGCCGCCGTATTCTCCGGATCGGAACACACGCGACTCCTTTTTGTGGGGCTACGTTAAAGGCAACGTCTACACCAATAAACCGAAAAACCATTGCTGAGCCAAAAGCAGCCATTCAGGAGGTCATCGACAGCATCGATGTTCCGACACTTCAGCGGGTCATCGCTATTCGTCTGCGCCACATCATCGCCAAGGATAGCAGGCCTATTGATCATGTCATAACCTAAATCTGAATATTTGTAGTGACGTCTAAATGTTGAATAAAGTGTGTGCACGCCGTAGTTTGTAACTAGTTTACATTTTTTTATGTATAGTTCAATAACTGCCATTCAGTCATATTACACTATAACAGTCAGTAGGTTTGGATGCTTTAAGTAGTGGCTTCATTAAACATCCTGTTTCGTAAGATGAATCCTTGCATGCAAAGTAGGATGCATGTATCTAACTTAATAAGCTCATTTTGAACCCTCGAATTTTCATTATTTTGTCAACAAAATTTGTGAATTAAATCCACATTCGGGCCTGGATGTAGAAGTCACACACTTTCAGACATTACCAATGTACGGAAATGAATATCGAGAAAAAACCGAACAAAGTGGCGCAGTGTGAGGACACTGGGCTCGTATTCGCGAGGACGGCGGTTCAAATCTCCGTTGGTGAACTACGTCTAGGTTTTCCCAAATCGCTTAAGACGAGCATCAGGATGGTTACATTGAAGAGGTACAGCCAAATTCCTTCCTAGTTCTTTACCAATTCGAGCTTTTGCTCTATCTCTGATGAGCTCGTTGTCGAGAGGACGTTAACCCCTAATCTTCCATCCTTACTGTATTTCTTACTTCAGCGTAATTATTTTCTCGGGTGTATGAAGGAGCATTCTTCATATTCTATCACATTTCTGGCGTGCGTATCGGACAGTGTAAAATCGATTCCATTTTTGGTAGGAGTCGCGCTCTTTTGTTTCCGGCTGTTCGAGTCGGCTAGATGGCGTGCGGTGGCACGGGTGTTGGTGGCGAGAGCGTGCGGCTAGAGAGAGAAAAAGGGCGCGAAGTGAGCAGAAACACGGAAGCGTGTGTTGTGCATGGGTTCGTGGCGGTCCTGCCGTAGCGCCTTGTTGAGAATTGTCATGCTGTGGTAGATGGTTTTGTTCCACCTTCGCCTTGGTCTATGATTTACTTCTTGGCTAACAGTAAAGTCAAGAGTTCCGCATTGGAGAGTTAGCTGATTATATGTGGGTAATCTCAATTCACACTTTGTAGTTGCTTCTGCTTTTACTTGTGGCGCTGTTCATTGTGTGAATTGGAATGTATCTTTTTAGGCTGTTATATGACATTCGAACCTCGACATATTGTGTGTTACTTCCTTGTGAGTGTTCTTTAAGTTGACCTGTTTCAAACTTGATTTTGCTAAGAACTGAGCTCTTTCCATTATATTGGGAGCAAACTGTGTTCCATCATTTTCCTTTTTTGTAATACTAATGTTTTAGTTGTTTTCCTTCGAGCACCGCTGAAAGTCGTTGAGTGCTTGGGCACAGTCTAACTGTGACATCTGATGCTTTGGGCGTGCATTTGTTTGTACCCGCCTGCGTAATGGATGAAGAAAGTAGGTTCAAAACTGTAAGCAGTTTTGCTATTAAAAATAGCACGCCATAGTGTGCCTTTGGCTATTTAAATTCCGCGCTAATGTTATTGTTAGAGATATATGTGTTGAGTGCTGATTAGAAATTCCTCTCATGGTGCGTAACTATCTGTTGTATGAAATCTCTCTCTTTGATTTATTGTGTCGATAAGGGAACAAATTTTTAAAGTGCACTACTGTTATGTACATTACCTGCTGATTAGTGTCATTAATACCTGACACAAAGTGTCGCATGTATTTAGACCAATCCTAATTCATACATTTTCGCCAGCCACTGTGGCCGAGCGGTTCTAGGCGCTTCAGTCCGGAGCCACGCGACCGCTACTGTCGCAGGTTCGAATCCTGCCTCGGGCATTGATGTGTGTGATGTCCATAGGTTAGTTAGGTTTAAGTAGTTCTAAGTTCTAGGGGACTGATGACCACAGAAGTTAAGTCGCATAGTGCTCAGAGCCATTTCAATCATTCAAGTGGTCTCTGACAAATTTTCTGCCGGTCTTATATCTAGTTCCGCATGCAGAGATTCAAACGACTTGTTTAATGAACATGTCAATGTGTCCTTCAGAGTCGCAATCTTCAAAAATCCTCCATAATTTTGAGGTACACAACATACTGTAACTATAACGCCAACAGATTCAACAGTCACATCTATCGGCTGAAAGGTCAAATTCGCATTCAACAAAACAAAAATAAAAACTAAAGATTTTGATAATAGTTGAAAAAATATAATTTGGATCACAATTTTTTTTTCCAGGTGAAGGTCTTAGTATGTAAATTTCTTTTCTATAGATCAGTTGCTTTGAACAAGTTTTAGTCTCCTTCATGACAATAGCTTTCCACACTTTGGCGGATACATATGTGGGGCGACCGCCCTCCCCCCCCCTACCCCCTTCCTGTTTTGCAGGGCCGCCCACATTGACATCCGCATCTATTGCTACAGTTTTTCAACATTGCGACTTACAAAGACATGGCTGACGTCGACAATGAAAGAGGATCGAGTTAATGGCTTAGCTCTGTTGAACACTCACCCTGACATTGAGTGCCCTATTGACGATGTAATTAACCAGTTGTCAGGAAGAATAGACGCATAGGATTGATCATTTAAGGAAGAGAACCACAATTGTAACTTTTTTTGTATCATAAGATGGCATTGTGTTGTATATGTTATAATCACTTTAAATAGAACTTTCTTAAACTTTGCATGTGACTTGATTATTTTTTACTACAGTAAATGTAAAGGTAGCTCAAGATACCTTTAGCGCCCCCTCCTTGAGGTTGTTCTGTATCCACCACTGTTCCCATATCAATTTACCTGAAACACTAATTGCCACATACCACTAGTACAAGAATAATCGAAAAAAAACGATCCTTGATTATTGTATTTGTTTTAAAAATACCAGTTTTCACTATAGATAACAGTTTTTCGAATGAATTAACTGACACTCGATAATACTCAAGAAATATGTCGGAATATTCCTTCGGGTCCAAAAGTAGGCGAACGAACTACACGTTTGTTGACCTGTCACTTAGTATAGACCGGATTCAGCATTTCCTCTTCTGTCTTGACTTGGACGACGACGAGCGCGTAATAAACACAGCGCAAAAATTGAATTTATGTCCTATAAACCATTATTCATTAGTGTTCTAGAGAAGTTACGTCTCTGGCGCATGTACCTGGCCATCTGACTGCCAGAGACCGACTGCTTTTCTGCTCTTTGTGACCAGCACACTTCTGAAATTACAGCCTCGTTTTCGCCAGCTCATATCACGATGGGAAAACCTCTAGTGTTGCTGTAGCAGTTGGAAGTCTTTGTCTCTGACACAAATTTCATTTCTGCGCTTTCAAATTCAGTACCTACCCATTAGTTATGTGATCAAACTACCTTATCGTCAGCATTATTCTCTGGCATCACATTTCAAAATCCTCCATTCTGTTCTCGACTGAACTTTTACCGTCTACGTTTTTCTTTTGTTAAGGCTCCACTCCCTATAAATACTTTCAGAAAGGACTTCATAACAGTTAAATTTATATACGATGTTAACGAAATTTTTCTTTTCAAAACTGCTTTTCTTGTTATGCCACTCTGCATTTTATAACTCTGTACTTCATATATCGTTGTTTGTTAAGCTGCCGAAATAGCAAAACCCATCTACTGCTTCTAATGTCTCATTTACTAATCTCATTCTCTTAGCATTGCCTGGTTTAATTCCAACACACCCCATTACTCTTCTTACAGAGTACCACTTTTCAAGATGCTATGCTTTCTGTTCTGCTGATACTGCAAGTCCTTTGAGACTCTGCTGGAATAACAATGTCACTGGCAAATGTAAAAATTTTTATTTTTTTCCACCGGAACTTTAATTCCCATTCGAAATTTATCGATAGTTTCATTCATCGCTTGCTTAATAGATAGACTGAAAATCATAACGGACAGCTACAGCACTGTCTCACAGCCTTCCTATCATTTCTTGCGAATCGTACAAATGTGGTCTGGTATCTGTACAAGTTTCCTGCTACCGTCAGAATTTCAAAGAGCATGTTCCAGTCAAGCCTGTCATAAGCTTTCTATAAGTGCGCAAGTATTATAAACATATGCTATCTTTTCTTCGGTCTATGTCAGAGACAAAACTTGTGAACATAGGCGCCCGCAAGCGAAGGCAAGAGGAGCATTAACTCCCTCCTGGAGTTTGGGTATAGCCTTTTTATTCATTACAGATTTCTCCGTAACTTCTAGCATTCATTTTATGCGGCACTACTAAACTGCAGATAAACACTGTATGGTTCATCGGCAAGTACTGTAACTTTAGCGATGACTAACTGTCTTGGGACCTTTTTTTTCCTATGTCGCTCACGAGAAATTATGCTAATTGTTTGGTACGGCGGCAGTTTCGGCGCTATTTCGCATTCGATATGGATGCGAACCATTAAAGAACATTTATGAAATAGTGTCAACAATGTTTTCTGTGTTTGTGCTCGTAAAGCTCTTTCAGAATTGCAGAATGGGATCGAGTCAATAACTTGTGGCGCGAATTCCAGCCTGACAGAAGTCTAAGTGTTCGTCATCGGCCCACAGCTTTCACAAAAACTACTCCTAACCTTGATGCACAGCAGAATGTATGCAGTAGTTTACCGTTCGTCTTTGCACGAGTAAGACCAGGCTTGCAAATTCTTCATTCAGTTTTACGCGACAGGGCTACACTACCGCTCATTAATTGCAATACACCAAATAAATGACATCTAGTTCTCTGTAGATAAGGTCTAATACCGTGGGTACGATTGAGGAAGCAAAGGAATAGTACAACAGAAGTACACATCTCATGATTTTTGTTTGTGGTCATCGAGATACAATAGTATCCAAAAAACAATGTTGTGTATATAAACTTTATGTACCTATCTGATATGTTTGTTTACCTATTTGCCGACGGACGCCGTATTTTGTGCACCTTGTTCCCGGTAGTGAAGTGATGTCCGCAGCGAACGGCAAGCATTGCTACGATGCATAATATGTGGTTCCTGCACGTCAGTTCCTTCGTGATATTGAAGTGTGTACATGGCTAGTATTGCTCCACGAGTGGAGATGTACATAGAAAAAGTGCTACAATTGTAGCACTTAGCCAAGCAGGTTTATCTTTTCTCCAAATTGCGAAACAGTGTAGTGTGTCTATAGGGGGTGTGCAACACACCATTCACAATCAGAAGACAACAGGGAGCAATAAGGACATACCACGACCAGGTCGACCTCGTAAAACAACTAAAAGTGGTGATAAATATATCAGAATTACCAGTAAGAGAATTAATAAAGCAAAAACAAAAGTAATGGCATGCGACAAAAAAGATCAAGTGAAAGTTCAAGTTCATGTAGGCAATGAACTGCTTGAACAAGTCGATAAATTAACTTATCTGGGCAGTAATATTACCAGGGATGGAAAGAGCAAGGCAGAAGTGAGAAGTAGAATTGCTCAAGCAAAGGCTGCTTTTAACAAGAATAAAAACATCTTAACATCTACGAGCATCAGGCTTGAAATCACGAAAAGATTTTTGAAATCATACGTGTGGAGTGTGGCATGCTATGGGTGTGAAACATGGACTCTCGGGAAAGAGGAAGACCAGAAGCTAAATTATTTTGAAATGTGGTGCTATAGACGCATGCTCAAAATAAAATGTATCGACAATGTCACAAACGATGCGTTTCTGGAAAGAGCAGGTGAGAAGAGAAGCTTCTGGAGTTTCATTGTTAAAAAGGAGAGCAATTTACAGGCCATCTATTAAGACATAAAGGACTCCTGTACACAATTATAGAGGGATATGTCGAGGGAAAAAGACGAAGACGAAGACCACGGCTGAGGTACATGGATCAAATCGTGAAAAATGTGGGATGTAACACCTATAAAGAAATGAAGAGAAAAGCTGAAAGGCGCACAGAATGGAGACAAGCTGGCATTGCAGCTGTTGCAAACCAATCCTTGGATTGACCACTACAGCAGAAGAAGACCAGTAAGAGAAACAGATTCAAAACAGCGCCCCAAATTTTTGCAGAATTGGTAGAAATGAAGACGACAACAATATCTGCAATATCTGTTGCAATCGTAAAAAGGAGACTGACTGTAGCCGGCTTGAAAGAATGTGTCACAGCAAGAAAACCCCTTCTGAACCCAGTAAATAAACATAAGAGACTTAAACAGGCTAGAAAACATCGTAATTGGACATCGGAAAAGTGGAAGAAGGTCTTATTCAGCGATGAATCGAAGTTCGAGAATTTTGAAACCAGGAGGAGAATATTTGTTCGCCAATTTGTAGGGGAAAGGGTAGCCCAGCAGTGTGTTCCATCTACAGTTAAACACGGTGGAGGTTCTATTATGGTTTGGGGATGTTTTGCCAGAGACTGAGTTGGCGGCATATCAAAATAGAGGAATGTATGGATCAGAAGCATTACCACCGCATACTTCAGTATCATGCAATACAAAGTGGATCGCGCTTAATAGGGAAAGAGTTCACTTTACAACAGAGTAATGACCCAAAACATCGGTAGGCATTCTGCATCAAAGGAAAAACAAGAAGTCCTGAATGATATGGTAAGGCCGTCCCAAAGCCACGATTATAATCCCATTGAAATGGTCTGGGGTGGACAGACGTATCAGGGAAGTTAATATATCCAGCAGGGCATACATCTGGAATATTGTTAAGGATATGTGGAATCATATAGATTCACGATACCTTCAAAAACTGATTGACCGCATGCCTCGATTTTGTGAAACAGTCATTAAATCCAAAGGAGGATACTCTGATGAAGGTAAACATAATGAGTGTGGTTGTATTATATATATGGAAGTTAATATAATTATATTTTGTAGGAAATAACGTTTGATTTGTGTTGTAAATCTGAAATACTAGGGTGTATTGAAATTAATTAGCGGTAGTGTATTGCACTGGAATCTGAAGAACACAGCCCTCCGAACTTCATCTATGAGCAAAAATGCTTCAGTCAAAACATAAAATCTGATTTCATGCACCAATAGTAAGGAAAAAAGCGTAAATTTTGAAGGAAGAAAATACAGAGTGTGAAGGGTGTGAGTGCAGCCATTTATATTGGTGATGCGGACGGTGTGTTGAACATCACATCAGTGTGTACGTCATTTTCATAATAATAAGTATAGCTATTACAAGTCTTGTGTTTTGAGGTTGAGTAATACCTGCAAGAATATGTTGCAAGAGTAAGCAATTAATTACGCCTGGACAGCGGGTCAGGCGTTGCAATATTGAAGCGTGGACGAAAAATGGTCAGGCTATACTGACAGGCGAAGAAAACATTAAGTCGTATAGTTTCTGACGTGTTTGTGGGAAGACTGTTGGGCACAGAGAAAAAAACAACCAACACAATGATATGTGCATGTATTAAGGTACCACACATAAAAATAACTGCACTTATACACTGTTATGTCCTCCTTCCTTAACTCAACGGCTTGTGACTAAGCGCCAAATGCATTCATAGCAATTCTGATGGCCAGGAAGGAAACGGTCTATTGACACACAGTCAACATGGGTTTAGAAAACATCGTTCCTGTGAAACACAACTAGCTTTTTATTCACATGAAGTGCTGAGTGATATTGACAAGGGATTTCAGATCGATTCCGTATTCCTGGATTTCCGGAAGGCTTTTGACACTGTACCACACAAGCGGCTCGTAGTGAAATTGTGTGCTTATGGAATATCGTCTCAGTTATGTGACTGGATTTGCGATTTCCTGTCAGAGAGGTCACAGTTCGTAGCAATTGACAGAAAGTCATCGAGTAAAACAGAAGTGATTTCAGGCGTTCCCCAAGGTAGTGTTATAGGCCCTTTGCTGTTCCTTATCCATATAAACGATTCGGGAGACAATCTGAGCAGCCGTCTTCGGTCGTTTGCAGATGACGCTGTCGTTTATCGGTTAATAAAGTCACAAAAAGATCAAAACAAACTGCAAAACGATTTAGAAAAGATATCTGAATGGTGCGAAACGTGGCAGTTGACCCTAAATAACGAAAAGTGTGAGGTCATCCACATGAGTGCGAAAACGAACTAGTTAACTTCGGTTACACGATAAATCAGTCTTGTAAAGTATTAGCAAGTGTAATTAGTGCTTCATTTCCCTGCGTTTTATTGGCAGGACACTTAGAAAATGTAACAGACCTACTAAGGAGACTTCCGACACTACGCTTGTCCGTCCTCTTTTAGAATACTGCTGCGCGGTGTGGGATCCTTATGAGGTAGGACTGACGGAGTACATCGAAAAAGTTCAAAGAAGGGCAGCACGTTTTGTATTATCGCGAAATATGGGTGAGAGTGTCACAGAAATGATACAGGATTTGGGCTGGACATCATTAAAAGAAAAGCGTTTTTCGTTGCGACGGAATCTTCTCAGGAAATTCCAATCACCAACTTTCTCCTCCATATGCGAAAATATTTTGTTGACACCGACCTACATAGGGCGGAACGATTACCACGATAAAATAAGGGAAATCAGAGCTCGTACGGAAAGATATAGGTGTTCATTCTCTCCGAGCGCTATACGA